>NC_133652.1:234840393-235191657 GCF_009905375.1 Apium graveolens
AGAAACTTATGGAAATGATTTTTGAATGATTTCAAAACATCTTTATTTATTTAAAACAGTTGAACGAACAAAACATCGGCCCTCATTGGCCTTTAATCATAAATCACATTTTTCTGTAAAAGAACAGAGAACGTTTCACTGTTTCATTTCTTTGAATCAAATCTTTGTTTGATTTTGTACTCATAACTATTCAAAAAGGAATGCCGTTAATGGCGATCAACAATAAATTAGACTGGACACTAGAAACCAACATATGCACTATAACTTGCTGATCAGTCACGATATAGTGCGGATCTATACCCAAATGCATAGACCCAACCAACAAATGGGGTACCCAGGAAACTATGGCTTAATAATCAAGGGACCAGCCATCTCTGGCCCTTAGGGTCCAGCTCATTCATGGACCTCATCGTAACCATCCAGTCCGTGGAGTATTTTGATGTCAAATCACTTAGATTTCAAAACATCCCGATTCCGGGTTCACAAATAACCGAAATAATGGGTATTTGCTCAAGAGATCAATTGATAATCAAGGAACAAGATCAATAAGGCACTGGCATAAATAAGAGTAATTACAGCGAAATATAAAAATATTTAACTATTCTGAACTTAGAATATGAATGAAGAAATATTTGCAGTATTTTAGAAGAATGTGTAGGAATACTTGCCTCAATTGATAACCCTCTGATCTGCAACTATCTGCCATATCACTCAGCCCTGATGTGTCTGCATTTCCATTGACAGACCACTTGACATTTTTTATCATTCACCATTTCAGGTTTATCTCTATTCTGAATCCATTCGTTTCATTACTACACATAATCAGACTTTACTTTTACTATCTCTGTCTGGCCTTGAATGCCTCGCACTATGTGTATCTATCATAAAAGATTCCATTCAATTAACTGGTAATATATAATTATCTAGTATATACGTTTATCCTTATCATCTACCCGCCCGATAATAACAGATAACGATCCTCTTTAATCAAATAACATTTAAAAGGTACGTTGACTCTTTATCTACTTACACATAGGGCATGTAATCATATTATTCATATAACACATAATCACATAATTCATGTAGCACATAAGTTGAATCGTCAAAAGATACGTCCCGATACTTTTAGAATTGAAATCAGGTCAAAAAGAGTATTTTATCGATCAACACCGACTCAAAATGATTTATAAAATAAACACCCTTTTGATATCCAAGAATTTAGGTCTCAGAAAATATTTTTAATAGAAGTAAAATATTTTTCTGAGTCTAGATGCGTCCGTTTCGTATTAAACGGACGAACGATTGATTTATTATGAATAAAATTAGAATAATTAAATTAATAATAATATTAATTGAATTTTTAAATACCTTTATATAAATTTTAAAAGCTCAAAATGATTTTTAAATCATTATTTGGCTTAATTATAAATAATTACATTTTAACTACATATAGATAAAATTATTTAATTAAATGAATTAATTAATTAAATCCATAAATAATTAATTCAAATAAATTATAAATAATTAAATCAAATTTTGACTTTTGAAAATAATAAATAAAATAATTTTATGGAATTAAAATAATTTAGTTAATCATTTAAAATAATTAACTAAATAAATTTTGAATTTAAAATCAATTTTTAAAAATAAAGAAAATGATGTTTGAATTAATATTTAAAAAGAATTGCAGAAACAGTTTATAGAAAATGAATTAGGGTTATGTTGGATCAAAACCGGGTTGTAATCATAAGAAAACGGGGCGGGAATGGGTCAAACCGGGTTGCCAAGAACGACCCAGACCCACCGGATAATTCACCAGAATCTGGCGGCGGCGGGTGTTCCGGCGAAACGCCGGTCAGCCCCAAAACACCCCAAAAAGATAGGGTTTGCACTCGGTTCTACTTCAAAATCACCCATATGCTTCCCAGAAATCTGACCACAACAACCACCTGTTCAAAACATTCTCAGAACTCGAAGTCCGGCCACAAACCGGAGCTATCGTCGGTGATTTTCCAACGAACAACGATAACCCGTATCAACAATCCAAACACAGTGGTTTACATCTCAAAATAAAGCTATTAATACATACAATAAGTCCATATATTTATAATCAACATACAAGTGGTGATTGATTCAGAAAATTCAAAATTAAAAACAGATATAATAAGAATAAACAAAACCCCGATTTAAGTGATCTAGCAATCGTTTGATATTATTTAAATATATGAATCGATTCTAAACCTCAATAGGAAGCTTAATCAAGCATCAAATTAATTCAATAACCCCGGAATAAAAAAGCCCCAATTTGAGCTCAAGAACATACAAGAACCCTAATTTCGAAGCTGTCCAGAATCAAACCTTAATTTTTATATGTTATTGAACTCTATTTTTAAAGTATAATATATAAAATTGACCAGAAAAACATGCTATACAAAATGGAATCATCAAAACAATCAGATAATCATGTTTGCAAAAATTCAAATTTTAAATCATATAATTTTGAATTAAAACAATTAAATAAGAAAATCATCTTGATTTCTGCACAAATATGGTTGATTGATTTAGAAAGGACTTTTAGAGAGCTTCGATTTGACATATTTCACGCTTGAATCGGAGTTCGATAACGCCTTCGTTTGTGCGTTTGATTTTCAAGAACGCGGTGTTTTTGAGGTTTTCTCTGTATTTTTATCGGTTTTAACTGACTGATTATGATTATACGAATAAAATAAAAAAACAAATAGGCTATTTACATTTAGGGAATATTGGTTCGTGTTGGATCGATAAATTAGTTACTTGGCCGCTAAGTAACTGCAAAAACGATATGATTTGATACCCATATTGGATAATTATCCAAACCGGGCCTTTTATAATACACTTTATACGAAAATAATGTAATATTATCCCGTCTTTGGAGAATACGGATCGTATCGAAAATTTTGTGCCTGGCCGTACACGGGTCAAACCGTAATCCAGATCGAAAACGTCAACACACGAAAAATATCCAGAATTACCAAATTAGGTTTGGAAGGAGTTTTCGGAAGAGTTTCAGATTGTAAAAACGTAAAAACGGTTGAAGTTGGACAATTCCCGGCTTTATAAAACATTTTTATAATTATTCAGAAAATAATTATTAAATTCATAAATCATTATAAAATCATATGACACTCCAAAAATTACTAGAAAAATACCTTAACTATCTATATTTTATTCTGGACATATCAAAATTAACATACTCATATTTTATTATATAGAAACATCCAAATGTTATTATCAATCATCAGATATTTCACCAAAAATTCACATTATAATCACATAATAATCATTTATTGATAAAGATAATTATACGCTATATCCCGGATGTTGCATTCTTCCCTCCTTAAAAGGATTCTGTCCTCAGAATCACACTAAAGAATAATACTGATACTTTTCAAGTATCTCACTTTTATTTTCTCAGGTGAATCTTTCAACCTTACACCTTTTCATAACTTTAACGTACAATATCAATCATTCCTCAACATCCTCTCACTAACATCATATTCTATTTGTTGCTCGTATGACCCAACTCAAATCTCCATCTTCTAATGGAGCTAAATTACTCTTCCTAAGTATACACATATAAACATCCTATGAATCTGATATACATGTAGCGATGAAGCCAACTCACTTACACTTATCCTCCCTATTTTACTGTCTCAAAAGGACCAACGTAACGCATATAAATTTTCTTTTCTTTCTAATTCTAGTAATTCGTGCTCATAACCGTTTCCAATAGTTACTGGTTGTTAAACTTCATTCACATATGTTTCTTTGTTCAATTACCCTAATTTGTAATTACTTCCAATCGCATTCGAGACTCTTTAATCATTCACTTATTCTTCTTCTCCATTTGTAAATGATATACCGAGGCCATGACGTATTTAATTTCTGACATTTTCGAAATTACTCCAGAATTAAAATTTACGAGAGAATCTTGATTGGATATGATTGACGCACAAACGTATCATCGTATCTTAATTCCTTGAATCACAATCGAATAGAGAAAATTTATTAACCTGGAGGTATTACCCGCCTATTCTAATGAATATTATCATTTATTTTGGTTCCAAGGAGTTCTCATACAAAGCTAACTACAATGCTCTCCCTTGACGTTTAGTCACATATAACGTCTATTTTTTTTTGTCATATTATCAGAAAGTCTTTGACATCTATGTCTTGCCTCATATTCTTGAAATAACTTGACTCCATTGAGTTAATAATTTTTAGCCAAACTCCTCTCTTTTAGTTCTGCCTTACTTAATGCTCGTTCATCTAGGATTGGTATATACTATTCTGGTTCGACATAATTCACCATAGTCTAAATATTTCTGTCAAATCTCCAACCAAATGGTATTGATCATTTACAATCAATTCCGGGATCTGATGACGTACCATCATTTCTTCAAGCAGCAACTAACCCACTTATTGGACAAATTGTTCATTAATAAAAGAGAATGACTAGGTTTGGGATAACCTATCAATAAAGATTCAATTGACGCTTTCCCCCATTTCTCTTTATGTCTGGTCACTAGATATTTCTGTTAGCCCTCGATACTTAATTGTATTCCAGGGATGCATTACCTATCTCAATTTATAAATATTTTATCAAATTCTTCACTTTGCTTCTGTCCAAAAATATTAGATTAAGTAATAAAATCGATCAATTCCAATCCATACTTGAATCTGATAGCGCACTACAATCTCCTTGTAGCAATATCAAATTATTCCTTAGGTAAAATATTCGTTAATAAAAGAATGGTTAAGTTTAGTTAACCTATTCTCAATAATTTAAAAAACGCTTGCTTCATCTATGGTTTTCAAGTGATTCTCTATATCGTCCCTTAATGGGCTATACTTATTTTTGAAAAGGTTACGATAACAGGTTCACCTTCTGATGTTGGCTTTGATTCGTCAATAAATATGACATTTACTTATATATCCTTCTATATCCATTCTTATTCCATGACAATCCATACCTTCGTTTAAATTTCCATATTTAATCACAGTCTTCGAATGAATTTCCTATCTCCAAATATAGGCGTCTCACTCCATTCCTTACATTAGCTCTGGCATCCTGACATTCATATTTTTTTTATATCCTGGACAATCTTATAAGATTTCTTTATCATGCTTTTGATTCCACTTTCCTTTCTAGCCAATTTTCCATTCTCATGACTCATTGTCTCTTCTTAACATAAGCGATTCCTTCTTTCTAATTGTACCTGATTTGGGTTATCATTAGGTAAACCATTCTGTGATTAACACTGGAATGAAAACTTTTTATAAATATTTGAATTCTTGTCAACGGAATTATCGAAATCCATTGACAGCTATTTCCTTAGCTTTACTCACATAATCACTAATCACACAACTTTCATTTTTTTTAATCCACTCCAACTATTCTCTGTCACATCTCTAGCTTCTTCGCATTGAAGATTTGTTTTAAATTATTGAGGTCTATTCCCTCTATACATCATCTCTCCTGCATAAATAAGAGATCTTCTTCCTTAGTTCACATGCCAACATTGTCAGCTTATATCATACATCAATTACTTGTATTCGCGAATTCTCTGGTGTTTTGGAATAATTCTTGTTAAATTGTCATTCTATATTGATATATCTTCAAATCCTTCAATAAAACTTTATTGCAGATGATAAAATTTCTTTAATCGTTTAACAATATCCATATTGGTGTAGTTTCCAATCTCGTCTTTATTCAACCTCCTTTATTCTCTTCCTTCCTTCCCTTGGCTCTTATCTTGAACCCTTAGTTCTTGAAAACATTCTTCTCACTAGCATGTGCAACTAACTTTTTAATTTTCTTATCTATTGCAAATGGCATATTTATCCAATTAAAGCCTCGCATACTTGTTGTAACATCGCGCTGATTCCGCTAAACTTCTGAATTCTACTGGTGTCCTTACTTCCTCTAAATTCCTATTGCTTTGATTTCGGGTCTGAAAATCACATCAGAATTTTGACTTAATCTAATGGGAATCAATTTCCATCTAACTGACCATAAGTTGGTAAAATTAACCAATTAACTCTTTTAATTGATCAATCGAACCAAGTGATGACTAGCTAAATGAAATAAAAATCCAATTATATCAAGTCAGTTTGGCTACAACCACTTCTTTCAAGAACTGAGATCACAAGTATTTGGAGTATCAACAGGAATATTAATAACACACAGAAGTATACTTTTGCCTTTAAAAGTAGGGTATTTCTAAAAATTTGGCAGCATATCTTCTATATTATGGACTACCAGTCGGACTCAAGCCGACACCAACAATCAACCAAATCAATCCAACCAACCAAATTAATTCACCATACTTCCGAACATATCATGTTGATAACCACATATACTACTAACTAACATAACATACGTCTTTTAATCGAGCTAAGACGAACAAACAATGATTAATATAACCATATATTTCCTCAATTCTTATATAATATCTCGGAACTCCACTAATGAATATAAAGTTATCCTTCTGTTTCTCAAAACTTTATTACAGGATTCTTCTAGTTCATCATTAAGCTCTCTAATTAACAATTCATATCACTTATACCTGTTCATAAATCCGTTCTAAAGAAATCTTTTAACCTTATTTTCCATGGCTCATACCTGTATATGGATGCTTTGAAGAATCTATATAGCATCTTTCAACCGATCAACGAATCCTCTGCCCTTGAGAGTATATGCTCCTTCTCATTAGTTAACTTGTCTACTTCAGATTACTAAAACATGGTCTCAACCAATATTATCATAATATGAAAACACATTTGGTTTTAAAGTGTTATTTCTTAAAAGATTTGACGCAATTTGATCACCAGTTCTTTATCCCTATTTATATTTTCCTATACGGAACCTTCGTCGTTGGCTCAGTTATGGGCGTCAAATTTATCATAACTCATTTACTTGAGTTGAACAACCTAACAATTCCTTGAAGAACACGCTCAAAATTTATTTATAATTAGAATTTCTTCGATCTTGAACCTTCATGACAAGTATCTCCCACATGATTGGGGTATGCTTCATCTTCTTACGTATTACTCGCTTATCTGGATCAATATTGAGAATTCCTTCATCTACTTATGTTGTCCCGTCAATCATTTGCCTCGTCTGATGCACACAACTTTACTTTTTGATTTTATGGTTAATTTATCTCATACGATTTACTAACTACTCCAATTCACGCCCAAAATATCATACTTGAAACGTATAACGTATACAGATTTCCGCTTCTGATTTGATGTCTTCGTAACAACCACGTTATTGGCATGGTGATTCTTCTTTGCACGGACATGTCCACCATTTATCGGCTTGTAATCATCTTTATACTCAACAAGTAATTCGATCCGCTACACGAGGTTATCTTACTTCTTTTAGAACGCTCAAAGAGTAGACTTTATACAAGAAGATAATTCGTTAATATGATTCTGATTGGAAACCTTTTGTAAAGAATAAGAGTACAAGGAAACAATTGGAAGGATCCATAAATCAATAGGGCATAATTGAAGAGGAAAGAATGAATGATGATTTAGATATGAATGAGACAACCATATTTGTACTCAAGATGGCCAGTCTTTCATACTATATGGCATACAACACATGATTAGGTGGCGTCCCACCAGACTCTTCGTCATTTCAACAAAGCATCACATCATAACACTGCTTGTCTCGATCAAAAGAAATATTTTGAGAAGAGAAATAATTTAAAATGGATACAATAAATTTTCTTTCCTTCTCGTCTCCTATATTTATTACTGATAGAAGCTCACACGTATTCAAGAATCAAGAAGAGTATACGCAGTCGTGGACAAGAATGACACCGTTGATCGCCATCTACGCTTCACTTATGTATACTTTCAGGGCTCGTTCGAGTAATAGATTCCAGATCCACGTCAGATGATAGATTCAAAATATCTTCTGGAAATACCTATAATGTTTTAACAATCTGAGCATAATTTTCTTCTCGTTGAATTTGTCGTCTTAACTTATTACTTCATCCTTTCCATGTAGGTTTTGTATTTTTTTAGCATCATGCTTCCATGTTTGATACTTTAGTAATTCGACCATAATCACGTTCTTTCGGAATTTATAATCATAATTTCTAATTTCTTCTATGCCGTGCAGCGCAACCATTGATCGTGCAACGCCTAGACTCCGTCAATAGAAATATTATTCTTCTTCAATCATCTGAAATATTCCTCCATTTTCTTCAATCATCCTCGGGCTTCTTTTGGATCAACGAACCTTTTTAAACTTTAATAATTTCATAAATTGGATAAATAATGTTTCCGCACCTTGATTCGATGATTGATACTATTAAACAAGGTTTGGACTCTTCTTTCGAGATAATTTTAAACTTTTCCGTGTTAGCGGGTCTACTTGGCCCTCTGAACCAACAATACTGAGTTCGATCAAGTATTCTTTCGGGTAATCTCATACTTATAACAACAAAACTCAAGTAGTAATTTGACAACCAAAATTTTAAAACTCATTTTGTCTAAAATCTTTTAAAAATTCTATTAAGAAAATCTTTTTCGAAAACTTATTTTAGAATTTTGAAAATCAAACATTTGGTCGTCCTTACTATATGAATTTTGTTGTTCTCCTCAATCACAATAAGGTACCTAATTTATGAAACGACCACCTAAGGGTTCATCCACTTCAATATCTCTTCTGCTTTTTATTAAATCCATTTCACCTTCACTAGTCACCGAGAACTTCATTTACCGCTGCATACTACTTCCTTCGTAACTCTTGTTAGATATATTTGATAATGTCATGTCTAATATGATTTATATTTAGTTTTCAGATCTTACTTAAACATGACAAATCAGTACTTAACTGAAATCAGTACTTATACTGAAGTCAGAACTTAAGTCATCAGTACTTAAGGTTCAGGAGATATTTATCAGAAGATAATATTAGGACTTAAAGGAAATATTCAGATAAGGAAGTCAGCTGATTTACAGGAAGAGAAGATCTAGACAAATGTAAGAAGAGATATGCATGAAAAAGTAATTCCGTGAAGAATGGAATACTTGGAGGAAAATGTATCAATTGATATATTTTAGGAAGCAGAATTATATTCCATATCAATTAGCGATTATCTTGTAACTGTGTAGTATATAAACACAGACATAGGGTTTACACTATAAGTGTTATCATTATCGAGAAGATTATTAATTGTAACCCTAGCAGCTCTCGTGATATTTGTTCATCATTGAGAGAGGACAGTTCTATACTGTAACAGAGTTTATTGTTTTGAATAAAGTTTGTTTTCTGTTACTTGAGTTATTAGAGTTCGATTTGATTATGCTATACACAATATTCACCCCCCTCTACAGTGTGTGTGACCTAACAAGTGGTATCAGAGCCTATCTGTTAACACATAAATAGTTTAAGATCGAAAAACAATCATGTCTGAAGTAGAAACTCCAACTAAGCCCACCAAAACTGAAGAACCTTCAAAGACACAAATCCATAGCCGATATGAGGCTATTAGAGTTCCCATATTGAGACCATCTGAATATCCCATATGGAAGGTGAGGATGACCATGTTTCTGGAAGCAACAGATCCAGAATATCTTGATAGAATCAAGGAAGGGCCTCACAAACCAACCAAGCTCGCTATTACAGTTGCAGGTGAAGCAGTAAAGTCAGTACCAAAGGAGAAGAGTGACTACACTGCTGAAGATATCGCATCAATTGCTAAGGATGCTAAGGTACGACACTTACTGCATAGTGCCATTGATAATGTAATGTCAAACAGGGTAATAAACTGCAAGACTGCAAAGGAGATATGGGATGCCTTGTAAACAAGATGTCAGGGAACTGATACGATTAAGAAAAATAGGAAGACAATACTCACTTAAGAGTATGAACACTTTGACTCAAAGGCTAATGAGTCATTGACTGATTTATATAATAGATTTATCAAACTCTTGAATGACTTGTCACTGGTTGATAAGGAGTATGATCTTGAAGATTCAAACCTTAAATTCCTGTTAGATCTTCCTGAAAGCTGGGATTTGAAGGCAACAACAATAAGAGACAACTATAATCTTGATGAAACAACTCTTGATGAAATTTATGGGATGCTCAAGACTCATGAACTTGAGATGGAACAAAGAAGCAAGAGGAAAGGAGTAAAGTCAAGAACAGTTGCTCTTAAGGCTGAAGAAAAATCCCCCAAAGCAGCTACCTCAAGGAAAGGCAAGGGTAAAGCGCTATTCACAAAGTCTGATACTGAGTCATCAAGTTCTGATAGTGATGATGACTCAGAATCTGAAAGCTTGCCTGAGACGGATGCTGATGAAGAGATGATGAAGCTGTGTGCTCTTATGGTGAAAGGAATCACGAAGATTGCATACAGAAAGTTCAGGAAGGGAAAGAAGTTTTCCAGGAAAGGTGCAAGTTCTGATAAGAAGAATTTCAGAAAATCTGAGGGCAAAGGAGGAAAGTCTGACAGAGGAGATTATATAAATGTCAAATGCTACAACTGTGGTGAGAAAGGCCACATATCTCCTGATTGCAAGAAAGTGAAGAGTGACAAAGGCAAGGCTCTTGTCACAAAGAATAAAAGCTGGACAGACACCTCAGATTCTGAAAGTGAGGAGAATTATACCTTGATGGCAAATGCTGATATGGCAAGTGCTGAAAGCAGTTCTGAAGCTGCTGAGTTAAAGGTACCTCAAACTACTTATGCCTTTCATACTAATGATATTAATGAGTTGAGAAGATATCTTAAAACCATGTTCATTAGCTATAGAGATCAAACTTTAACATGTGAAAGATTAACTTCTGAAAATCTTGCTTGCAAAAAGAGGAATGATTATTTAGAAAAAGAGTTAGTCATGTTCCATCAAACTCAGAAAGATAGAGATGATGCTTTCTATGTTAGGGATGAAGTGCTTAAAATGAATGAATCTCTAAAAGCTGAGTTAGAAAAGGAAAGAGAGATCATCAGGACTTGGACTAACTCTGGCAGAACAACTCAGAATTTGTTAAGTAGTGAAAACTGGAAAGAGGGCTTAGGTTATGAAGAGAATAAGAATGATAAAGGAACTGTAGATATTAAGCCTATAGTTGTTAAACAAAAGCCAAAGTTAAAACCTGTTAAGTTTGTAGCTGTAAATTCTGATACTGAGAAATCAAAAGTTAAAAAGGAATTAACTTCTGACATACTAAAACAGGAAGACAACTGAAGTAAACGTGTGCTTAATGACTAAGAAGCAGCTTAAGCATAAGCTGAAAGATGTTAAGAATGCAAACAAGGTAAAATCACCTAGGAAAAATAGGAATGGAAATGAAGGTGTGAATAAAAGCAATGATTATAAGCCTGTTCCTGATGCTCCTAGAAAAACATGTCATAACTGTGGAAGTTCTAACCATCTGGCTTCTTTTTGCAGGAAGAATAAGAATATAAACTCCTTACCTTCAAAGTCAGGAGTTAAGAGTCAGTCTGTTAGATATAAGCCACAAAATCCTTGTTTTCATTGTGGTAGTTTATGGAATTCCATTTATACTTGTAAGGAATATCATAGTTTCTACTATGATTATTATCAAATAAAACCTTCTTTCGAGAAAGTTACCATTGTTCCTTCTAGTGTAAGTTCTGATTCAAAGTCTGATAGTGTAAATTCTAATAAGAAAAATGTTAACATAAACTCTAATGCTAAATCCGCTGCAAATGTTAACAAACTTAATAAGGCCAAAGGATCCAAGAAAGTCTGGGTCCTTAAAACTAATCATTAGTGGTCTTTGTGATTGCAGGGCAACATGAAAAACATCCTAGTTCTGGACATTGGATGTTCAGGACATATGACTGGAAATAAAGCCCTGCTATCAGACTTTGTGGAGAAGGCTGGCCCAAGTGTTTCTTATGGAGATGGCAACATTGGAAAAACATTGGGATATGGCAATATCAATCTTGGGAATATCATCATTAAAGAAGTAGCTCTAGTCTCAGGACTTAAACACAATCTGCTGAGTGTTAGTCAAATCTGTGACAGAGGTTATCATGTGGATTTCTTTGAAGAACACTGTGAAGTTGTAAGTAAATCTACAGGCAAAGTTGTTCTGAAAGGATATAGGCGTGGTAACATTTATGAAGCCAAGCTTTCAACAAGTACTGATGGTTCTGTAATCTGTCTGATGAGTAGAGCATCAATTGAAGAAAGCTGGAATTGGCACAAGAAACTCTCTCATTAAAATTTCAACAATATAAATGAACTAGTCAAGAAAGATCTTGTGAGAGGACTGCCAAAGTCAGTATTTGCTCCTGATGGCCTATGTGATTCTTGTTAGAAGGCTAAACAAAGGAAATCCTCATTCAAGAGCAAGACTGAATCATCAATTCTTCAGCCTTATCACCTACTGCATATTGATATATTTGGTCCAGTAAATGTCATGTCTATTGCAAAGAAGAAATATGCTATGGTCATAGTGGATGAGTTCACCAGATACACATGGGTGTATTTCTTGCACACAAAAAGTGAAACTGCATCTATCTTGATTGATCATGTCAGGCAATTGGATAAATTGGTCAAAGATTCTGTGAAGATAATAAGAAGTGATAATGATTCTGAGTTCAAAAATTTGATAATGGAAGAGTTCTGCAAAAACCTTGGAATCAAGAAGGAATTTTCTGCTCCTGGAACTCCACAGCAAAATAGAGTTGTTGAAAGAAAGAATAGAACTCTCATTGAAGCTGCACGTACAATGCTTGATGAAGCAAAGCTTCCAACCTATTTCTGTGTTGAAGCTGTGCAGACTGCTTGTTTTACTCAGAATGCAACACTCATTAACAAGCAAGGAAAGACACCATATGAGATGGTGAAGAAAAAGAAGCCAAATCTGAAGTATTTTCACGTATTTGGATGCAAGTGTTTTGTTCTTAAGACTCATCCTGAACAACTATCCAAATTTGAACTAAAAGCTGATGAAGGAATCTTTGTTGGATATCCACTTTCCACAAAAGCCTATAGAGTCTATAACTTGAGAACAAGAGTGGTCATGGAATCTATCAATGTCTCTTTTGATGATAAGAAGATTACTGGACTTGAAGATTTCAATGATCATGATCAGCTGAGATTTGAAAATGAAGACTTAAATTCTGATACAGAAAATCCTGACAGTCTAAATCCCTATACTGCAATCTCTGATGGATTAAACTCTGATGTTATTGAAACTGTGGTGACTACGCCAAAGGAAGATGCACCTATGCAGGGGGAGCATACTCAAGATACAACCACATTTCAAGAAGCATCAGAACATACATCTGGCTCTTCAAGTTCTGATTCGTCAAGCTCTGATAAGCCAAGTTCTGATAATTCTGAAAACTTAAATTCTGAAGAATCCAACTCAGAGAGCATAGTTTTAGGGGGGATCATCAGAAAATGTTGATGAAGATAGCATGGATCATGGGGGAGCATCCAGTTCTAGAGAAAACCTTCCATCTGCAAGGAAGTGGACTAAATCACATATACCTGACTTAATAATTGGAAATCCTGATGCAGGTGTCAGAACTAGAACAGCTACTTCAAGTGAATGTCTTTACAATTCTTTTCTTTCTCAGACTGAACCAAAGAAAGTGGAAGAAGCTCTTCAAGATGCTGATTGGGTGCAAGCAATGCAGGAAGAGTTAAATGAATTTGAAAGAAACAAAGTTTGGACCCTAGTGCCAAGACCAAAGAACAGATCTGTTGTTGGTATAAAGTGGGTATTCAGAAATAAAACTGATAGTGATGGCATAATTACAAGAAATAAGGCAAGGTTGGTTGCAAAAGGATACTCTCAATAGGAGGGAATTGATTATGATGAAACATTTGCACCAGTTGCTAGATTGGAAGCCATAAGGATATTTTTGGCTTATGCTACTCACAAAAAGTTTACTGTCTTTCAAATGGATGTGAAAAGTGCTTTTCTCAATGGAGAATTGGAGGAGGAAGTATATGTTGAACAACCTCCAGGCTTTATAGATACCAAATATCCTAATCATGTCTACAGGATTGATAAAGCACTTTATGGCCTTAAGCAAGCTCCAAGAGCATGGTATGAGACTTTAGCTCAGTTTCTTCTGGAAAGTGGATTTAACAGAGGAACTTGTTAGGTCACACACACACACTGTAGAGGAGGTGAATACAGTGTATAGTACAATCAAATTGAACTTTAATAACTCAAGTAACAGAAAACAAACTTTATTGAAACAATAACCTCTGTTACGGTATGGAACTGTTCTCTCTCAGTGATGAACAAATATCACGAGAGCTGCTAGGGTTACAATGAATAATCTTCTCGATTGTGATAACACTTATAGTGTAAACCCTATGTCTGTGTTTATATACTACACAGTTACAAGATAATCGCTAAGTGATATGAAATATAATTCTGCTTCCTAAAATATATCAATCAGATATCTTTTCTTCCAAGTATTCTATTCTTCATAGAATTCCTTCTTCATGCGTATCTCTTCTTATGTTTGTCTCGATCTTCAATCCTTTAACCAGCTGACTTCCTTATCTGAACGTCCTTCAGTACTTAAGTTCTGATATCCATCTTCTGATGGTTATCTCCTGATAATATAAGTACTGATATCCTTAAGTCCTGACTTCCAGTAGGTACTGATTTATCCTATTTAAGTAAGATCTGAAAACTAAACATAAATCATATTAGCCATGACATTATAAAATATATCTAACAATCTCCCCCAACTTGTAAATTAGCATAATATACAAGTTTAACAGATATTTGATGATGTCAAAAATATTAAGTACAAATGCATGAGAATTTGACTAGATAGCTACAACTTACAGTCCTTAAAGCTTTACCAATCTTTAACTTCTGATAACAACTTCAGTCTGTAATCATATCAGAATTTAAGCAGTTGTAGATCTTGACTTGGCTTCATCTTCTGATCTCTCTGATGTCAGGAGTTGTTCTGAGATAGTTCTTCAACAAACATCTCTCAGCATATCTGAGTTCATCAATCATCCTCCTTTTAGCATCTTTAAGTTCTGCAGAATCTTCACCAGTTTGAAAGATTGCAGCCCTGAGATCATTAATTTAAGCTTTCCTTATGTCCTGATCCAGTCTGATTAAATATGCCTTATCAGACTCAAGATTGAATTCCACAACCCTGTAACCCAGAAAGGTAGTTATAATCTTGGCAGTGTTGGGTTTCATTTCAACTATATCACCCTTGTGATCTCTGTACTTTGGAAGATATGCGCTGTCAGACTTAACAGAATAAAGCCTTTTCTGTCTCTGAATCTGATTCTTCAAATAGTTTGCAGCACTTTCTGTTATTCTGTCATTCACTTGAAGTAAGAATAATACATGCTCCAGTTCTTCAAAATACTTCAGTGGAATGGCATTTTCCCTTATATGATAAACCCTACCATCTGTCATGAAGTACAACAAGATGTGTTCTTTCAAGTAGGTATGGTAAACCATTTGTACAGATTTCAGTTAATTCAATCTCTCAGGAGTTGCTCCAATACCTGGTTCATTTAAGGAAGTTGGATCATTGCCAGTGTTCTGTATTCTTCTTTCATCAGCACTTCCCGATCCAGTTTTATCTCTTGCTTCCTTTCCAGTAACCACTCTTGCTTCAAAACCACTTGCAGCAGTCTTCAAAGGTTGAGTCTATTCGGCTTTAGTGAATCCTGGTAGGAGTGTCTTTGATTTATCAGAACTAACTATCTCTTGACTCTGAACAACTTGAGCCATGTCAGAGGTTGTCTTAGAAACTTTTCTTAAAGTCAGAGCAAGATCAGCATCTTCATCAGTAATTTCTTTATTCACAGGAGGCACATAAACCTTGATAGGTTCACCAACTTTCTCTTTTCCCTTGGACCTTGGATCTATCTGCAGTTGTGATTTAGCCATGGTTGCTTCTGGATTTGTCCTTTCATTTATCACAATTCTTTTGAGTTTTGGAATTTTCTTTTTACTAGAAGCTTCAGATTTAGATTTGACTTTTTCTGATTTAAGTCTGGCTTCTTCTTCCATTAGACTCTCCAAGTCCATTCCTGGATTTTCCTGAAGAAATAACTATCTTGACATTTCTTCATCAAGATCTAAAAGTTCATCAGAACTTATCCTTTTACCAGTAGCAGAAGTAATTCTTTTTCCAGCATCAGAACTTGTCCTGTGACACGTGATTTCAGCTTTTCTTGATGAGATACCTCTACCTTGACTATGACCTCCACCCATTTCAGAGGTTCCTTGGTCATCTTTTTCATCATCCTTCCCCTTCAGTGTCTTATCAGTTTTGCATTTGGACTTAATTACTTTCTCCCCCTTTTTGGCATCAACAGGTAACATAAGAGAGACAAGCAATTCCACTGAGGCTTGGATTTTATCAAGTTGAGATTGCTGAGAAGCTTGATTTTTCAAAATATCATCAATCTGAGATTGTTGTTTCTCTTGAGTCTTCTCAATATAAGCAACTCTGTCAAAGGTAGGTTGGAAGAATTTTTTCTTGTCAATTTTCTGAACTTGTTCTTGCTTGAGTAATTCTTCCTGAATTTTATATATTTCTGCATGAGTAGTGGAATGAAGACCTTGCAGATGTTTAGTACTCAATGCAGTGACTCGAAGCTGTGTTTTGAAATCATCAGTAATTAACATCTCATCAGATTTTGTCAAGTGCTCAGCAAGATTCTTTGCTGATGGAACACAGGTAACCGAGTTCCATTCCTTAGTCCACTCCTGTCCTGCAGGAGTGGCACTCCAAGGCACTGGTGCTTCTCTTGGAACAAACTTCTTAACTAATTTACTTTTAGGAATAGTTTGTTGAGGTGCATGTCCTGAAGGACCTGCTTCATCAGCATCTGCATTTGGAGTAGCATCACCAGTATGATCAGCATTTGCAACATCAGAACTTACAGAATCAACATCTTCTGATAAAACAACAGTATGAGAAGCAATTGAGGCTTCAACATCATCCTCTAAGTGCTGATCTGGTTCCAAGTTCTGATCAACAGCCATATCCTGATGCTCACCTACATTCTGATCATCAACATCTAGATGTAGAGAAGGTGTAATAGATAGTTCTGGAGTTTGAGTAGCATCAGTAACAGGTGTTGTTGATGGATTAATTGCTGTTGGAGCTTCTAAGTAAAGTACCTCAGGCACAACCAGGTTTTGAATATCAATTTCAGCAGTGGCTTTAGCAGATTCTGGTTCTTGTGAGATCAAAGATTCCTGATCCCCTTCCTTAGTTGTTGCTTCCTCATCATCTGAAACTGGCCTTTTAGCTCTCTGTTTCTTGTATCTCTTAGAAGGTGGGGATTCCTTGGGAGTTTCAGCAGAAGTCATTCTTCTAAGCCTTTTGAGAAGCTTAGATCCCCCAATTCCAGAATCCTTCTGAGAAGGACCTTTCTCAGCTTCTTTGACAACAGGTTCTGATGTAGAAACCTGTTCCTCACTATCAGATTCATCTCTCAAAACAATCCTCCTTCTCTTCTAAGGTGTTTGAGGAACAGTCTTTGTTCTCTTTGGCTTGGAAGATGAAGGCTTCACAGTAGGTGTTGAGGATGAAGGTTGAGCTATCTGTGAAGTTGAGAGATATGATTTGAGATATGTTCTGAGGGATGGTTGAGGTATAGATGTATGAGTGGTGTGTTATGATGGTTGCTGTGGTGTTTGGGAGGTGGTGGTAGGTTGGACATCAGGATAAACAGATCTATAGGTTTGAGGAGCAAAATTTACTAAGATCTGTTTTACAGATTGAGGAATCTGTAAAGGTCTAACCACCTTTTTCTTAAGGTCAGCATTTACCAGGTCATTAAAGGCTCGTTTTGCAATTTTGAATGGTGGAAATAAGGTACTGGCTAGTTTAGGGGGATTAGTACAACAAAAGTTATATATAAGCTGACATAATCTAGAAAAATAAACTACATTTCTATCTTCTGTCATCCTATCCCCTATGAAACCTATCACATCACTTGCAAAATCAAAATGAGTTTGGTTAATGATAGCATACCCGATGTGTTAACTTATTATAAGAATGGCATCAAAGTTGGAACACTTATTCCAAAAAGCTTTAGTGATGCAGTCGAAAAAGAAGCTCCATTCCTTTCTGATATGAGCCCATTTCAACTGCCCAAGCTTAGCCAAACTCTGCTCATACCCCAAACTGGCCATTAACTCCTGAAGAGCTGATTCCTCCGGGGTTGAAAAGGTATATCCTTCTGGTAAATGGAGGGCCTTGCGAATTATACCAGGAGTTACCACATATGTAGAATCATCCACTTTGAAAACAATACTGGGAGTACCATGTGTACCACCATTATCAAAGTGCCCAGTCCGCCAAAACGTCAGAACTTGTTGGCTTGAAAAGACTGAAGGCTGGGTCAATGCATACCCAATTTCACTGTGTGCAAGAAGATCTTGCACAAAATGCAACTCAGACGGAGCGTCAGCATGATCAAGAATTGCAGCATAGTTATTGTTATTCCCAGTGGACTAACAATGAGATTTACAGAAGGGGGGTTGAATGTAAATCTCAAAACTTCTTCAAGTTTTGAGCAGTTTCTAAGGCTAAGTGTTTGAGTGATCAAATGTGTGTGAATTGCTTGAAGCTGATACAGACAGATATATATTCAAACACAAATGAAATGAGCACAAAGAACTTAAAAACTTTTCTGGTGGATTTGTTGTTCCACCAGAGATGTGTTATTTCAGAAAATCTGTGATTCAAAGAATTAAATCACAGCTGCTTCCTAGTACAAACTAGATGATTTTCTCTTTTGATATTACTAAACAGCTCAGGAAAATTCATATCTAATTACTAGCTGCTACTTGGTTTATATATCACCAAGTTTACAAGTGAAGACAAACTGTAAAATACAATTGAAAAGATTCTTCACATGTTTCTTCTTCATTTCTCTATCCAATGCAATCTAGGATAATCTGTAAATCTTTGAATATTTCCTTGTTTGCATCAGAATGGAAATGCTGTATTTTCTTGATTCCTCCTAGAGGCTTCCACATTCCAGTATGTCTCTGTCAACCCATGTGCCTCTGTTAGCTTGTGAATTGTCACTATCAACTGCTAATGAACTAAGCATCCGTTGAAGCTTTCATCTGTTGATGCCTTATCCGTTGAGGCTTTATCTGTTGAAGCTTTATCCGTTGATGCATTATCAGTTGAAGTCTTTATCCGTTGAAGCACTTATCCGTTGATGGATATTATCCGTTAAAGCAATAGAGACATCCGTTGAAGCTTTGTTTCTTATCCGTTGAAGGTCTTTAATATCCGTTGACACTTCTTCACTTATACAAAATTATAAGGCATGAAATATTTATAATTAGCCCTCCTATTTGTACATCCATTAGTAGTCAACATGACTGATTATTTCCTAACAACATCTAAGAATTACAGCTTGAAATCAGAGAGTGAAATGTGCTACAATACTAAACTTATTGCTAAGTAAAGCTTCTCCTTCAACGGATAGCCAAGATGGTCTTATCCGTTGAGGCTACAAACACTAGATTTCTACTTAAGTGTTTTGCTTAACTTATCATCAAACTAATACACATATTCCTAACAATCTCCCCCTATTTATGTCTACTAGAACTGTAGGCATACATTTGGGTTTAGCTTGATGATAACAAAACACTTAACAAATATATAAACTGTAATAAAGCAGAAATTCAAAAGTGCTACAAAAATATATATGCTGAGATGGAATTAAAGAATTACATTGTTTCCAAGGGTGCTCCTTTAGCCTGAGCAAATTACTTTCTTTTCCTTTGATCCCTGGTTTTCTTTCCTAGCCTCCTGTCATTCTCCTCTATTTGAAGTTGAAGTTGTCTGTAGAATTCAGCTTCATCTTCTTCAGTGATATCTAACTTAGATTGCATATCCTTGAGAGTTTCATTACTGGCAATCTTTAGCTGATCTTCAATTCTAAAAAATCTTCTGACTCCTTTGTTGTCTCTGCTTCCATCAACCAATGAGGTGATTTGTGAATTGTAATTCCTCTTTCTTGAATGAGTAAAGTTCTAGGCAAAGCATTGGGCTCCCTCCAAGTTTTCCTTATATTGGAAATCTTGTTGAGAATCCCAGTCTTGGCAGTCCTGGTAAAGCCAGAATCCCTTTGTATGGCTGAGTAGACTCTAATCAAGGTAGAGTAGCCTTCATTCAGAATTCTATGAAGAGGCCATGTTCTTTCCCCAACTCCTTTGTATTTGAACACTAGTCTTTCTGGTAGCTGTCTGTAGGCAGCTATTCCCCTTACTTCCTCCAGCTCATCCAGATAGAGTTCAATGTCTGAAAATTCTTTTATGTCACAGATGTGAACATAATCATCTTTAGAGGTTTGAGGTTTAGGCTTAGGCTTCTGTGTGAATTTGATTGAGGCTTTAGAGGGTGTTGATTTGATTCTTCTTTTCTGCTTCTTTGATGGTGGAGAAGAGGTTAGGAAGGTGGGCAATATGATGGTGTCCCAATCAATTGGTTCCTCCTTGGGAATGATTGTTTCACCATGAATGTTCATGAAGGGGTCATGTACAATTGGTTCAGGAATAGAGGGTAGTGGTTTGGATATTGATTGGGTTTCTTCAGTCTTATCTACCTTCTTTCTCTTTGCATTGACCTTCTTTCTTTTCCCTTTCTGCCATTCTTCCTTACTTCTTTCCTCCATCTCAGTACCAACCATGTCCCCCATAGCTTCATCTTCACCTTTGTCTTCAATTTCTTTCTGTTCTTCAGCCTGACTTGACTTTAGCTATTTTTCAAGCTTAACTTGTGCTCTTTTGTCAGCCTTTAGCTGTTTGGCTTCTTCCTTCAACCTTTTGGTTTCTTCCCTCTTGGCTATTGAGAATTTGGGATGTCCTTGCATCACACATATGCTCTTTCCCTCTCTGAAGATAATAGCCATGTTTCTCCTTACAGCCTCATCCATGGTCTCTTTGAGATATGCAATACTTCTACCTAAAAGCTTGTCCTCATCAGCTTTTGGAAGAGGAAAATCCACCTCTTTTAGAGGATTCTTTGTAGAGTCCTTATTGGATCTGTTGTTGGGCTTGAGAACCATAGGTTGCAGATCTTTGGAAGAAGTTTCTCCATCCTTATGCCTCCCTACTGGCTTGAGTTCCACAATAATTGATTCCACTTTTGTGCTATGCTTCACATATTGTGATTGAGAAGTTGTAGAACCAAATATTAGTTGCATATTTTCATCAATCTTCTTCCTTTGCTCTTTGACTTGCAATTCAGCTGCTGCTATCTGGATTAGATCAATTCCATCTAGCTTTCCTTTGACTTGAATATTTGGAGAAGTTGTGATGACAGGAACTAGCACTTGAGAAATTTGAACTGTTGTAGATGGCTCTCCTTTTGTAGATGGCTCTCCTTCCCCTTCCCCTTTATTCTCCCCCTTTTTGTTATCATCAAGGGTAGGGGTCAAGCCTTGGGCTTGTGCCAGCTGCATGAGTAGATTTGTTTGAGTTTGTTGATTCTGAAGGATGGTGACCATAGAGTCTTCAATGATTTGAACCCTATCTTCCAATATGGCCAGCCTCTTGTCAGCATCAGATGCTTTCCTCAGTCTCCCCAACAAATCTTGCATAGTACCATAGGGTATAAGTGAATCCAATTTCTCAGCATTGTAGGATTTCAGATCAGCAATGTCCAGCTTGAGCTCATCCACACTTAGATTTTGCTGGTAGTGATGCAACTGCAAGAGATGCAGAGATTCCAGATGAGCTTGAAGAATTGCCTTGGTACCAGCATCCTGAGTCTCCTGAAGGGCCTGCTGAATTGTCATGACTTGTCTGACCAAAGTGACACCAAACTCTCCTGGTTTTGATGGTTTTACCCATGCCCATGCAGGAAGATCAGGAACAGAACTTGGGCCTGCTACTCCCCCTAAGTTCATGCTCTCATTCAAAGAATTAGAGTCATCATCATTAGAATTTACTCCAAATTCTTCAGATGGCTCACCAGCTTGAGAAGGCAGCCTGTTGACAGCAGCTTTGTCTCTGAGAAAAGATTCTGAAGTGTGTACAATGTGTAGTGTCTGTTCTGCCTCCACATTGCCCTGTGCAGCCAATAATTGATAGGCTGAAACAGGGTGAGTAAAAGTGTCAGCATCCAAGGAAATGTTATCAATGACAGCTTTGTAAAGTTGCTGAAATTGTCTTCCCTTGTCTGCATCATCCACTTTCATTAACTCACTAGCAATGGCTGGATCCACCCTTATAGCTTCTGTACTTGCCTTTCTCTCAATTTCTCTCTGTTCTTGCATCAGGGGCTCCCCCTGGCTCACACACACCCTCACACCCTCACCTTCACCTTCTAAGGTGGCACTCCTCTCACTCACTTTTGCCATGCTGGAAGAAATAGCATGCATATGGTGACTCTCAACCTCTCCTTTTGCCTGGGAGCAACCCAGCCTCTCACTCAAAAGATCACTCCCTTCCCTCAAACCTAAAAGTGATTGTACAGTTGCCATGTCCTCTACAGTTGGAATTGTTTCTGTTAAGTGTGTAGAGACCATCAACGGATAAGGAATATCTGTTGAAGTGGAAACTGATGGCATCAACGGATAACTGCTGTTAAGCTTATCCGTTGAAGAACAACCACTTGTCAACGGATGAGAGATATCCGTTGAGGAAGGAAAAGATGTAGATATAGAAAGTGACATAATTGTTGAATCTGTGTGGATTGATTTTAAGTGAGGTGACACAGATTCTGCAACTACATCTGAAATAATTGGCTGATGATCCAACAAATCATCTAAAAGATGATGATCACCAGGTTTTGAGTGGGGCTCCTCCCTGAGTTTTAATGAGGGAGAATCAGGAATTGATGTGAATATCATATCCACATCCAGAGAGGGTGTTGGAGAGTTTGATGAATGGTGTGTTTCTATATTGAGAGAATGGGGCTGTGATTCCACATTTGCTGGAATCATATCAAGCTGAATTTGAGAAGGCACAGATACTGGTGGATGTATCTGTGCTGTGTGTGTCCCTTGTGTGGAAACTAGGGTTTTGGCCTTCTTCTTCCTTGAAAAGGCTTTAAATGGTGAATGTGTGGCTTCAGTGTCCCTCCCTCTTTTGTTCTGTGTCCCTGGTTGGGGACTATTTTCAATAGTTACATCCTTTTGGGAGGATGCAACTAGGGATGTGCTGGACTCCTTTTGAACCACCACAGTCTTTTGAGAGACTGTGGCTTGGCTGGTTTGGGTACCACTCACCTCTCCCACCTTATCCTGGGGGGCTTTTTGATGTTCACCCCTCCCCTCACCACTCATACCCTGTTCACTCCCTTCAGGGTTTATGGTAGTTGTTACAACTGTTGTCTTTTGAGAAACAATAGAGGTAGGTTTCTTTGACTTGACTTTGGAAACTTTAGATTTGGTGACTTTGGTAGGAGCCTGTTTGGACAAAGACACAGGTTCCATAGCCACACTAGAAGGCAAAGAAACATTGGGGTTGGAAATAGTAGGAGTTATAGAAATATTTACCTCACTTACCTGTGGTGCATTCATGATTGGCAAGTATACCAATGGCACCTGGCTGTTGAGGTTCATTCTTAAAAGGTCTGCAAGGACCCTTTTCTCTTGTGCCCAGCATTTGAGTTTATTATTCTCATTGGATATAACCAAACCTTCAACAACATGGTTAGCCAATAACATAAAGAATCTAGAATAGTAGATGTTATGTGGTCTATTAGCTTTGCTACCTAATATGGAACCTAATTCTAGCATAACACAGTTGCTAAAATTAAAGTACCTATCAGAAACTAGCATATAGAGCATATTAACAAGAGATGAAGTGATAGCATCAAAATTGCTAATCTTCCCAGAGAAAACCTTAATAAAGGCATCTCCAAGAAAACTCCATTCTTTCCTAAGGCCTTTCCTTCTAATACTACCTAAACTAGCAGAATCAAAAGCATAGCCTATGGAATCTAGCATAGCAGAGACATCTTTATCAGTGTGTGGTGTCATGGCATTATTCTCAGGCAACTTAAAGCAAGATTGTATATCATCACAATTAATGCAATAGTCCTTACCTTTGAGAGAGAAGGCAATAGTCATATCTGTGGAGTTGAACTCTGCAGTTGTCCAAATCTCCTCAATCACCTCACAGTAGATGGTTGGGGCTTCCAGCATTGCATAGCTTAGTTTGCAGTTTTTGATGAAGTCCGTCATCTTGTGATAATCAGAATGGGCTTCATTCTTTTCAACCAAGGCTATGAAATTATTCTTTTCATAAACAAATCCTGTTTGAGACATAATTTTGACTACTGGTGCCATTGTTGTGAGTAGAGGTTGCAGAGAAAAACTTGAGAATTTAGAGAGAAAGAGAATAAGAATTGCAAGAAAGCGTAAAGTGAGAATAAGAGTTCAATTGGGCTTTTATACTTTCTTGAATTAAAACGTAAATAAAATGATTGAATGATAATTTTAAGTAAGTTACAGCCGTTCGAGAATAAATAAAACTGTAGAAATTCTGAAAACTACCTTAAATACAATTACATACAACACTGTATATCTGTATCAACGGTTGAGTAAAAGAATCAACTGCTGAGACTCACTTATAGTAACTGACGTGACACTTCAACGGATAAGGGAAATAGTTATCCGTTGATGAACAACACCATTTTATCCGTTGAAGGATAAAATTACCAGAAATGTATTTGTCTTTCAACGGATAATGAACATCCGTTGATAGAACAATTTTGGCTTTCAACGGATAGAGAATATCCGTTGATAGGATAAGTCATAATTAAAGCCAACTTTGTTCTTGCAGCAAATTTCATTTCAGGCTTCAAGACAGATTATATAGATGACATAGATTATGAATAATTAAGCATACCTAACTCACTTACTAATCTTGTGAATGTTGATTCATCAAGTGGCTTGGTAAATATGTTTGCAATCTGTTTTTCACTAGGAACAAAATGAAGTTCCACTGTACCTTTCATCACATGTTCCCTAATGAAGTGGTACTTGATATCAATGTGCTTGGTTCTTGAGTGCTGCACTGGATTTTCAGTAATGGCAATGGCACTTGTGTTATCACAGAATATTGGAATTTTGTCAACAGTCAGACCATAGTCAAATAGTTGATTCCTCCTCCATAGTATCTGTGCACAGCAGCTACCAGCAGCAATGTACTCAGCTTCAGCTGTTGATGTGGAAACAGAAATCTGCTTCTTGCTGAACCATGATACAAGCTTGTTCCCTAGAAATTGACAGGTGCCTGTTGTGTTTTTCCTGTCTATTTTGCAACCTGCATAATCTGCATCTGAGTAGCCAATTAGATCAAAACCAGACTCTCTAGGGTACCAAATTCCTAGATTTGGAGTCCCCTTGAGATATCTGAAAATTCTTTTAATAGCCACTAAGTGAGATTCTTTAGGGTCAGCTTGAAATCTAGCACAGAGACATGTAGAAAACATTATATCAGGTCTACTAGCAGTTAAATATAAAAGTGAGCCAACCATGCCTCTATAACTTGTAATATCCACAGACTTTTCAGCCTTGTTTAATTCAAGCTTAGTGGCAGTGGCCATGGGGGTTTTTGCAGGTGAACAATCCATTAAGTCAAACTTCTTTAAAAGATCATAAATATATTTAGTTTGACTAATGAAAATTCCACCACTAACTTGTTTAACTTGTAAACCAAGAAAGTAAGTTAGCTCTCCCATCATGCTCATTTCATATTTACTTTGCATTAATTTAGCAAACTTTTTACAAAGGTTATCATCTGTAGATCCAAATATAATATCATCTACATAAATTTGTACAAGTATCTTAGAGCCATTAACATTTCTAAAGAAGAGAGTTTTGTCAACAGTACCTCTTGTGAAGTGATTATCTAGAAGGAACTTTGACAAAGTCTCATACCAGGCTCTAGGTGCTTGCTTTAGTCCATAGAATGCTTTCAACAGATAATACACATAGTCTGGAAAATTTGGATCTTCAAAACCTGGAGGTTGGCTTACATAAACTTCTTCCTCCAATTCCCCATTTAGAAATGCACTCTTGACATCCATTTGATAGACTTTGAAATTGGCATTAGCTACATAGGCTAGAAAGATTCTGATGGCTTCAAGTCTGGCAACTGGAGCAAATGTTTCATCAAAATCTATTCCCTCTTGTTGAGAATAGCCTTTAGCAACCAATCTGGCTTTATTCCTTATGACAATGCCATTTTCATCCATCTTGTTTCTGAATACCCATTTTGTGTCAATAGAACTCTTGTTCTTTGGCTTGGGTACCAGCTTCCATACTTTGTTCCTCTCAAATTGGTTTAGCTCCTCTTGCATTGCTAAAATCCAATCTGGATCCAATAGAGCTTCTTCCACTCTCTTAGGTTCCTCCTGTGATAGAAAGCTACTATACAGACATTCATCTTGAGTAGCCCTTCTAGTTTGTACTTTTGATGTAGCATCACCAATGATCAGTTCAAAAGGGTGATTCTTGGTCCATTTCCTTTGAGGTGGTAGATTAGCCCTAGATGAGGTTGCCTCAGTATTGTCATGATGTGAGATAGAATGTTGATTTGTTGAAACTCCCCCTGAGTTGCTGATCCTTTGAAAGGAATTGGGAGCTCTATCAACTGATGAAGTGAATTGATTATCCGTTGACAGACTGTGATCAACGGATGCTTCATTATGAACTTCAACGGATGATGCACTTTGTCTTTCAACGGATGCTGCATCCTGTGCATTATCCAAAGGCAGATTCTGAATTCTTCTTGAGATGCCTTCTTCATCATTCTCTTCTTCACTATCATCACAGTATATCTCAATGTTGTCAAATTTGAGTCCTTCATGATGTCCCTCATCTGTTAGTCCATCAATCTTTTTATCATCAAACACAACATGTACAGATTCCATGACAATGTTGGTTCTTAGATTATAGATCCTATATGATTTTCCAGCAGAATAGCCAACAAATATTCCTTCATCAGCCTTTGCATCAAACTTCCCTTTGTGATCAGATTGATTCCTTAAGATGTAGCATTTGCAACCAAAGACATGTAGAAAGTTTAAAGTTGGTTTTCTTCTCTTGAATAATTGATAGGGAGTCATGCATTTTTCCTGATTGATTAGAGAAATATTCTGAGTGTAATATGCACAGTTAACAGCCTCAGCCCAAAAATAAGTTGGGAGTTTTGACTCTTCAAGCATTGTCCTTGCAGCTTCAATTAGTGATCCGTTCTTCCTTTCCACCACACCATTTTGTTGTGGAGTTCTTGGAGCTGAGAACTCATGCATGATCCCACTTTCTTCACAGAACAACTTCATGGTTGAATTCTTGAACTCAGTTCCATTGTCACTCCTAATATTCCTTACTTTGAAATCAGGATGATTGTTGACTTGCTTGATATGATTGATGATGATTTCACTAGCTTCATCCTTTGATCCAAGAAAATGAACCCATGAAAACTTTGAGAAATCATCTACAATCACTAGGCAGTATCTTTTCCTTGAAATTGACAATACATTGACTAGTCCAAAAAGATCCATGTGTAGAAGTTGTAGTGGTTCATCAATTGCAGATTCAAGCTTCTTACTGAATGATACTTTCTTTTGCTTTCCTTTCTGACAGGCATCACACAGTCCATCCCTTGTGAATTCCACTAGAGGCATTCCTCTAACTAAGTCCTTTTTGACTAGATCATTCATTGTCTTGAAATTCAAATGGGATAGCTTCTTGTGCCATAGCCAACTTTCAACTGGACTTGCTTTGCTGAGAAGACAAGTTATGGATTCTGCATCTGTAGAGTTGAAATCAGCTAAGTACACATTCCCTTTTCTAACTCCAGTTAGAACCACTTTATTGTCCTTTTTACTTGTGACAATACAGGCTTCAGAATTGAAGGAAACAGTATTCCCTCTGTCACATAGTTGACTGATGCTCAATAAATTGTGTTTGAGACCATCAACCAATGCAACTTCATCAATGATGGTATTTTCTTTTGAAATCAAGCCATATCCCATAGTGAATCCTTTCTTGTCATCTCCAAAGGTTATGCTAGGGCCAGCTCTCTCCTTAAACTCTGTGAGCAGGGTGAAATCTCCTGTCATGTGTCTTGAACAACCACTGTCCAAGTACCATAGATTCCTTCTTTGTCCCTGCACACAACAAAATCAATCAAGTTGATTTTGGTACCCAAGTTTCCTTGGGTCCAGCCTTGTTAGTCTTTTTCCTAGACTTCATTCCTCCTGCATCTTTTGACTTAGGTAACTTTGGGTCAATCTTGGTCTCAGATGTGGTTGGTTGAAGTGTAGGGTTAGTCACAGAATCATTTAACACATTTGATTGAATTTGATAAGGCATAGGTTGTGCAAACATGTTATTGCACATAGGCATATTGTATGGCATTTGAGGCATACTAAATGCAGTAAAATAAGGATTGTTAATATATGGCATGTTTGCAAAATGTGCATGGGGATTCTGATAAGACATAACAGGCATAGCATGCAGAGGTGACATAGACATGTTAGGCATGGGAGCATTTTTAACAGATTTCTTTTGCTAGTGATTTAAGGGAAACACGCAAATGATATAATTCATTGGTCATATCATTTATGGCTTCATTGCATTCATGTTTAGAAAGCTGAGAGAGATCAGTAGTAATTACCTGGTTGCTTGATGAACTAGTTTCATTTTCATCAGAATTAGCCATCAGGGCTAGGTTGACATATTCCACATCATCATCTTCATTTACCCCATCTGCTGCCCAATCATCTTGAGTGAGAAAAGCTCTTTCCTTTTGTTTGAGCAAATCAAAATACTTCTTTTTGTAATCAATTTGCTCAAATTTCTTTTTCTCAGAATTGGGCTTCCTACACTCACTTGCAAAGTGTCCACTAATGCCACAGTTGTAACATTTGAACTTTGATTTGTCCACCATGTTTTTGTTTGGCTTAGTGAACTTTGTGTTTTTCCTGAACTTCATTTTTGCAAACCTCCTGGATAGAAAGGCCAAATGTTCTTCAATATCATCAGATTCATCCTGACTGGAATTGTCTTCATCCTCAGCAACTTGCTCTTTACCCTTGCTTGATTCTGATTTGCTTGTGCCAATTTTGAGACTTGGCATTGTCTTCTCCTCATTCCTGGCTTCCATCTTCTCACTGTCAGCTATAAGAGCAACTGTTCCTCCTTTTCTCTTTCCCTTTTCCAACAGCTCATCCTGCTCCATTTCAAGTTCATAAGTCTTCAGAATTCCATATAGTCTTTCAAGTGTGAAGTTCTTATAATCTTGAGAATTTCTCAAAGAGACAGTCATGGGCTTCCATTCCTTTGGAAGAGACCTAAGAAATTTTAAGTTGGAATCCTTGACTTGGTACACTCTACCATACAGCTTCAATCCATTCAACAGTTTCTGAAACCTGTTGAAGGTATCATATAATGATTCACCTTCTTCAAAGTGAAAATATTCATACTGTTGAATAAGAAGCTGCATCTTGTTCTCTCTGACCTGCTCAGTACCTTCACAGATGATTTGTACAGTATCCCAAACTTCCTTTGCAGTTTGGCTATTGATGATATTGTCAAACATATCTTGATCTAAGCCATTAAACAAAATGTTCATAGCTCTCTTATCCTTGCGGATTTCTTCCATGTCTTCAATAGTCCATTCTGCTTTTGGCTTGGGAATGGACTGTCCAACTGCAACTGTTGCAGTAGCAGCTGTGGCTACTTTGTGAGGGATGTGAGGACCATTTTCAATACAGTTGATGTACCTTTCATCTTGAGAAAGAAGATGTAAATGCATCTTCACTTTCCAGTGATGATAATTATCTTTTTCCAGGACTGGAATCTTTACACCAATATCCTTCCTACTCATGATGGTAGCAGGATGATTCTTCTGTGCACTCATGATGTTAGCAGAATAGATCTTTAAACTCTTTGTATGTTAAGAGCTCGCTCTGATACCAATTGTTATTCCCAGTGGACTAACAATGAGATTTACAGAAGGGGGGTTGAATGTAAATCTCAAAACTTCTTCAAGTTTTGAGCAGTTTCTAAGGCTAAGTGTTTGAGTGATCAAATGTGTGTGAATTGCTTGAAGCTGATGTAGACAGATATATATATATTCAAACACAAATGAAATGAGCACAAAGAACTTAAAAACTTTTCTGGTGGATTTGTTGTTCCACCAGAGATGTGTTATTTCAGAAAATCTGTGATTCAAAGAATTAAATCACAGCTGCTTCCTAGTACAAACTAGATGATTTTCTCTTTTGATATTACTAAACAGCTCAGGAAAATTCATATCTAATTACTAGCTGCTACTTGGTTTATATATCACCAAGTTTACAAGTGAAGACAAACTGTAAAATACAATTGAAAAGATTCTTCACATGTTTCTTCTTCATTTCTCTATCCAATGCAATCTAGGATAATCTGTAAATCTTTGAATACTTCCTTGTTTGCATCAGAATGGAAATGCTGCATTTTCTTGATTCCTCCTAGAGGCTTCCACATTCCAGTATATCTCTGTCAACCCATGTGCCTCTGTTAGCTTGTGAATTGTCACTATCAACTGCTAATGAACTAAGCATCCGTTGAAGCTTTCATCCGTTGATGCCTTATCCGTTGAGGCTTTATCCGTTGAAGCTTTATCCGTTGATGCATTATCAGTTGAAGTCTTTATCCGTTGAAGCACTTATCCGTTGATGGATATTATCCGTTGAAGTAATAGAGACATCCGTTGAAGCTTTGTTTCTTATCCGTTGAAGGTCTTTAATATCCGTTGACACTTCTTCACTTATACAAAATTATAAGGCATGAAATATTTACAATTAGCCCTCCTATTTGTACATCCATTAGTAGTCAACATGACTGATTATTTCCTAACAACATCTAAGAATTACAGCTTGAAATCAGAGAGTGAAATGTGCTACAATACTAAGCTTATTGCTAAGTAAAGCTACTCCTTCAACGGATAGCCAAGATGGTCTTATCCGTTGAGGCTACAAACACTAGATTTATACTTAAGTGTTTTGCTTAACTTATCATCAAACTAATATACATATTCCTAACAGTTATTTGGAACAAACTTAGCTCCATCAATGATCAAATCCTTAGGTGCCATGAGAAAAATCAAAAATTAAGAGTTGCCTGTTAGGTGTTTGAGAAAATGTCTATATGAAAAACCAACGTCAGGAGATGAAAGAGAGTAAAAGCAAAGAAAGAGAGATAAAGTGTAAAGGTATATAAAAGATTGGAAAATCTTCTCTCTGTCTTACTTATACTTGAAAAAAAATATAACCGTTGGACACTTGTCAGACATGCAGTAATAATGAATAGTTAATGGGCACGTGAAAACAGTAATCATTACTTACCCACTTGCAGTTTTTCAAGGAAAAACCGTTCCACTTACCCAGTAATTCCATTAATCAAGGTAAATCAGTTTTAATTCAAAATTGAAACTGTTCCCACTTATTCAATTATTTTTCACTGCAAAACCAATATTCTGAGAAGAAATTCAAATATAAGAATGACCAAAATTAAATCAAGTAAATAAGTACTGATATTGTAAGATCAGAACTTAATCAACATTAAAATGGTCATCAGAATATGAATATATCAGGATTTATCAGTGCATTTAAATTACAAACATCTCAGAGACAAAAACTTGCAAAAAGTAGAAATTCCATTAATATATGAAGAGAATACATTCATGAAATTTAAATTACATCAGAACTTTACAAGATTGTCCTAAGCTTCTAAACCTAACATCAACAACCTTTGTCCTAGCTTAATAAAGCAGGGCAAGGCTGACGATGAAGAAAAACAGGAAGAAGAAAATAAATTATTTCTTCTTCCTACTCTCTACAAAAAGAATAGCGAGTCTTATGATTCTTTCTTGCTGGCGGAGAGCTTCCAGCCTTTCCTCCTCCAATCGCTCCAGATGGCGATGGTAGTCCATGTAAAAGAACAGGAGGTGGGTGAGAACCTCCTGGGGAACCGAATCCCAAATCTCATCAGGAATGGCAGTGACGTGCCATTCCTGCTGCCAGGCTTCACAGCTCAGCTCCATTTTGAATGTTTCATAGTTCAAAAACATGTTGTAGTTGACCATGGTTTTGTTTGAATGAAGAAAATGAAGGTGAGTTTGTGAGAGAAGGATTGATGTGTAGGATGTTGCGAAGTGTTTGTTTATATAGGAAAGAGAATGCCAGGAGACGCAAGGAAATTTAATGCTAACATGTAGAATTAATTCTACCTCATCTCCCTAGACCTGGAAGACGAAAAACAGTCATTGGAAAGGTAAAACTAGGTTTAATGCGCACAAGAAACAAGGAAAAATTACTGTGCAAGTACGTGTACCACTATTCCTAATTATATTGACTGTTAATATTCTGCCCCAACATATTCTGATTTAAAATGAGACTGTTTTTATATTTTATCCACAAATAAGTCAAGTAAAGGATCAGAAGTTAATATCAGAACTTAGACTTATATCAGAAGTTAACAGTTATAAGAACATGATTTCTTGACTCGAAAAATGAATGCCTATCTTTGTAATTCTTCACACAAATTCTGATATGATTCTTTAGAACTTAATCATCAGAACGTTCAACAGAACTTGTCCTCAGAGATTATGTAATGTGACACATAAACTGTTCATCTAAAATAACATAGATCACCACAGTAATTTTCATCATTCATATGGAGTGTTTAGTGTGTGCATTAAGCTAAATATCAGACAAAGAGTAAAGTCTGATTCACTTCACTACATCTTAGAAATAAGGCATAACTAAAACTTTACTAAAAATCTGTCATCATTCTGAAACCTACTATGGAATGAGTTCATGCTTGAGTCCACCTCAACTGTTTTGTGCTAATTTTGTGCATCTTTTTAAATTTCATTTGATAGTGGCTTCTCAGTGTAAGTGAGTCACGACTGCTTATCAGAATTTATGCTATTATCAAAGTATTTCTCCAGTAATCATAGAGTGTGAAAAGTCACCAAGAAAATATGTATTTGCTTTTCTAATGCATATTACTTAATACCAGCAATGCACCTGGGTCTTCCCTTCCACATTTTTACTCCAGATCTCAAAGGAGTACCTGATTTTAATTCCTTGATTCTTTTTTCTTTTTCTTTTGATAAGTGAGGTTTATCAGCACTTTGTGCATTCAACAGTTTTACTAGCATCAGAACTTAACAGATGAGAAGAATTATTCTAGTTTGTGACTTAGTAATAAGATAGACAAAGTAAACTCAACTAAGCTCAATATCAGTATTTGCTTATGTCAGTAGATTTCCACAGAAATAATTACTTAAAACATGGGATCTCTAGTTTATTGAAGAAAACTAGGTCAGCATCTAACACAGGTATCTTCATAGGATTGAATAGTTACTTAAACAGACAAATCACTATCAGAGTTTAGAAAGTCACATCAGACACCAGTCAGTACTTAAGCAATTTTCAATTAATCACAGTATACACAAAGAGAGTAATTTCTGTAAATACTGATCATAAAGTCTGATGCAGCAGAACAAAACTAAGCAGATTTAGAGAAAGAACCTGAAACCATTCCAAGTTCATTTACCAATCTTGTAAAAGTAGCTTCACACAGTGGTTTTGTGAAGATATCTGCTAGTTGTTGATCTCTTGGAACAAAGTACAATTCCACTGTACCTTCATCCACATGTTCCCTCATGAAGTGGTACCTGATGCTGATGTGCTTTGTTATTGAGTGTTGAACTGGATTACCTGTCATAGCAATAGCACTTTGACTATCACAGTAAATAGGGATTTTGAAATATGTTAACCCATAATCCAGTAACTGATTCTTCATCCAAAGAATTTGTGCACAACAGTTTCCTGCAGCAATATACTCTGCTTCTGCAGTTGATGTGGAAATTGACTTTTGTTTCTTGCTAAACCAAGAAACCAATCTGCCTCCAAGAAATTGGCAGCTTCCACTTATGCTTTTCCTGTCAATTTTGCAACCTGCAAAATCTGCATTTGAGTAACCTATTAGTTTAAAATCTGATTCTCTGGGATACCACAATCCCAGATCAGCTGTTCCCTTAAGGTACTTGAAAATTCTTTTCACAGCTGTTAAGTGAGGTTCTCTTGGATCTGCTTGAAATCGTGTACAAGGACAGGTAGCATACATGATATCAGGTCTACTAGCAGTTAGATAGAGTAGTGAGCCAATCATACCTCTGTAATTAGTAATATCTACTGATTTACCAGTATCCTTGTCCAGTTTTGTTACAGTGGCCATGAGAGTGGATGCACTTGAACAATCTTGCATTCCAAATTTCTTCAGCAAATTTCTGGTGTACTTAGTTTGACAAATAAAAGTGCCTTCTTCATTCTGCTTGACTTGAAGGCCCAGAAAATAGCTAAGTTCCCCCATCATACTCATTTGATACCTTGACTGCATCAGTTTGGCAAACTTCTTGCAAAGTCTGTCATTTGTAGAACCAAAGATGATATCATCAACATAAATCTGGACCAAAACTAAGTCCTTTCCATGGTTGAGGTAGAACAGTGTTTTGTCTATAGTTCCTCTGTTAAATCCACTTTCTAGAAGAAACTGAGCTAAAGTCTCATACCATGCTCTTGGAGCTTGCTTAAGTCCATAAAGTGCTTTATCAAGCCTGTAGACATAATCTGGATATTTGGAGTCTACAAAGCCTGGAGGTTGTTCAACATATACTTCTTCCTCCAATTCTCCATTGAGAAAAGCACTTTTCACATCCATTTGAAAGACAGTAAACTTTTTGTGAGCAGCATACGCCAAAAATATCCTTATGGCTTCCAATCTAGCAACCGGTGCAAATGTTTCATTATAATCGATTCCCTCCTGTTGAGAATATCCTTTTGCAACCAGCCTTGCTTTATTCCTTGTAATTATGCCATCACTATCAGTTTTGTTTCTGAATACCCATTTTGTACCAACAACAGATCTGTTCTTTTGTCTTGGCACTAGGGTCCAGACTTTATTTCTTTCAAATTCATTTAACTCTTCCTGTATTGCTTGCACCCAATCAGCATCTTGAAGAGCTTCTTCCACTTTCTTTGGCTCAGTCTGAGAAAAAAAAGAATTGTAAAGACATTCACTTGAAGTGGATGTTCTAGTTCTGACACTTGCATCAGGATTTCCAATTATCAAATCAGGTGTATGTGATTTAGTCCACTTCCTTGCAGATGGAAGATTTTCTCTAGAACTAGATGCTCCTCCATGATCCATGCTGTCTTCATTAACATTTTCTGATGCTCCCCTGAAACTATGCTCTCTGAGTTGGATTCTTCAGAATTTAGATTTTCAGAACTATCAGAACTTGGCTTATCAGAACTTGACGAATCAGAACTTGAAGAGCCAGATGTATGTTCTGATGCTTCTTGAGATGTGGTAAGATCTTGAGTATGCTCCCCCTGCATAGGTGCATCTACCTTTGGCGTAGTCACCACAGTTTCAATAACATCAGAGTTTGATCCATCAGAGTTTCCAGTATCAGGATTTAGATTGTCAGGATTTTCAGTATCAGAATTTAAGTCTTCATTTTCAAATCTCAACTGCTCATGATCAATAAAATCTTCAAGTCCAGTAATATTCTTATCATCAAAAGAGACATTGATAGATTCCATGACCACTCTTGTTCTCAAGTTATAGACTCTGAAGGCTTTTGTGGAAAGTGAATATCCAACAAAGATTCCTTCATTAGCTTTTAGATCAAATTTGGATAGCTGTTCAGGGTGAGTCTTAAGAACAAAACACTTACATCCAAATACATGAAAATACTTTAGATTTGGCTTCTTTTTCTTCACTATCTCATATGGTGTTTTTCCATTCTTGTTAATTAGTGTTGCATTTTGAGTAAAACAAGCAGTCTGCACAGCTTCAGCCCAGAAATAGGTTGGAAGCTTTGCTTCATCAAGCATTGTACGTGCAGCTTCAATTAGAGTTCTATTCTTCCTTTCAACAACTACATTTTGCCGTGGAGTTCCAGGAGCAGAAAATTCCTGCTTGATTCCATGGTTTTTGCAGAACTCTTCCATTATCAAATTCTTGAACTCAGTACCATTATCACTCCTTATTATTTTTACTGAGTCATTGACCAATTTATCCAGTTGCTTGACATGATCAATCAAGATAAATGCAGTTTCACTTTTTGTGTGTAAGAAATACACCCATGTGTATCTGGTGAACTCATCCACTATGACCATAGCATATTCCTTCTTTGCAATAGACATGACATTTATTGGACCAAATAGATCAACATGTAGTAGGTGATAAGGCTCAAGAATTGATGACTCAGTCTTGCTCTTGAATGAAGATTTCCTTTATTTGGCCTTCTGACAAGAATCACAAAGACCATCAGGAGCAAATACTGACTTTGGCAGTCCTCTCACAAGATCTTTCTTGACTAACTCATTTATATTGTTGAAATTTAAATGAGAGAGTTTCTTGTGCCAATTCCAGCTTTCTTCAATTGATGCTCTACTCATCAGACAGATTGCAGAACCATCAGTACTTGTTGAAAGCTTGGCTTCATAGATGTTACCATGCCTGTATCCTTTCAGAACAACTTTGCCTGTAGATTTACTTACAACTTCACAGTGTTCTTCAAAGAAATCCACATGATAACCTCTGTCACAGATTTGACTAACACTCAGCAGATTGTGTTTAAGTCCTGAGACCAGAGCTACTTCTTTAATGATGACATTCCCAAGATTGATATTGCCATATCCCAATGTTTTTCCAATGTTACCATCTCCATAAGAAACACTTGGGCTAGCCTTCTCCACAAAGTCTGATAGCAGGGCTTTATTTCCAGTCATATGTCCTGAACATCCACTGTCCAGAACTAGGATGTTTTTCCTGTTGCCCTGCAATCACAAAGACCACTAATGATTAGTTTTAAGGACCAAGACATGCTTGGATCCTTTGGCCTTATTAAGTCTGTTAACATTTGCAGCGGATTTAGCATCAGAGTTTATGTTAACATTTTTCTTATCAGAATTTACACTATCAGACTTTGATTCAGAACTTACACTAGAAGGAACAATGGTAACTTTCTTTAACGAAGGTTTTATTTGATAATAATCATAGTGCAGACTATGATATTCCTTGAAAGTATAAATGGAATGCCATAAACTACCATAATAAGAACAAGGATTTTGTGGCTTAGATCTAACAGACTGACTCTTAAATCCTGACTTTGAAGGTAAGGAGTTTATATTATTATTCTTCCTGCAAAAAGAAGCCAGATGGTTAGAACTTCCACAGTTATGACACATTTTCCTAGGAGCTTCAGGAACAGGCTTATAATCATTGCTTTTATTCACACCTTCCTTTCCATTCCTATTTTTCCTAGGTGATTTTACCTTGTTTGCATTCTTAACATCTTTCAGCTTATGCTTAAGCTGCTTCTTTGTCATTAAGCCTACATTTACTTCAGTTGTCTTTTCCTGTTTTAGTTTGTCGGAAGTTAATTCCTTTTTAACTTCTGATTTCCCATTATCAGACTTTACAGCTACAAACTTAACAGGCTTTAGCTTAGATTTTTGTTTAACAGCTATAGGCTTAACATCTACAGTTCCTTTATCATTCTTATCCTCTCCATAACCTAAGCCCTCTTTCCAGTTTTCACTACTTACCAAATTCTGAGTTGTTCTGCCAGAGTTAGTCCAAGTCCTGATAATCTCTCTTTCTTTTTCTAACTCAGCTTTTAGAGATTCATTCATTTTAAGCACTTCATCCCTAACATAGAAAGCATCATCTCTATCTTTCTGAGTTTGATGGAACATGACTAACTCTTTTTCTAAATAATCATTCCTCTTTTTGTAAGCAAGATTTTCAGAAATTAATCTTTCACATGTTAAAGTTTGATCTCTATAACTAATGAACATGGTTTTAAGATATCTTCTCAACTCATAAATATCATCAGTATGAAAGGCATAAGTAGTTTGAGGTACCTTTAATTCAGCAGCTTCAGAACTGCTTTCAGCACTTGTCTTATCAGCATTTGCCATCAAGGCATAATTCTCCTCACTTTCAGAATCTGAGGTGTCTGTCCAACTTTTCTTCTTTGTGACAAGAGACTTGCCTTTGTCACTCTTCACTTTCTTACAATCAGGAGATATGTGGCCTTTCTCACCACAGTTGTAGCATTTGACATTTATATAATCTCCTCTGTCAGACTTTCCTCCTCTTTCTTCAGATTTTCTGAAATTCTTCTTATTAGAACTTATGCCTTTCCTGGAAAACTTCTTTCCCTTCCTGAACTTCCTGTATACAATCTTTGTGATCCCTTTTACCATAAGAGCACACAGCTTCATCATCTCTTCATCAGCATCCGTCTCAGGCAAGCTTTCAGATTCTGAGTCATCATCACTTTCAGAACTTGATGACTCAGTATCAGACTTTGTGAAGAGAGCTTTACCCTTGTCTTTCCTTGAGGTAGCTGCCTTGGGGGATTCTTCTTCAGCCTTAAGAGCAACTGTCCTCGACTTTCCTCCTTTCCTCTTGCTTCTTTGTTCCATCTCAAGTTCATGAGTCTTGAGCATTCCATAGATTTCATCAAGAGTTATTTCATCAAGATTATAGTTGTCTCTTATTGTTGTTGCCTTCAAATCCCAGCATTCAGGAAGAGCTAACAGGAATTTAAGGTTTGAATCTTCAAGATCATACTCCTTATTAACCAGTGACAAATCATTCAAGAGTTTGACAAATCTATCATATAAATCAGTCAATGACTCATTAGCCTTTGAGTCAAAGTGTTCATACTCTTGAGTGAGTATTGTCTTCCTATTTTTCTTGATCGTATCCGTTCCTTGACATCTTATTTCCAAAGCATCCCATATCTCCTTTGCAGTCTTGCAGTTTATTACCATGTTTGACATTACATTATCAATAGCACTATGCAGTAAGTGTTGTACCTTAGCATCCTGAGCAATTGATGCGATATCTTCAACAGTGTAATCACTCTTCTCCTTTGGTACAGACTTTGCTGCTTCACCTGCAACTGCAACAGCGATCTTGGTTGGTTTGTGAGGCCCTTTCTTGATTCTATCAAGATATTCTGGATCTGTAGCTTCCAGAAACATGGTCATCCTTACCTTCCATATGGCATATTCAGATGGTCTCAATATGGGAACTCTAATAGTCTCATATCGGCTTTGAACTTGTGTCTTTGGAGGTTCTTCAGTTTTGGTGGGCTTAGTTGGAGTTTCTGTTTCAGACATGATTGTGTTTGGATCTTAAACTGTTTGTGCATTAACAGATAGGCTCTGATACCACTTGTTAGGTCACACACACACTGTAGAGGGGGTGAATACAGTGTATAGTACAATCAAATCGAACTTTAATAACTCAAGTAACAGAAAACAAACTTTATTGAAACAATAAACTTTGTTACAGTATGGAACTGTTCTCTCTCAGTGATGAACAAATATAACGAGAGCTGCTAGGGTTACAATGAATAATCTTCTCGATAGTGATAACACTTATAGTGTAAACCCTATGTCTGTGTTTATATACTACTCAGTTACAAGATAATCGCTAATTGATATGAAATATAATTCTGCTTCCTAAAATATATCAATCACATATCTTTTCTTCCAAGTATTCTATTCTTCATAGAATTCCTTCTTCATGCATATCTCTTCTTATGTTTGTCTCGATCTTCAATCCTTTAACCAGCTGACTTCCTTATCTGAACGTCCTTCAGTACTTAAGTTCTGATATCCATCTTCTGATGATTATCTCCTGATAATATAAGTACTGATATCCTTAAGTCCTGACTTCCAGTAAGTACTGATTTATCCTGTTTAAGTAAGATCTGAAAACTAAACATAAGTCACATTAGCCATGACATTATCAAATATATCTAACAGAACTATAGACAAAACACTGTTCTACCTCAACCATGGAAAGGACTTACTTCTGGTTCAGATATATGTTGATGATATCATCTTTGGTTCTACAAATGACAGACTTTGCAAGAAGTTTGCAAAATTGATGCAGTTAAGATATCAAATGAGTATAATGGGGGAACTTAGCTATTTTCTAGGCCTTCAAGTCAAGCAGAATGAAGAAGGCACTTTTATTTGTCAAACTAAGTACAGCAGAAATTTGCTGAAGAAATTTGGAATGTAAGATTGTTCAAGTGCATCCACTCCTATGGCCACTGCAACAAAACTGGATAAGGACACTGGTAAATCAGTAGATATTACTGATTATAGAGGTATGATTGGCTCTCTACTCTATCTAACTGCTAGTAGACCTGATATCATGTATGCTACCTGTCTTTGTGCAAGATTTCAAGCAGATCCAAGAGAACCTCACTTAAGAGCTGTGAAAAGAATTTTCAGGTATCTTAAAGGAACAGCTGATCTGGGATTGTGGTATCCCAGAGAATCAGATTTTAAACTAAGAGGTTACTCAAATGCAGATTTTGCAGGTTGCAAAATTGATAGGAAAAGCACAAGTGGAAGCTGCCAATTTCTTGGAGGCAGATTGGTTTCTTGGTTTAGCAAGAAACAAAAGTCAATTTCCAGATCAACTGCAGAAGCAGAGTACATTGTTGCAGGAAGCTGTTGTGCACAGATTCTTTGGATGAAGAATCAGTTACTGGATTATGGGTTAACATATTTTAAAATCCCTATTTACTGTGATAATCAAAGTGCAATTGCTATGACAGGTAATCCAGTTCAACACTCAATGACAAAGCACATCAGCATTAGGTACCACTTCATAAGGGAACATGTGGATGAAGGTACAGTGGAATTGCACTTTGTTCCAACAGATCAACAACTAGCAGATATCTTTACAAAACCACTATGTGAAGCTACCTTTACAAGATTGGTAAATGAACTTGGAATGGTTTCAGGTTCTTTTTCTAAATCTGTTTAGCTTTTGTTCTGATGTATCAGACTTTATGATCAGTATTTACAGATATTACTCTCTTTGTGCATTCTGTGCTTAATTAAAAATTTCTTAAGTACTGATTGTTGTTTGATGTGAATTTCTAAACTCTGATAGTGAAATGACTGTTTCTGTGACTATTCAATCCTATGAGGAAAACTGTGCTAAATGTTGACCTAGTAGTCTTTAATATACTAGAGATCCCATGTTTGAAGTAATTATTTATGTGGAAATCTATTGACACAAGCAAATTCTGATATTGAGCTTGGTTAAGTTTACTTTGTCTATCTTATTACTAAGTCAAAAACTGGAATCATGCTTCTCATCTGTTAAGTTCTGATGTTAGTAAATCTGTTGAATGTACTAAGTGCTGATAAACCTCACTTATTAAAAGAAAAAGGAAAATAAACAAGAAATAAAAATCAGGTACTCCTTTGAGATCTAGAGTAAAACATGTGGAGGGGATGACCCAAGTGAATTGCTGGTATTATGTAATATGCATCAGAAAAGCAAATAATTATTTTTCTTGGTGACTTTTCACACTCTATAATTACTGAAGAAATACTTTGATAGAAGGCATAAATTTTGATAAGCAGTCATGACTCACTAATACTGAGAAGCCACTGTAAATTGGAATTTTAAAAGATGCATAAAATAAGCACAAAACAGTTGAGGTGGACTCATGCATAAACTCATTCAATAGTAGGCTTCAGAATAATGATAGATTTTAAGTAAAGTTCTTAGTTATGCCCTATTTCTAAGATGTACTGAAGTGAATCAGACTTTACTCTTTGTCTGATATTTTGCTTAATGCACACACTTGCACTCCATATGAATAATGAAAATTACTGTGGCGATCAATGTGGTTTTAGATGAACAGTTTATGTGTCAGATTGCATAAATTCTGAGGACAAGTTCTGCTGGAAGTTCTGATAAATAAGTTCTGAAGAACCGAACTCAGAATTTGTGTCAAGAATCACAGAGATAGGCATTCATTTTTTGAGTTAAGAAATCATGTTCTGATGACTGTTAAGATTTAAATCTAAGTGCTGATATTAAATTCTGATCCTCTACTTGACTTATTTGTGGTTAAAATCTGAAATAGTCTTATTTTAAATCAGAATATGAACGGGTAAGATATTAACAGTCAATACAATTGGGTTAGTGGAACACGTACATGCACAGTAATTTTTACTTGTTTCTTGTGCGCATTAAACCCTGTTTTACTTTTCCAATGACTATTTTTCTTCTTCCCAGTCTAGGGAGATGAGGTAGAATTATTTCTACCTGTATACATTAAATTATCCTTGCGTCTCCTGGCATTCTATTGCCTATATAAATCCTCACCTCACATCAGCCTACACATCATTTCTTTTCTCACATACTCACTCTCTTTTCCTTCATACCAACACAATCATGGTTAACTACAATATGTTTTTAAACTATGAGACCTTCAACATGGAATTGAGCTGTGAGGACTGGCAGCAGGAATGGCACGTAACTGTCATTCCTGATGAGATTTGGGACTCAGTTCCCCAGGAGGTTCTCACACACCTCCTGTTCTTTTACATGGACTACCATCGCCATCTGGAGTGATTGGAAGAAGAAAGGCTGGAAGCTCTCCGCCAACAAGAGCGAATCATTCGACTCGCTATTCTTTTTGTAGAGAGTCGGAAGAAGAAATAATTTGTTTTCTTCTTCCTATTTTTCTTCATCGTCAACTTTGTCCGGCTTCTTAGCCAAGGACAAAAGCTGTTGATGTTAGGTTCAGTAGCTTAGGCCAATCTTGTAATGTTCTGATGTAAATTTCAATTTCATGGATGTATTCTCTTGATATATTAATGGAATTTCATTTTTTGCAAGATTTTGTCTCTGAGATGTTTTAATTAATACTGCATTTTCAAATCCTGATATATCCATATTCTGATGACCATTTTAATTACTGATATAAATTAAGTTCTGATTTTAAAATATCAGTACTTGTTTACTTGATTTTTTTACAGGTCATTCTCACACTTGAATAATTTTACAGAATATTGGTTTTGCAGTGAAAATGATTAAATAAGTGGGAACAATTTAAATTTTGAATTAAAACTGACTTACCTCAATTAATGGGATTACTTGGTAAGTGGAACATTTTTTTTCCTTGAAACACTCTACGTGATAAGTAATGATTACTGTTTTCCCGTGCCCATTAACTATTCATTATTGCTGCATGTCTGACAGGTGTCCAACGGTTATTTTTTTTAACCATGTATAAGTAAGAGAGAGAGAAGATTATACAATCTTTTATTTACTTTTACACTTTATCTCTCTTTCTTTACTTTTACTCTCTCTCATCTCCTGACATTGGTTTTCATGCAGACATTTTATCAAATAACTTATAGGCAACCTTAATTCTCAACTTTTTCTCATGGCACCTAAGGATTTGATCAAAGATGGAGCAAAGTTCGTTCCCAACAACTATGCTGCAATCCTAAATCATGATGAAGCTCCATCTGAGTTGCATTTTGTACAAGATCTTCTTGCACACAGTGAAATTGGGTATGCATTGACCCAACCTACAGTCCTATCAATCCAACAAGTTCTGACATTTTGGCGGACTGGGCATTTTGATAATGGTGGTGCTACTGGTACTCCCAACATTGTTTTTGAAGTCAATGATGTTTAACATGTGGTAACTCCTGGGACAATTCGTAAAGCTTTACATTTACCAGAAGGCTGCATTTTTTCAACACCGGAGGAACCAGTACTACAACAGCTCATGGCAAATTTGGGGTATGAGCAGAGTTTGGCTAAGCTTGGATAGTTGAAACGAGCACATATCAGAAAGGAATGGAGCTTTTTCTTCGACTGCATCACTAAAGCCTTCGGGAATAAGTGTTCCAACTTTGATGCCATTGAAATAATGAGTCAGCACATCGGGTATGCTATTATTAACCAAACTCATTTTGATTTTGCAAGCGTTGTGATAGGTTTTATTGGGGATAGGATACAGAGGATAGAAATGTAGTTTACTTTGCCAGATTCCGTCAGCTTATATATACCTTTTGCTGTGCTGATGACCCTCCACTAGCCAGTTCTTTATTCCCACCCTTTAAACTTGCAAAACGGGCTTTTAATGACTTGGTAAATGTCGACCTTAAATAAACGGTGGTCAGACCTTTACAGATTCCTCAGTCTATAAAACAGATCCTGGTAAATGCTGATCCTCAAACCTATAGATCTGTTTGTCCTGATGTTCAACCTACCACCACATCCCAAACACCACACCAAACATCAGAACATACCACACATACATCTATACCTCAACCCTCTCTCAGAACATATCTCAAAACTTATATCACACCTTCACAGACAGCTCAACCTTCATCCTCAGCACCTACTGTGAAGCCTTCATCTTCCAAGCCCAAGAGGACAAAGACTGTTCCTCAGACACCACAGAAGAGAATGAGGATTGTTCTGAGAGACGAGTCAGAAAATGAGGAACAGGTTTCTGCATCAGAACCTGTTGTTAAAGAAACTGAGAAGGTCCCTTCTCAGAAGGATTCTGCAATTGGGGGATCTAAGCTTCTCAAAAGGTTTAGAAGAATGACTTCTGCTGAACCTCCCAAGGAATTCCCACCTTCAAAGAGATACAAGAAACAGAGAGCTAAAAGGCCAGCTTCAAATGATGAGGAAGCAGCAACTAAGAAAGGTGATCAGGAATCTCTGATCTCAAAAGAACCAGAATTTGCTAAAGCTACTACATCTCTCTCTTCATTGTCCCCAACTCAGGAAGCTGCTACAGATAAGGCAAACACACCATCTGTGTCTCCTGTACATGAAACTGTATCTCCTGTAGACCCAGGCACAAGTACCGAAATTGATATTCACAACCTGGTTGTGCCTAAGGTTCTCTACTTAGAAGCTCCAACAACAATTAATCCATCAACAACACCTTTTCCTGATGTTACTCAAACTCCAGAATTATCTACAACACCTTCTCTGCACCTAGATGATGATGATCAGAATATAGGTGAGCATCAGGATATGGCTGTTGATCAGAACTTGGAAACAGATCAGCACTTAGAGGATGATGATGAAGCCTCAATTGCTTCTCATACAGTTGTTTTATTAGAAGATGCTGATTCTGTTAGTTCTGATGCTTCAAATGCTGATGTTACTGGTGATGCTGCTATTCATGCAGATGCTGATGAAGCTAGTCCTTCAGGACATGCATCTCAACAAACTGTTCATAAATCTGAACTAGTTAAGAAGTTTGTTACAAGAGCAGCACCAGTACCTTGGAGTGAAACTCCTAGAGAACAGGAGTGGACTAAGGAATGGAACTTAGTTACCTTTGTTCCATCTGAAAAGATTCTTGCTCAGCACTTGGCAAAAGCTGATGAAATGTTAATTAATGATGATTTTAAGACACAGCTTCGAGTCACTGCATTGAGTACTAGACATCTGCAAGGTCTCCATTCAACAAGTCATGCAGAGTTACGTCAAGTTAAGAAAGAATTGCTCAAGCAAGATATGACTAGGAAACTTGATAAGAAAAAATTCTTCCAACCTACCTTTGACAGAGTTGCTTACATTGAGAAGACCCAAGAGAAGCAACAGTCTCAGATTAATGATATTTTGAAACATCAAGCTTCTCAGCAATCACAACTCGATGAAATCCAAGCCTCAGTGGAATTGCTAGTCTCTCTTCTCTTACCTGCTGATGCCAAAAAGGGGGAGAAAGTAATTAAGTCCAAATACAAAACTGTTAAGACACTGAAGGGGAAGGATGATGAAAAAGATGACCAGGGAAACTCTGGAATGGGTGGAGGTCATGGTCAAGGTAGAAATTTCTCATCAAGAAGAACTGAAACTACAAGTCATAGGACAAGTTCTGATGCTGGAAAAAGAATTACTTCTGCTACTGGTAAAAGGATAAGTTCTGATGAACTTCTGGATCTTGATGAAGAAATATCAAGGCAGTTATTTCTGAAAGAAAATCCAGGAATGGACTTGGAGAATCTGATGGAAGAAGAAGCTAGACTTAAGTGAGAAAAAGTCAATTCTAAAGCTGAAGCTTCTGTTGGTAAAAAGAAACTTCCAAAGGCCAAAGGCATTTTGATAAAAGAAAGAATAAGTTCTGAAGCAACCAAGGCTAAATCACAATTGCAGATAGATCCAAGGTCCAAGGGCAAAGAGAAAGTTGGTGAACCTATCAAGGTTTATGTGTCTCCTGTGGATGAAGAAATTACTGTTGAAGATGCTGATCTTGCTCTAACTTCAAGAAAAATTTCTAAGACAACCTCTGACATGGCTCAAGTTGTTCAGAGTAAAGATATAGTTAGTTATGATATTTCAAAGAAGCAAGTAACCTCTGAAATAGCTCAAGTTAACTTGATATCAGAAGATAAATCAAAGGAAACCTCTGACATTGCTAATGTTAAACCTTCAAAGATACTCCTACCAGGATTCACCAAAGCCAAATAGACTCAACCTTTGAAGACTGCTGTAAGTGGTTTTGAAGCAAGAGTGGTTACTGGAAAGGAAGCAAGAGATAAATTTGGATTGGGTAGTGCTGATGAAAGAAGAATACAGAACACAACCAGTGATCCAACTTCCTTAAGTGAACCAGGTATTGGAGCAACTCCTGAAAGATTGAATCAACTAGAATCTGTACAGATGGTTTACCATACCTACTTGAGAGAACACATCTTGTTGTACTTTATGACAGATGGTAGGGTTTATCATATAAGGGAAAATGCCATTCCACTGAAGTATTTTGAAGAATTAGAACATGTATTATTCTTATTTCAAGTGAATGACAAAATAACAGAAAGTGCTGCAAACTATTTGAAGATTCAAATTCAGAAACATAAAAGGCTTTATTTTGTTAAGTCTGATAGCATATATCTTCCAAAGTACAGAGATCATAAGGGTGATATTGTTGAGATGAAGCCTAACTCTGCTAAGATTATAACTACCTTTCTGGGTTACAAGGCTGTGGAATTCAATCTTGAGTCTGACAAGGCATATTTGATCAGACTGGATCAGGACATTTTGAAAGCTAAAATTAATGATCTCAGGGCTGCAATCTTTCAAACTGGTGAAGATTCTGCAGAACTTAAAGATGCTAAAAGGAGGATGATTGATGAACTCAGATATGCTGAGAGATGTTTGTTAAAGAATTATCTCGGAACAACTCCTGACATCAGAGAGATCAGAAAGTGAAGCCAAGTCAAGATCTACAACTGCTCAAATTCTGATATGAATACAGACTAAAGTTTTTATCAGAAGTTAAAGTTAGTAAAGCTTTAAGGACTGTAAGTTGTAATCTAGTCAAATTATCATGCATTTGTACTTAATGTTTTTGACATCATCAAATATCTGTTAAACTTGTATATTATGCTAATTTACAAGTTGGGGGAGATTGTTAGATATATTTGATAATGTCATGTCTAATATGATTTATGTTTAGTTTTCAGATCTTACTTAAACAGGACAAATCAGTACTTAACTGAAATCAGTACTTATACTGAAGTTAGAACTGAAGTCATCAGTACTTAAGGTTCAGGAGATATTTATCAGAAGATAATATCAGGACTTAAAGGAAATATTCAAATAAGGAAGTCAGCTGATTTACAGGAAGAGAAGATCTAGACAAATGTAAGAAGAGATATGCATGAAGAAGGAATTCCGTGAAGAATTGAATACTTGGAGGAAAATATATCTAATTGATATATTTTAGGAAGCAGAATTATATTCCACATCAATTAGCGATTATCTTGTAACTGTGTAGTATATAAACACAGACATAGGGTTTACACTATAAGTGTTATCATTATCAAGAAGATTATTAATTGTAACCCTAGCAGCTCTCCTGATATTTGTTCATCACTGAGAGAGGACAGTTCCATACTGTAACAGAGTTTATTGTTTTGAATAAAGTTTATTTTCTGTTACTTGAGTTATTAGAGTTCGATTTGATTGTGTTATACACTGTATTCACCCCCTCTACAGTGTGTGTGACCTAACAACTCTAACTCCAATGATGACATCTGGTATTATCTTTGATATTATCATCGTCGTCCTTTGATGTCATAGTTACCATCGATTGACACAATTTGACGTTCCGTCTGTAATTAGGGTCGTATTTCTTACATTGTTGAGTATATTTAATATGATAGTTCCCGTAAAGTGATAAGAAGCTCCTCGCCACAATGGTGCCTTTAAACTTGTGACGTTGTCTCTTCGTTAGCTTCAGTCAACTCATTGCCTCCAGCCTGGAGCTTGACTTACTACTCAATTCTAGGTTGGATTATCCTGAAACTTATCTATCTTTCCTTATGCGAAGTTCTTTCGCGAATCAATCTCCTTCTTCTTTAAAATCACATAAACGCAGGGTAAATTACCCATTCTCCGTTGAGCTGTTGACTCTTCACAACTATAAGATCTAAGAACTCAATATATCTAAGTTGTCAATATATTCACCTTACACCTATCTTAACAACATCATGTCTTACTATTCTATATTGGATCTGCTATTCCTAATGCACACTCAACTCGAACTCAAAATGAGTATACCTAGGATGTCACACCCCCAACTTAAACAGCAAAATAAATATAGCTATTACAATATTTTAAGGGAAGAATACACAACCAACTCCAAGATCTTACAGTTTAGGGTTTAGAATAGCCCAACACTACCAACTATTACATTTGATTACAATTACCGAGTCCTCACTCAAACTATTATTACTTATTCTACCTGAGCTCGAACATAAGCATCAGCATCACAGGTCTTACAGGCAGTCTGCTTGAATCTAACCATAGCTGCTAGCTGTAATATCAGGGTAAAGCAAGAAATGAGCCAAATGTTCAATAAGTGCTAACAGTACGATACAAACATAAATCGAGATATACCTTTAAGAATGACAATGGAAAGACATAACCAATATTAACGAGAGATAAATCTATGTGAGATGGCATCATTTTGCTTGTATCAAACAATTTTAAAATTATGTCTTAATCAAAATCATTTTATGACGCTACGGATTACGGCCGGTGATCAACCGCGAAGTAATCCCGAACCTCGCTGGGTTCTAAAACATTAACGGGAATCCCTAGGCAACTTTTAAGCCTAATATAAGTGTGGAAAGGACTCGCGTCTCAGTCCAGATCCACTATTCAAGGAAAACATTTATCCCCCTTTGGGACTGAAAACCCATATTTTATTTATTTCAAAAACTGATGCCGAATTATAACAAAATCTCTTTTAACAATAAACATTTTTTTTATTAAGGGATTATAGATCAACTCGAAATACGGGAAATATGGTACTAAATCTCAGGGCCACGATTCACAAAACTATACTCTATTAGGGTATCTGAATGGTTTTCATGTATCAAGGTTTGGACAAGGGAATTTAGTGAGGCTATTGAATATTATGAAAGGAAGTGCCAAATTGGGCTTAAAGCAATGGATTCTCGTCAAGGTACAAGTGTTGGATCATTAAGAAGATAAGCTTCATGAATACTATGGGTGTTAAGGTATGAAGAAATGATTCTTTAGCTCAGGATATATCAGAGTTGTCAAGCTTTAGGATAAGAAAGAGGGGTATCAATCAATGATGGATCACTTTGATAAATTTCTGACTTTCAGGGTTCAAGGTAAGGTTCTATAGGGATTCAAGTATCAGGATGAGATATCAATACTTAGGAATCATCAGCATGTTAATCAAGAGGATCAATCAAGTAATATATCAACTCTTCATTTTATCATGGCATTTAACTATCATGAAAGACTTTTGAACTACTTGCAATACATACTCGAGGGTTCATGACATTTCTATATAATTCAAAGATAAAAGAAAGATACGCTTGATTTAAAAAATATCAAATGACTCATGATAATTGCATTGATATATATGAACTGTTTACAGTAAATACGAAGGTCAAGTTGAATCACTTGCCTTGAGAAAGGCTGGTCTGGTCTGACTGGTAGGAGCAACAACTGGAGCTTCACTCGACCTTTATGGCAAGTTTTCCCTCGTCTCGAGGTCCTACATAAATAATAATCCTCATTATAATATATTCTCACTAACTTAACCTATTTACAACCCGAAATTAAACACGGATGACACTTAGGCCTATACGCACTTAATTTTATATTCACTTTTAAATTACAAAAGTACACACATAGCCACATATTCACATATCATATATTAACACCAAATAACACCATATATACCATAATGCAACACTAGGCTTGGATGATCTCGACTCACATCTTAAGTCACTTGGTCGCTAAACTAGACAAAGTCTTCTAATTTTGGCTTCCTAACTCGATGTGCCTTTCCTAAATTATCCAAAACCTATTGACCCTCACTTATGCCTTTTGCTGTACTGAACTTATACTATCTTAATACTATGGTGGTCGACCTAATACTCACTTCTAAGTGTTCTAAAACTATGTGATAAGTGAAAGTGCTCGCTGGTGCAAATTTCAGAATGACAACTATAGTTTCTTGAGTGCATTAGACACTCTTAAACTACAAGTTTTCCTTCAAAACTTTTACACAAGACTCTCCTGACCTATGGACATCTCACAAACTTGAGGTGGCTCAAGGGCCTGGCTTGGGCCTTCCTGGGCCTAAGCTAAAAGTCTAAGGTTCCCCTGTTTTTCTGGGCAGAAAATGCCCTGACTTGAATTAACTTATGACACATGGTTCTAACTCATATCCTATGAACTATGGTTGGAAAAACTTCTCTGACACTCCCTATAACTAAGGCCCAATAGGGCCTAATGAGGGCCTACCCTAGACATGGTCAAATCTTCCTATTTCTAAGTTGCAACAAAACTGTCCCCTGCTGGACAGATTTTGTTATTCTACTTGTGCACCTAACCAAATGACATGCAAACCTCCAACCAACTCCTAAAAACTTTTATATACTCCCAATAATAACTTCTGGTAGCTTGGGCCTCAAAGTGCACATCAATGACATGGTCAAAAATCACTCTAAACCTCAGGGTACTAAACTGATTTTCTGCAGAAACTATAACTCTCATTTTCCAAGGTTTTTGACTTGACAAACTCAACTAACAACAACTCAATACTTAAACCAAGACTTATACATGGTAATCTACTGAAATAACTCCCTTATTGTCAAAATACCCTTGGGTGAGATCATCCTTACCTAAGGTACAATTATGGCTAAACAAAAGAAACTACACTTCACAACTCACAAATCTTCATGTTTTTGAAACAACAAGGTATATATTTTTTTTATAAAAGATAACCACGAATTATTACCATGCAACAAGAAGCATAAATCAATATTAACACATTATTCCTACTGAAATTAAGGCTCTCTAACAAAATCTTTCCAAATGATCAAAATCTTACAACAAACTAAGAGAAATCCACATGCATGCATGCCTTCGGGTTTTTCAATCCAAAACAACACATTTTCTACATATGTTCTATCATAAAATTGACATGCAAGCCTAGCATAAGATATACCTAGATGATCACTTAGCATGCAAGGAGTTTTATCAAATTTTCACCACATAATTCAAGTCATTATCACATAAACATGCAAAAATTGAACAAAACAACAAGAATGATCTCAAGGACCATTCATTCGGCTCTCATATGGTCATGGCCGAATGAAATAGAAGGAAATGGCCATTTAATCATCAAGAGTTTCCTTCTCAAGACTTGGCACTTATTCATTCCTTGTAGTCCTCTCAAAAACAACCTTAAATCCATAAGAATCAAGATTGTATTTTGAGTTTCACTAAAACCTTTACATGCAACCTTTTAAACTTAAACTTTCTACTCAAAACTCTTTGAAATATGAGTGATCATGGTATGGGAAGTAACATTTACTTGTGTAAAGAGTGGAAGCTTGGTTGAGGATTGAAGAAAAAAAATGGGGAGGGGGTTTCGGCTTTTAGCCGAGAGTGAGAGGGGAGAACCGAGAGGAGGGGAAAAAGGAGGGAGGTGTGGAATGGTGGAGTGAAAAATGAAGTGGTAATCATATTTGTTTGGTTTTTATGCTTTTGATTTGACCCCAAGTGAGTGGATTTAAGAAATGACACAAGTATCCTTCTAGCTAAAGTTAGGTAGATTTACATGCAAGGACAAAGTGGTAACTTGGTTAGTAGAATGAAAGTGAGTGGGGTTGGAAATGTCTTCCTTGCCCCTTAGATAAATGGAAGAGTATTTGCATGCCAGGATAACTATGTAATTTGCTAATTATAATAAATAAAATTTGTAAAGATTTATTTTTATAAAATAAAATACAAGTTCAAAAATTATAAAATTTATACCATAAAATAACTTGGATTTTTAGAGACTTTTTAAAATCATTTTCACAATTTGTGAACAAAATAATTTTTAAAAGAAAATTTTCCAAGGCTTAGAATATTCCTTATAAATCAAAAATAAAGAAATTAAATAAACTCCTGCTTTGAAAAATCATATACTACATAAAGCAAATTTATAGTGCAGAAATTTTCACTTACACAAACGTACAATCATTGAATATATTTTATTCGACTTTATTATTATACCAAATCCACAAATAATATTACACGAAAGTACCGGTCGTAACATCCTCTCCCCCTTAAGGGATTCTGTCCCCAGAATCTAAGAGAACAGATGAGGATACCGGAAACGCATATCAGACTTTAACTCCCAAGTCGACTCTTCGACCTTAGGGTTCCTCCAAAGTACTTTCACTAACTTTACTGACTTATTCCTAAGACTCTTTACTTGCCAGTCGAGTATTGAAACCGGTTGCTCCACAAATGACAGGTCTGCCTGAATTTCTACAGGTTCATATTCTAACACATGGCTAGCGTCAGGATTGTACTTCTTAAGCAACGACACATGGAACACATTATGCACATGCTGATACTGAGGTGGTAAGGCCAACTCATAGGCCACCTTTCCCACTTGACTCAATATTTCAAAAGGACCTATGTATCTAGGTGCTAACTTCCCTTTCTTGCTAAATCTCATCAACCCTTTTCTAGGTGACACCTTCAGCAACATAGCTTCGCCAATTTGGAATTGAACATCCTTACACGCTGGATCCGCATACTTCCTCTGTCTATCTTGAGCAGCAAGCAACCTTTTCTGAATTAACTTGACCGAGTCATGCAACTGTTGTACCAATTCCGAGCCGAGAATTCTTCCTTCTCCTATTTCATCCCAACTTGTTGGTGATCTACATTTTCGCCCGTACAAAGCTTCGTATAGTGGCATGCCGATACTGGAATGATAGCTGTTGTTGTAAGAGAATTCAATCAATGGCAAATGATCGTCCCAACTTCCTGCAAAATCAATTGCACAACTGCGCAATATATCTTCAATTATTTGAATTGTCCTTTCACTCTGGCCATCAGTCTGCGGGTGGTACGCCGTGCTCATATTCAACTTCGTGCCAAGACATTCCTGAAATTGCTTCCAAAATCTCGAATTAAATCGGGGATCTCTGTCTGAAACTATTGATACGGGTACTCCATGCCTTAGTACAATTTCGCGCACATACAGATGAACCAACTTATCCAGTGACGACTTCTCATTTATTGGAAGGAAATGCACCGACTTCGTAAGACGATCAACTATAACCCATATTGCGTCATGTCCGGATTTCGTTCGCGGTAGTCCTACTATAAAGTCCATAGCGATATTTTCCCATTTCCATTCTGGAATCTTCAGGGGCTGAATTAATCCGCTTGGTCGTTCATGTTCTGCCTTCACTTTCTGACAAGTATAACACTTTGCAACCCATTCTGGCACGTCTCACTTCATATTTGGCCACCAAAAGTTCTTCTTTAAGTCTTGATACATCTTGGTGCTTCCTGGTTGGATTGAAAATTTCGAATTATGGGCTTCATGGAGGATCTCATTCTTTAATTCAAGTACATGAGGAATCCATATTCTGGATGAAAACCTTAGTATCCCTTGCTCATCCCTTTTAGTATTAATCTCCTCTCTAGATAACTGATTCTTCTCTTTCTCCATTATTTCTTCTTGACACTTCTTTATCTTTTCCACTAGTGTTGGCTGAAAGGTCATTGCACGACAAACTTCCTCGACTTTTCCATAAGCACAAAGTTCCAATTCCAATCTTTCAATTTCTTCAGATAACTCTTTTGATGTTATCATCATGTTCAGTCTCTCCTTCCTACTCAGAGCATCGGCCACTACATTCACCTTTCCAAGATGGTAATTTATCGAACAGTCATAGTCCTTGATCAATTTCAGCCATCTCCTCTGCCTCATATTGAGCTCTTTCTGAGTAAAAATGTACTTTAAACTCTTGTGATCCGTGTAGATTTCATACTTCTCTCCATAGAGGTAGTGTCTCCAAATCTTGAGTGCGAACACTATGGCGGCTAGTTCCAGGTCATGCGCCGGGTACTTTAACTCATGCGGTTTCAACTGTCTTGACGCGTATGCGATCACTTTACTGTGTTGCATCAACACACAACCCAAACCCTTATGTGAAGCATCGCTGAATATTACAAAGTTCCCTTGATCATCTGGAAGTACGAACACCGGAGCTGTTACCAACTTCTGCTTCAATTCTTGAAAGCTATCTTCACATTCTGCATTCCATTCAAACTTTTGATTCTTTCTGGTTAACTTGGTCAATGGCGTGGCGATCTTCGAGAAATCCTTGACGAATCTTCTATAGTATCCGGCCAATCCTAGAAAACTTCGCACTTCCGTATGATTCTTTGGCCTCTCCCAACTCATAACTGCCTCAATCTTTGCCGGATCCACTTTAACTCCCTCATTTCCAATGACATGCCCCAAAAATTGAACTTCCTTTAAGCAAAACTCACATTTGGTAAACTTGGCATACAACTTCTCTTGTCGGAGTATTTCCAATTCTATCCAGAGGTGCTGCTTATGTTCTTCTTCCGATTTAGAATAAATAAGGATGTCATCAATGAATACCACGACAAATTTGTCCAAATACTTCTTAAATACCCGATTCATCAGATCCATAAATGCGGCCGGAGTGTTGGTCAATCCAAACGGCATTACTAGGAATTCATAATGCCCATATCTGGTCCTGAATGCGGTCTTGGGAACATCTTCTTCTTTGATCTTTAATTGATGGTATCCCGATCTCAAATCAATCTTCGAAAAGCATTTTGCTCCCTTCAACTGATCAAAAAGGTCATCTATCCTTGGTAGCGGGTAGCGGTTCTTGATCGTTGCCTTATTCAACTCCCGATAATCTATGCATAGACGCATACTCCCATCTTTCTTCTTTACAAACAGAACAAGTACTCCCCATGGTGACGCACTTGGCCGTATCACTCCCTTATCTAATAATTCTTGTAGCTGGCTCGCCAACTCTTTCATTTCTACTGGTGCCATCCTATATGGGGCCTTTGAAAATGGTTCCGTTCCTGGAGCAAGGTTGATTTCGAACTCGATTTGTCGATCTGGTGGTAAGTCTGGTAGTTCGTCGGGAAACACATCCGGGAACTCGTTAACTACAGGATTATCTTCCATGCTGGGGCTGCCTTTTTCTGAATCCACTACATAAGCTAGGAACGACTCACAACCTTTTCTAAGTAGCTTCTTAGCCTGAACAATTGTAAGAAATAGTTGCTCTTGCCTCTGCCCCTTAAATACTACATTCTCTCCACTCTTCGTCTTTAAATACACTTTCTTGGTCTTACAATAAATCTGAGCGTTATTCTCTCCTAACCAATCCATTCCTAAAATTATGTCAAACTCTCCCAACTTGAAGAGTATCAAGTCGGCTGAAAACTTATACCCCGAAATATCAATCTCACACTTTGGACAAAATTGATTCACAGGAATCTTCTCTTGGTTCGCAATTACCACATTTACTACCTGTAATAACCCCAATTTTTGGAAATTTTTGAAACCCTTATAAAGAGTGATTTTGCAGATTATGCTGAATGAGAAAACTTTTTGTGCCACACTATGTAGGGGTTCTGTTATGGAAATTCTGAGGTTTTATTAGTACTCTATATGGTATATAAGTGTATGTAAAGATTGTCAGAATCCAATTCCGAACACTTTGATTTTTCCCGGAAATCCACTAGATACGGAAAGAATTGAGTATAAGGTAACAGGATAAAAAGGATTTAAATTAAAGGATTATAAGAGAGGATCATAAGAGGATTATAATATATTGAGAAAGGTTAAGGAAACCCAAGTAATAAGATACCGGGTATGATCCCTCAAACGATAAACGAAAATGAAAGTTAAGCGAACCGTATAACAGATCAGCGGTCATTAGGCAAACAATTAGGAAGTTAATCAAAGAGATTAGAGGGGATGATGTCATCCAACCAATGAGAAGAGGACAAAGAGGGGAGGATGACATCACATGATGACATAAGCATGACATAGGGAGGAAGGAGATGTGGTTGGTTTATAACCACACAAAGACAAGGCTAATAAGGTAATTAACCAAAACAAATCAAAAGAAAATCAACCAACCAAAACAAAACAAAGCAAACACAAAAATATCATTTCATTTCTCTCCACCAAGAAGCTTGCTCTCGGCTTTTTACATTTTCAAAGGGAAGAATTTTCAAAATCCAAGTTCCAAGCTTCCTAAATTGGTAAGATAATTCTCTAGTACTCCTTATGCATAGATATGGCTATCCTATGAGTTTAAGCCTCCAATTCATTCTCAATCTTCTCCAAGAAATCAATGAAGAAGACAATGAATAGTGATTTCAAGGTTTTTAACTTGATTTTTCTTGTTTTTCCTTTAAGATCCAAGCATCCCTAAGACTCCTCAAGGCTTCCTAAGGCTTCCTAGCTACTCACACCACTTCAAGGAAGGTATATCATCTCCAAACCCTAGCTTTACTTGGTATATTAGGATGATTTTTGTTGTTATGGTAATAGAGTAGCTTAATGATGGTTGGTTTAGAGTTGGGTTGGAATGGTAGTGAATGAAATGTTGAAATCTTATGGTTTGGTTAAATGATTTAGTATAGTTTAAATTCAAGTTTTAGGAACAAGTATAATTGTTAATAATGAGTTGATTGGGGCTGTTGTAATGTGATATGGATGGAGTTTGATTGTATGAATGGATTGGGGTTGTTTGATGATTAAATTGGAATGGTATAAAATTGGGAAATCGCGTAAACATAGCCGTCGTAATGTCCGATTTACTTTAGACTGCTTTTGTACATAACATTAGGATCCGAGAACTCCCTGCTAGGTTTTGACCATTGCCAAGTTCAGATAGTTCATGTTATGAGCTCCGTTTTGATATGTGGTTCGTTTGATTCCGATGTACGGTTTAGGAGAAACGGCCGTTTTAAGTAACGACGTTTCGCGAACGAACCATTACCCCTCGCCTTACTTTGAAACCTAGGTTAAGGACCTTAAAGGACTAATTTGGGTATGAAATAATTATGTTAAGTGGATTAGGCAGTTGGTAAGGTACTCGCGAAAGAATCGCCTTAAAACCTTTAATAGTTAATTTATTAAAAATGGTGGAGCCGAGAGTACTCGAGCGACTTAAGTGAATCGTTAAGCGCGAAAGCGAACGTTAGGACTCTAAATGGTTAAAGTCTAGTTTCTTAAGCGACCGGGGTTTAATTCCGACTTATGTTGTTGTTCATAGGTTATCGGACCCACTCTAAGCTTAAGTCTATCCGGGAGCACTCAGGCAAGTTTTCTACCCGAATAACTGTTGTTGTGATGTATATGTGTATATGCATGATCTTGCGATAAATGCATATTTGTTATTAGCAAATTCTTGCGATATATTGTAGCATGTGATATGGTATATATGCATGCCTGTTTCATATTCTTGATTTATATATCTGTTGGTTCAAATGCTTATAACTGCATAATACCTATGCTAGAGATAAGCGGTATTGGAGTTTACCCTTAGTATAGGGGATCAAAAGGTGAACTTTTTCTAAAACCGGGAGGCGAGGCTCCCGAGTATATTAATATATATATATATATATATATGAATAGTTTTCAAAACTATTAATCGAATAAGGTTTATTCAATAACTTTATTTATTGAATATTACTTGAATATTCATTCGAGGACTTATGACTCCTTTATATTATTTATTGAATATTACTTGAATATTCATTCGAGGACTTATGACTCAGTTTATATTATTTGATGAATATTATTTAAATATTTATTTGAGGATATATGACTCCGTTATTTTATTTAATGAATATTATTTATAATATTCATTCGAGGTATTATGACTCCGCTTACTATTTAATAATATTCTTTATGTTATTAAAGAATGATGTTTCGATAATCAAACTTATTTTCGATTATTGAAATAAAGATAGTACTTTCGTATAAGTATATCTTTGGTTATTTAATAGTCATTTCAAGTATAAGTTTTATAACATCTACTTCAATTATTTTTATAAAGATTATTCTTTATGGGAATATTATTTAAATAATAATATTCAGATATTTTTTTATATATTGGGACTGATTTATTTTATTAAATCAGCATCACCCCGAACATTCTTAAGAATGTTTTGCGAGTCTTCAAAATGATTTTTAAAAGTTAGAGCGGATCCCAAAACTCATTTTTATATTTAAGATCCTCCTTTCAAAGGGGATTTAAATACTCGCTCAAAACCTGAGGGATCCGGCTCTGTGGTGTGTTTTATATTCGCAACAAGGTTGCTGTCTTGATAAAAGAATTTTGATTACTTACCCAACACTCGGGAAGTAAAATTCTTGGAACAAGTTAATCCATTAACAGGCATCGCCTGGGAAATATCGGTGAGTTTTCCTTTCCAACTAGTTACGACTTCTTGGTGGAGCCGTATCAACAAGTTTCTACTTGGGGAAAGTGGGGACGAGCTTTACGTTTCAGAGTCATGAATTTCATCTGAACTAGGAGTGGCGCAAGTGGTCGAGTAGCGCCGGCCCAGCCTTATTATATTGGCCCATATGGCCTGGAAGTTCCGCTAAGGCGGTCCATTCCTTAGGAGTTCAGTGTTCGGTTGACAAGTAAATCCGACAGGTTCTCCTCTACATGTAGAAAATGGCGGGGTTGTACTACTACGACTGATCATCGTAAGTGGTCTTCCTGGCGCGGCAAACTCCCGTAATGAGTTCATCATCCAATTGGATATTTCTGCAACACTACCCAGAGCACTTCGATAGAAAGGCTACGGTTGGGCGATTGTTGAGTGTTGGCAGGGTCAAGTTTTCAAAATGATGTTCGCATCAAATGAAGTATCTCATAACTTCATTTTATTTTGATGATATTTTAAAGATTGAATCTATTCAAGTATTATCTTGTAGTCTCATCTATGTGATGAACTTTTGAACTAATTATAACTTGAACGGTGGTAGTTCAAGTAGTATTCGAAAAAGATATAAGTATATTGGAGTATCTTGTAACTTTATCTTTTAAACTTATATCTAGTAAATGATTATCTTATGCATGTCAAAGATTTTCAGAAAAACGTTGAGACAAGGTTAGATATATGAGATCACCTTGCAGCGATAGTATTATACAGTTGTAAACTGGAACTCTGTGTATATTATGCATGAAAGAGGACTTCCAAGATTTTGAAAAGTATATATGTATATATACTGAATATTTTGCGACTTCATCGCATTAAGATATCAAACTTGGTTCATTCCTTTTGACCAAGACTTTCACGAGTACTATGAGAAGGCTCATTATTGTTAATCATTATACATATTATTTTGGTGGGCTTGCTGCTCACCCTTGCTTTCTTCTTTCATCACACAACATCAGATAGACAAGATGAACAGGACCAAGCTCCCAATTCGCGAGCGGATAGGAAACGTTCCGCAGCTTCCTATAGGCATTGAAGTCACTGTAGCTGAGGTGGGAACTACCAATAGACTAGGCTTCAACTTTTGATGTACCAGATTTATGTATATTTATGAATTGTAATAATGGCAAAGAAAATGTAAATTTATTCAGAAAACCTTTTAAGGTGTATTGGCAGATAATTATGGAATAGAATGACTTGTGATTATTTTTGGATGTTCATCTCTGAGACTATAACTTGTGGTGTGTGTGTTTATTGTGGGGTCACAGTACAGAGTAGTTGATTAATTATTAAGATTGGGTGTTATTAAGGGAAATGGAACTCGTAACAACCCGGATCCCCGACCCCGGATTTGGGGGTGTTACAGAAGTGGTATCAGAGCTAGGCGTTATAAACCTCAGAGATGATGTGACGTTAAGATAATAACTAAGATAACGTAGTACTGACAGTTAAAACCCTTATGGGAACCCTTATAAATATCGTGATAGAAGCGTAGTTCGTTATCGTATATGGTAGCAGGACTCCGAACCCTGAGGTTGAGGAGCAACAACACGATGATGTTTTATTACTTATTGGAGATCAGATTATGGATCCGATAGAGCGTCCTAACGCGGGATCGGATGATGTTCATATTGAGGATGTAGCGGTGGAGGATGTTGTCCTAGAAGGGACAGTTGCTGAGAAGAATCCCATGGAGGATCCTGACAAGAATGAATAAAGGACCACTGATGAATTGATGACCATGGTTAGGTCGACTACCAGAGGTAGGATTGGTCGGTCACTACCGGAGGTTCGTTCAAGTTTGTAAAGATAGTAGCCCCCTTTAACGCGGCTTACTCGTAAGACTGAGAAGTTCGAATGGACAGAGAAATGCGAGAACAACTTTTAAGAACCGAAGCAAAGGTTGGTGACGTTCCCTATGTTGGCGTTGCCGGATGGAAAATGAGATTTTGTGAAGTGTAGTGACGCTTCGCATAAGGAATTAGGGTGCTTCTTATACAGCACAGCAAGGTAATCGCGTACGCGTCAAGACAATTAAGGGAATATAAAATTCGATATCCCCACCCATGAGCTTGGGCTCGTGGCAATAGTTTTGCCCTAAATATTGGAGGCACTACTTGTATGGAGAGAAGTGCGAGATTTACACAAGCCATAAGTGCTCTAGTGCATTTTCACGCAGAAAGAGCTCAACATACGCCCGAGGAGGCGGTTAGAGCTAATCAAGAATTATGATTGGGAGATTCTGTATCATTCGGGGAAAGCCCATGTGGTGGCTGATGCCCTTAGTAAAAAGGAGAGACTCAAGATGATCATGTCTTTGAGAGAGTTTATAAGAGATTTTGAGAAAATGGAAATAGAAGTGAAGGTAACCGGAGCCGGTACCGAAAAGATGTTTGAGATTGCAATACAGTCCGAATTATCGGAAGAGAACATATTGTGCCAAAAAAAGTGATGAATGAAGGCAGAGAGCCAACAATTAGATAAAAGATTAATACCGAGAAATATGATAAAGGAATAATAAGGTATTCCTACAGAATTTAGGTTCCAAATGTTCAAGAGCCTAAAGATGAAATCTTAGATGAAAGCTAGTTTGAGGAATAAGATTTAGAGCAAACCAGGAACGTGATAGTCAGGGAGGTCGCCATCAAGATAGAAGGAACCCATAACATAATGGAGTGGAAAATGAGGATTTAAAACCTGAAGGATGACCCCGATTATGGGGAGGAGGAGGGGACGTTTAGACTAAGAAAACAGAAGTCGAGCGAGATAAGGAGACCCAAGATGGTACTCCTATACAGAAATTCATGGACCTGTCTAAACAGAACTTAGACTATTATCCCCAACCACCACCTTGAGGAAACAATGCGGTAGGAAATTCTTTCAGGACCTTTAAGTCTCTAAGCTCTCAGAGTACCAAGGAACAGGTTGACCTATTCGAGGCAAGAGCCTGGCTAAAGGAAATAGAGGAATCATTTGAGATTCTGAATGATTGACGAATCACAAAAGACTGTTTTTGTCACTTACCCTCCTAAGAGAGAGACCACCCGATGGTGAAAGGCCAAGGAAGGCACGAAGCAAGAGATTATAATAAACTGATTAAAGTTTAGTCAATTATTTTCGGGAAAGTAATTCCCAAGGTTATGGAGATAGTGTAAAAGCTTTAGAGTCAGAACAAGGGCAAATGAGTATGATGAATTATGAATCTAAGTTGTAAAAGTTGTCAAGATTCGTTCTGAGGACACGAATCCAGAATGACGGGATGTTTGAAATCAATGCTCTGTTGTGTTGGTTCATGAAATAATGATAAGAGAAAGGAAAATAAAAAGAAACTGAAGTGGAAAGGAATATAAGGGCAATAGAGTTTGAGGTATGATAACAATAGAAATAGAAAAGTATGCATTCGTCAGGATGAGGGTGATTCACCATGAGTTAAAATTGATGGTTGAGGGCATAAGAGAAACATATATTTTATCCCCTGTAAGTTGGGAGGATTCGAGGAAACCTTGAGATAATTCGAAGGATAAATAATGAGACGCGGATAGACTGAGGAGACAAGAAAGTAAGAAATTAGGAAAAATTGGATGAAGGAAGTGACCTTCAAGAATATGAAGTGTAAGACCGGTGGCTTGATACCTAGAAAGGGAGACGCCATGTATGAAAGATATCCCAACATTGAGGTGACTGTTGAGATAAACAACAAAAGTAAATAAGGAATTATTAAGAAGAGGTTCACGTTGAACACGACCAATATCTTCCAGAACATCCTTGTTATCGTTACCAAATTAGGCAAGAAAAGCGGATAACCGTTGTTATCTTTTGGAGGCCATATCGATTGACCTCATTTTGAATACAAATGTTATTGTGAAAATTAGGCATATACTATCGAGGTGGGAATGATTGAATACGACACCCTTATCAGGGATATATGACTTGATTTATCCATGGAAGGATGCATGTACCTTTTTAAAGGTGGAATTAAGGATAGAACATCGGTAACTTAAAACGAATCCTAGGGGAATGCATAAAGGTTGGCATTTCACCCTTAATAGGGACATCATGAGTTTTGACAGTATGAATTGGAAAGGATTAAGGTAATAACAACCTTTAAGGATCAGTGGAGAAATTTTTCAGAATTATGTAGACAATGATTCTGGTATTAATAAATGGTATCTTGATATGCCCTGTATCTAGGGAATTCATGAGGAACGATTCAAGGATAACCTTAGAGGTTTTACAAGGAGATAGGTAATATTCAAAATTCTCAAGAATAGAAATGTTGATAAAGGAAATATGACGTAATTATAATGATGCCAAGTGGGGCACGTGTTAAACCACGAGAAGGTATGGATCGAACCAGTAATGGTCGAAGTTGTTCAGGGCAATTAGGACTTAAGATAAAAAGATGTTCTAATTATGATTGCGAGTCAGTCGTGACAGTGATTAACCTCTAAAGACTGAGGCAATAACTTATGGAAAAATGGTAATATTTTTTTTTACTCATCAGATTTTAAGGAAAACATCTTCACATAAGCTGTGATTGAAATAAGGTAGAAAATTTATTTGGAGGTGGTTAAAATGACATTGACTGTAAGGAAATTTTACTATCAGGAAAGGCCAAAGAGGTGGCCGACACTTTAAAGGTAAGAGGATAATTATAGGTGCTTGTGCCAAAGGAATACAGTGATGATGGTTAAAGCTATGCAGGTTGTATTATGGTTTGGAAGATTGACATTCCTTCTGATGACTGTGCAATACCCAACCGTAATAGTAGTTGGTAAAGGTTTAATTCGTGTAATCGCCATGAGCGGGCTATCTATCTCAGAAGGTACTATCTTGAGAATAATCCAGGACCATATTTCAAAAAGGACTAAACGAACCTTGAGTTAAGTCTTTTATTTAAGGCATACGATTAAGAATGGTATTCACCTGCTATCGTTGCTTTGACTGAAACTCTTCTGCAATTTTATCTACTTCATGTCATGAAAGTATGTCAGAGTTTGGATTGTTCTTCATGAATTATGATTGGTGATTATGTTAACTCCTTAGAAGTATTCTATACGACACGTATGGACTCCGTATGGTTAGATATTAAGATTTCATGGAAAAGGAATAACGACAGTAAGTCAGTGGTGGACCATAGTAATGCAGCAATGATTCTGCGAGTAATGAGTCGATTACAACCATGAGAGTTGTATTGAAATGAATGTTGAGATTGAGTACCACTAATCGGGTCGTGGTGGTGTATAAGTTATCATTGATAGACTAATTAAGTAGATTATCCACCTATTGAATACTTATTCCTTCTTATCAATAGAGAGTCGTATTACTATACGAGGAAGGTTGCGGTGCAAGCATAGAATTCTATTAACGATGATGTATAAAATGAGATTCCAGATTCGATTTTCGATGTCGAGGGAGTTTCAAAGGTGATTGTTTTTAAGCTCGAGCAAGAGCATGGGTCAATAGAATGATGGACGAAATAGTAAATATCCAGCATGCGAAATGCGATGCGATAATACTTGATGTTGATATATAAACACATATGTTTTGTTCTCCTATATCAGACCTCTATAGTTCAGAGGTAGGTTCCAAGCCAGATATTTTGTGGCAGTATATTTTTTTCACATATACAATTCTCTTCAGTTCGTTCTTTTCTCTCCTTTTCATTTCATATAAGCTGAGAAGAACAACCCTTCCAGAAGGGGAGGTATTGCCGAATGACTATCTATCTGTGTGATAGAAGCCTAGTAGGATACCATCTATTGTTTAATTGCTTGTCAAGTACTAAAGGATGGCCATCTTCTGTACTAACTATGCGATATAACAAGTGTTCATGATCATAGTAATCTCTCAATAAATTCTTTTACTTCTATATGAAGGACTAAGCTTTCGAAGATAGAAGCAGCTGAAAAAGGAGTAGTAAAGTTATGGTGGTATTCGGAATGGAAACACATTCGTGATACTAAGGTTGACGCAATTATTAAAATGTTATAGAATGCTAACGAGCAAAAGTGTAACCAGTATAGTATTATGTACGGAAGATAGTAAGGACTACGAACTACAAAAGAATGGGTATTGAGAAGCAAAAGCTATAATTCTAGAAGCTATGATGAGAGTCTGTGCAATAGACTTGAGAGAAATTGGAATGATCATTTAACACGGATTGAGTTTTCTTATGATAATCGATCGTATGTCAGTATCGAGGTATCGCCTTATGAGATCCTTGAGGGAAGACAATGTCGATCTCCCTTATGTTAGGATGAAATTGTAGAGCGCAAGATGCTCGGACCCGCAGTAGTCCAAAGGACCAGGGATACAATAGATCTAATCAGAGGACGGCTGGTAGTAACCCAAGATGGACATAAGAGGTATACTGATTTGACTCAAAAGGACAAAGAGTATGAAATAGGGGACCTAGTAATGCTATAGGTATCCCTTGGAAAGGATTGATGAGGTTCTGAAAGAAAGGAAAGCTAAGTCTACAATTTGTTGGACCCTTGGATATATTAAGACATTTTGGGAAGTTAGCATATGAGCTAGCCCTATCCCCGAACATGTAGCAAGTCATAACGTGTTCCACGTATCAATGTTAAGGAAGTGTAATTCGGATGCCAGATAAATAGGGGCATATGAGCGCATAGACATGCCACCCGACGTAACCTTTATGGAACAACCAGGAAGGGTTACAGAGTTTGGTGGTAGGACCACAATGTGGGAAAATTTACTCGAGAGTTAGAAAGTGCAATGCTAAGAGAGTATCCCTATTCATTTTCTATCTGATTCCGGGACAGAATCCTTTTAAGGAGGGGAGACTGTAATAACCCCAATTTTTGGAAATTTTTGAAACCCTTATGAATAGTGATTTTGCAGATTATGCTGAATGAGAAAACTTTTTATGCCACACTATGTAGGGGTTCTGTTATGGATATTCTGAGGTTTTATTAGTACTCTATATGGTATATAAGTGTATGTAAAGATCGTCAGAATCCAATTCCGAACACTTTGATTTTTCCCGGAAATCCACTAGATACGGAAAGAATTGAGTATAAGGTAACAGGATAAAAAGGATTTAAATTAAAGGATTATAAGAGAGGATAATAAGAGGATTATAATGTATTGAGAAAGGTTAAGGAAACCCAAGTAATAAGATACCGGGTATGATCCCTCAAAAGATAAACGAAAACGAAAGTTAAGCGAACCGTATAACAGATCAACGGTCATTAGGCAAACAATTAGGAAGTTAATCAAAGAGATTAGAGGGGATGATGTCATCCAACCAATGAGAAGAGGACAAAGAGGGGAGGATGACATCACATGATGACATAAGCATGACATAGGGAGGAAGGAGATGTGGTTGGTTTATAACCACACAAAGACAAGGTTAATAAGGTAATTAACCAAAACAAATCAAAAGAAAATCAACCAACCAAAACAAAACAAAGCAAACACAAAAAAATCATTTCATTTCTCTCCACCAAGAAGTTTGCTCTCGGCTTTTACATTTTCAAAGGGAAGAATTTTCAAAATCCAAGTTCCAAGCTTCCTAAATTGGTAAGATAATTCTCTAGTACTCCTTATGCATAGATATGGCTATCCTATGAGTTTAAGCCTCCAATTCATTCTCAATCTTCTCCAAGAAATCAATAAAGAAGACAATGAATAGTGATTTCAAGGTTTTTAACTTGATTTTTCTTGTTTTTCCTTTACGATCCAAGCATCCCTAAGACTCCTCAAGGCTTCTTAAGGCTTCCTAGCTACTCACACCACTTCAAGGAAGGTATATCATCTCCAAAACCTAGCTTTACTTGGTATATTAGGATGATTTTTGTTGTTATGGTAATAGAGTAGCTTAATGATGGTTGGTTTAGAGTTGGGTTGGAATGGTAGTGAATGAAATGTTGAAATCTTATGGTTTTGTTAAAGGATTTAGTATAGTTTAAATTCAAGTTTTAGGAACAAGTATACTTGTTAATAATGAGTTGATTGGGGCTGTTGTAATGTGATATGGATGGACTTTGATTGTATCAATGGATTGGGGTTGTTTGATGATTGAATTGGAATGGTATAAAATTGGGAAATCGCGTAAACATAGCCGTCGTAATGTCCGATTTACTTTAGACTGGTTTTGTACATAACATTAGGATCCGAGAACTCCCTTCTAGGTTTTTACCATTTCCATGTTTAGATAGTTCATGTTACGAGCTCCGTTTTGATATGTGGTTCGTTTGATTCCGATGTACGGTTTAGGAGAAACGGCCGTTTTAAGTAACGACGTTTCGCGAACGAACCATTACCCCTCGCCTTACTTTGAAACCTTGGTTAAGTACCTTAAAGGACTAATTGGGGTATGAAACAATTATGTTTAGTGGATTAGGCAGTTGGTAAGGTACTTGCGAAAGAATCGCCTTAAAACCCTTAATGGTTAATTTATTAAAAATGGTGGAGCCGAGAGTACTCGAGCGACTTAAGTGAATCGTTAAGCGCGAAAGCGAACATTAGGACTCTAAATGGTTAAAGTCTAGTTTCTTAAGCGACCGGGGTTTAATTCCGACTTATGTTGTTGTTCATAGGTTATCAGACCCACTCTAAGCTTAAGTCTATCCCGGAGCACTTAGGCAAGTTTTCTACCCGAATAATTGTTGTTGTGATGTATATGTGTATATACATGATCTTGCGATAAATGAATATTTGTTATTAGCAAATTCTTGCGATATATTATAGCATGTGATATGGTATATATGCATGCCTGTTTCATATTCTTGATTTATATATCTGTTGGTTCAAATGCTTATAACTGCATAATACCTATGCTAGAGATAAGCGGTATTGGAGTTTACCCTTAGTATAGGGGATCAAAAGGTGAACTTTTTCTAAAACCGGGAGGCGAGGCTCCCGAGTATATTAATATATATATATATATATATATATATATGAATAGTTTTCAAAACTATTAATCGAATAAGGTTTATTCGATAACTTTATTTATTGAATATTACTTGAATATTCATTCGAGGACTTATGACTCCTTTATATTATTTATTGAATATTACTTGAATATTCATTCGAGGACTTATGACTCAGTTTATATTATTTGATGAATATTATTTAAATATTCATTTGAGGATGTATGACTCCGTTATTTTATTTAATGAATATTATTTATAATATTCATTCGAGGTATTATGACTCCACTTACTATTTAATAATATTCTTTATGTTATTAAAGAATAATGTTTCGATAATCAAACTTATTTTCGATTATTCAAATAAAGATAGTACTTTCGTATAAGTATATCTTTGGTTATTTAATAGTCATTTCAAGTATAGGTTTTACAACATATACTTTAATTATTTTTATAAAGATTATTCTTTATGGGAATATTATTTAAATAATAATATTCAGATATTTTTTTATATATTGGGACAGATTTATTTTATTAAATCAGCATCACTCCAAACATTCTTAAAAATGTTTTGCGAGTCTTCAAAATGATTTTTAAAAGTTAGAGCGGATCCCAAAACTCATTTTTATATTTAAGATCCTCCTTTTGAAGGGGATTTAAATACTCGCTCAAAACCTGAGGGATCCGGCTCTGTGGTGTATTTTATATTCGCAACAAGGTTGCTGTCTTGATAAAAGAATTTTGATTACTTACCCAACACTCGGGAAGTAAAATTCTTGGAACAAGTTAATCCATTAACAGGCATCGCCTGGGAAATATCGGTGACTTTTCCTTTCCAACTAGATACGACTTCTTGGTGGAGCCGTATCAACAAGTTTCTACTTGGGGAAAGTGGGGACGAGCTTTACGTTTCAGAGTCATGGATTTCATCTGAACTAGGAGTGGCGTAAGTGGTCGAGTAGCGCCGTCCCAGCCTTATTATATTGGCCCAAATGGCCTGGAAGTTCCGCTAAGGCGGTCCATTCCTTAGGAGTTCAGTGTTCGGTTGACAAGTAAATCCGACAGGTTCTCCTCTACATGTAGAAAATGGTGGGGTTGTACTACTACGACTGATCATCGTAAGTGGTCTTCCTGGCGCGGCAAACTCCCGTAATGAGTTCATCATCCAATTGAATATTTCTGCAATACTACCTAGAGCACTTCGATAGAAAGGCTACGGTTGGGCGATTGTTGAGTGTTGGCAGGGTCAAGTTTTCAAAATGATGTTTGCATCAAATGAAGTATCTCATAACTTCATTTTATTTTGATGATATTTTAAAGATTGAATCTATTCAAGTATTATCTTGTAGTCTCATCTATGTGATGAACTTTTGAACTAATTATAACTTGAACGGTGGTAGTTCAAGTAGTATTTGGAAAAGATATAAGTATATTGAAGTATCTTATAACTTCATCTTTTAAACTTATATCTAGTAAATGATTATCTTATGCATGTCAAAGATTTTCAGAAAAATGTTGAGACAAGGTTAGATATATGAGATCACCTTGCAGCGATAGTTTTATACAGTTATAAACTGGAACTCTGTGTATATTATGCATGGAAGAGGACTTCCAAGATTTTGAAAAGTATATATGTATATATACTGAATATTTTGCGACTTCATCGCATTAAGATATCAAACTTGGTTCATTCCTTTTGACCAAGACTTTCATGAGTACTATGAGAAGGCTCATTATTGTTAATCATTATACATATTATTTTGGTGGGCTTGCTGCTCACCCTTGCTTTCTTCTTTCATCACACAACATCAGATAGACAAGATGAACAGGACCAAGCTCCCAATTCGCGAGCGGATAGGAAACGTTCCGCAGCTTCCTATAGGCATTGAAGTCACTTTAGCTGAGGTGGGAACTACCAATAGACTAGGCTTCAACTTTTGATGTACCAGATTTATGTATATTTATGAATTGTAATAATGGCAAAGAAAATGTAAATTTATTCAGAAAACCTTTTAAGGTGTATTGGCAGATAATTGTGGAATAAAATGACTTGTGATTATTTTTGGATGTTCATCTCTGAGACTATAACTTGTGGTGTGTGTGTTTATTGTGGGGTCACTGTACAGAGTAGTTGATTAATTATTAAGATTGGGTGTTATTAAGGGAAATGGAACTCGTGACAACCCGGATCCCCGACCCCGGATTTGGGGGTGTTACACTACCTCACTCATAACCATTTTATCACATTGGAGCTTATCAACAAAAGATTCTGATATGAAAGATCTTGTTACTCCCGAATCAATCAATACTTTCGCTTTGACATTATTGAGTAAAAGTGTACCTGCTATCACCTCCGAATTCTGTACAGCATCCTTCATCTTCAAATCAAATGTCCTTGTTGTTGCTTGCGGGGTTGGTGTAGGTGGTGGAGGTAATGCCAATACCTCAGCTGGCATGCTCGCACTAGTACTTGCCACATTCATCAGAGCTTTGACTGGTACGCTTGCCTTGCACTCCCTAGCTATGTGTCCAATCTTCCCACACTTGTAACACGTAACTCCTGGCTTTGGCATCTTGCACTCATTCGCTAAATGTCCCTTCTGATTGCACCTGTAGCATGTCATGCTCAGCTTATTACACACTCCGGGGTGCCTTCTTCCGTAGTGCTTGCATTCTGGCCTCTGGAACCTGTTTTCTCCTACTTGCCCTTGCCTTGCCTGATTGTTCCCCTTCGATTCTTGCCTTTTACCCAAATTTCCTTTCTTTTGAAAATTTCCGCCCTTCTGGAAACCAATCCTTTTTACATTCTGATCCTGTGAACTTCCGGCTTCAGACTTTTCTCCATAAAATGGAACCTTCCTCTTCTTGTTATCCCTCTCTTTCCTTGACTGCATCCCATTATTCTCAATCAGAGCAGCTTTCTGTACTACGCCCGCATAAGTTTCAAGCTCAAACATAGCCACCCTATCTCTGATCCAAGGCTCCAATCCTTGCTGAAATTTCTTTGCTTTTTCCTCCTCAGTGCTGGTATACTTTGTCACAAACCTTGACAACTCAGTGAACTTCTTCTCATACTCCAATACAGTCATGTTCCCTTGCTTCAACTCAAGAAATTTTAGCTCCATCTGATTCTGCATGTACTTAGGGTAATACTTGTCCAGAAATAACTTCTTAAATCTCTACCAAGAAACCTGCTGAGTGACTTCCATAGCTTTTACTGATTCCCACCAATAGATGACTTCTCCCTTCAAGAAGTAAGTGGCATACGGCGTCTTCTGATCGTCTCCTAACTATACCAACTCAAAAGCCCTTTCCATCTCCTTGATCCATGTGTTAGCTATCACTGGATCAGTGGTATCATGAAATATAGGTGGATTCACATTCTGAAAAGCCTTGAAAGTGACAATTTGTCTAGGTGGTACTGGTGGTTCAGGTGGTTGGTGTGGCTCTCGGTTATCTTGGTTTTCAATTCGTTGCTGAAGAGTTAGTTGTTGTTGACCTATAGCATTGGTCTGCTGTTACAAGGTTTCCAGTAATCGAAGAATGTTTGGGTCTGTGGTGGATGTGGTTGTTGGGTTCTTCTTTTTGGGAGGCATAATCCTGAATTAAGAGTTATGTCAAAACATATATGAATGGTAAAATGATTCGAGGGTATCGCATGGCATTCTTATTTACATATGGGGTCAAGTTTCCAAATTAAGCAGACATGATGATACATATAAAAACGTAAAATAACAGTTGAGAGCAAATGGAACAATAGAACATAATTATTGAAATTTTAAGGGTCATAGTACATAGGATTGGGACATAGTCTATTTCTAGGAATAACAGGCTTATTTAAAGGAAAAACGGAAACAACTGGGGATTCCACAGAGTCTGACAGTACAACAACATGAAAGGTAAATGGAAAGAACTAAGGCTCCACTCCATCTGAACGGGGCTTCGTAGTCTTTTCCTCTCGAAGCGTCTTCACAATGCTCTAGAGCTCATCCGCTACCATCTGAATGATATACTGGCTGGTACGGTCCCGGTGCGCTGGCATCTCCTCAAGCTTAGTGTTGACGTACTGAACCAAGGTCTCAAGTCTCGCAGTCATCTGCTCCTTGGGCTTCCCTTCGTAGTTTCGGCTATCCGGATACACATTCTTCAGTCGGTCGTACTTGCCCTGAAGCATGTCGAACTCGCGCTTCAACTCAGCATACAATGTGAAAGCAATAGTGTCGTCCAACCCAGAGGATGACGAGGAATGCGCCCTTTGCTGACAACCAATAAGAGGAGTATTAATAATAATTTACTTAACCTACTCTCTCGCATATTATCTATAACCTACACACATATCCTATAACCTATTTGGGCTGTCCAGGGACTCTAAACCGTAGCTCTGATACCAAAACCTGTCACACCCCCAACTTAAACAGCAAAATAAATATAGCTATTACAACATTTTAAGGGAAGAATACACAACCAACTCCAAGATCTTACAGTTTAGGGTTTGGAACAGCCCAACACTACCAACTATTACATCTGATTACAATTACCGAGTACTCATACAAACTATTATTACTTATTCTACCTGAGCTCGAACATAAGCATCAGCATCACAGGTCTTACGGGCAGTCTGCTTGAATCTAACCATAGCTGCTAGCTGTAATATCAGGGTAAAGCAAGAAGTGAGCCAAATGCTCAACAAGTGCTAACAGTACGATACAAACATAAATCGAGATATACCTTTAAGAATGACAATGGAAAGACATAACCAATGATAACGAGAGATAAATATATGTGAGATGGCATCATTTTGCTTGTATCAAACAATTTTAAAATCATGTCTTAATAAAAATCATTTTATGACGCTACGGATTACAGCCGGTGATCAGCCGCGAAGTAATCCCGAACCTCGTTGGGTTCTAAAACATTAACGGGAATCCCTAGGCAACTTTTAAGCCTAATATAAGTGTGGAAAGGACTCGCGTCTCAGTCCAGATCCACTATTCAAGGAAAACATTTATCCCCCTTTGGGACTGAAAACCCATATTTTATTTATTTCAAAAACTGATGCCGATTATAATAAAATCTCTTTTAACAGTAAACATTTTTTTTATTAAGGGATTATAGATCAACTCGAAACACGGGAAATATGGTACTAAATCTCAGGGCCACGATTCACAAAACTATATTCTATTAGGGTATCTGAATGGTTATCATGTATCAAGGTTTGGACAAGGGAATTTAGTGAGGCTATTGAATATTATGGAAGGAAGTGCCAAATTGGGCTTAAAGCAATGGATTCTCGTCAAGGTACAGGTGTTGGATCATTAAGAAGATACACTTCATGAATACTATAAGTGTTAAGGTATGAAGAAATGATTCTTTAGCTCAGGATATATCAGAGTTGTCGATCTTTAGGATAAGAAAGAGGGGTATCAATCAATGAGGGATCACTTTGATAAGTTTCTGACTTTCAGGGTTCAAGGTAAGGTTCTATAGGGATTCAAGTATCAGGATGAGATATCAATACTTAGGAATCATCAGCATGTTAATCAAGAGGATCAATCAAGTAATATATCAACTCTTCATTTTATCATGGCATTTAACTATCATGAAAGACTTTTGAACTACTTGCAATACATACTCGAGGGTTCATGGCATTTCTATATAATTCAAAGATAAACGAAAGATACGCTTGATTTAAAACATATCAAATGACTCAGGATAATTGCGTTGATATATATGAACTGTTTACAGTAAATACGAAGGTCAAGTTGAATCACTTGCCTTGAGAAAGGCTGGTCTGGTCTGACTGGTAGGAGCAACAACTGGAGCTTCACTCGACCTTTATGGCAAGTTTTCCCTCGTCTCGAGGTCCTACATAAATAATACTCCTCATTATAATATATTCTCACTAACTTAACCTATTTACAACCCGAAATTAAACACGGATGGCACTTAGGCCTATACACACTTAATTTTATATTCACTTTTAAATTACAAAAGTACACACATAGGCTCATATTCACATATCATATATTAACACCAAATAACACCATATATACCATAATGCAACACTAGGCTTGGATGATCTCGACTCACACCTTAAGTCACTTGGTCGCTAAACTAGACAAAGTCTTCTAATATTGGCTTCCTAACTCGATGTGCCTTCCCTAAATTATCCAAAACCTATTGACCCTCACTTGTGCCTTTTGCTCTACTGAGCTTATACTATCTTACTACTATGGTGGTCGACCTAATACTCACTTCTAAGTGTTCTAAAACTATGTGATAAGTGAAAGTGCTCACTGGTGCAAATTTCAGAATGACAACTATAGTTTCTTGAGTGCATTAGACACTCTTAAACTACAAGTTTTCCTTCAAAACTTTTACACAAGACTCTCCTGACCTAAGGGCATCTCACAAACTTGAGGTGGCTCAAGGGCCTGGCTTGGGCCTTCCTGGGCCTAAGCTAAAAGTCCAAGGTTCCATGGTTCTAACTCATATCCTATGAACTATGGTTGGAAAAACTTGTGCACCTAACCAAATGACATGCAAACCTCCAACCAACTCCTAAAACCTTTTATATACTCCCAATACTAACTTCTGGTAGCTTGGGCCTCAAAGTGCATATCAATGACATGGTCAAAACTCACTGTAAACCTCAGGGTACTAAACTGATTTTCTGCAAAAACTATAACTCTCATTTTCCAAGGTTTTTGACTTGACAAACTCAACTAACAACAACTCAATACTTAAACCAAAACTTATACATGGTAATCTACTGAACTAACTCCCTTATTCTAAAAATACCCTTGGGTGAGATCATCCTTACCTAAGGTACAATTATGGCTAAACAAAAGAAACTACACTTCACAACTCACAAATCTTCATGTTTTTTAAATAACAAGGTATATATTTTTTTTATAAAAGATAACCACGAATTATTACCATGCAACAAGAAGCATAAATCAATATTAACACATTATTCCTACTGAAATTAAGGCTCTCTAACAAAATCTTTCCAAATGATCAAAATCTTATAACAAACTAAGAGAAATCCACATGCATGCATGCCTTCGGGTTTTTCAATCCAAAACAACACATTTTCTACATATATTCTATCATAAAATTGATATGCAAGCCTAGCATAAGATATACCTAGATGATCACTTAGCATGCAAGGAGTTTTATCAAATTTTCACCACAAAATTCAAGTCATTATCACATAAACATGCAAAAATTGAACAAAACAACAAGAATGATCTCAAGGACCATTCATTCGGCTCCCATATGGTCATGGCCGAATGAATTGGAAGGAAATGGTCATTTAATCATCAAGAGTTTCCTTCTCAAGACTTGGCACTTATTCATTCCTTGTAGTCCTCTAAAAAACAACCTTAAATCCATAAGAATCAAGATTGTATTTTGAGTTTCACTAAAACCTTTACATGCAACCTTTTAAACTTAAAATTTCTACTCAAAACTCTTTGAAATATGAGTGATCATGGTATGGGAAGTAACATTTACTTGTGTAAAGAGTGGAAGCTTGGTTGAGGATTGAAGAAAAAAAATGGGGAGGGGGTTTCGGCTTTTAGCCGAGAGTGAGAGGGGAGAGCCGAGATGAGGGGAAAAAGAAGGAGGGAGGTGTGGAATGGTGGAGTGAAAAATGAAGTGGTAATCATATTTTTTGGTTTTTATGCTTTTGATTTGACCCCAAGTGAGTGGATTTAAGAAATGACACAAGTATCCTTCTAGCTAAAGCTAGGTAGATTTGCATGCAAGGACAAAGTGGTAACTTGGTTAGTAGAATGAAAGTTAGTGGGGTTGGAAATGTCTTCCTTGCCCCTTAGATAAATGGAAGAGTATTTGCATGCAAGGATAGCTATATAATTTGCTAATTATAACAAATAAAATCTGTAAAGATTTATTTTTATAAAATAAAATACAAGTTCTAAAATTATAAAATTTATACCATAAAATAACTTGGATTTTTAGAGACTTTTTAAAATCATTTTCACAATTTGTGAACAAAATACTTTTTAAAAGAAAATTTTCCAAGGCTTAGAATATTCCTTATAAATCAAAAATAAAGAAATTAAATAAACTCTTGCTTTGAAAAATCATATAATACATAAAGCAAATTTATAGTGCAGAAATTTTCACTCACACAAACGTACAATCATTGAATATATTTTATTCGGCTTTATTATTATACCAAATCCACAAATAATATTACACGAAAGTACCGGTCGTAACATAGGATCTTTCTTATCTTATATGACTTGTCAATCTTATCCTACATCCACCTATTCTTATTTCAGGGACCAATAACCTCTAGCTCTGATACCAACTGTAACACCCATAAATCCGGGGTCAGGATTGGGTGTCACTAAACAACTTTAAACAATATAAACCTGTATATTAAAACAAATATACAGATAACCCCTCATTAATCTGGATCGCTAACAGGTTATGGTATGAAACAAGAATCTAACCTTCTAAAATTACAAAATACAATTCCATTACCTCTTTATTAATTTCCTCGTATTGATCACTTTGACACCTCCAATTCCCCTTCAGCTGGAATCTCTTCACTTTTGCTGTCTATTGAAAGTTATTCACTTTTGCCCTCATTTGATACTAAAAGAAATATGATTTCATAAAGCAAGAGTGAGCCAAAAATGCCCAGCAAGTATCATAAATGGTTTCCAGGTATCAGATCAAAGAAACTTCTGAAAATGATTTTTGAATGATTTTAAAACATCTTTATTATTTAAAACAGTTGAGCGAACAAAACATCGACCCTCATTGGCCTTTAATCATAAATCACATTTTTCTGTAAAAGAACAGTGAACATTTCAATGTTTCATTTCTTTGAATCAAATCTTTGTTTGATTTTGTAATCATGACTATTCAAGAAGGAATGCCGTTAATGGCGATCAACAATAAATTAGACTGGATACTAGAAACCAACATATGCACTATAACCTGTGGATCAGTCAAGATATAGTGCGGTTCTATACCCAACTGCATAGACCCAACCAACATATGGGGTACCCAGGAAACTATGGCCTAATAATTAAGGGACCAGCCATCTCTAGCCCTTAGGGTCCAGCTCATTCCTGGCCCTTATCGTAACCATCCAGTCTGTGGAGTATTTTGATGTCAAATCACTTTGATTTCAAAATATCCTGATTCCGGGTTTGCAAATAACCGAAATAATGGGTATTTGCTCAAGACATCAATTGATAATCAAGGAACAAGATCAAAAGGCACTGGCATAAATAAGAGTAATTGCAGCGAAATATAAAACATTTAACTATTCTGAACTTAGAATAGGAATGAAGAAATATTTACAGTATTTTAGAATAATGTGTAGGAATACTTGCCTCAATTGATAACCCTCTGATCTGCAACTATCTGCCATATCACTCAGTCCCGATGTGTCTGCATTTCCATTGACAGACCACTTGACATTTCTTATCATTCATCATTCATGTTTATCTCTATTCTGAATCCATTCATTTCATTACTACACGTAATCAGGCTTTACTTTTACTATCTCTGTCTGGCTTTGAATGCCTCGCACTATGTGTATCTATCATAAAAGATTCCATTCAATTAACTGGCGATATATAATTGTCTAGTCTATACGTTTATCCTTATCATCTACCCCCCCGATAATAACAGATAAGGATCCTCTTTAATCAAATAACGTTTAAAAGGTACGTTGACTCTTTATCCACATAACACATATACATAGGGCATGTAATCATATTATTCATATAACACATAATCACATAATTCATGTAGAACATAAGTTGAATCGTCAAAAGATAGGTCTCGATACTTTTAGAATTGAAATTGGGTCAAAAAGAGTATTTTATCGATCAATCACCGACTCAGAATGAGTTGTAGATGTAGAATGGTTGAGAATGTAATCTTCCATCTCATCATCATTGAAGTCCAATCTTATTTTGGCCTTGATTTTGTATCTAGGCTTTTCTGTCTGTTGAGGTTCGTTGTGTATTTTATGATCCCGAGTTTCAGCTATCACAGGTTGCTTCTCAGAAATCTCAGTTGCAGTTTTCACAGCTTGGAGCTTGGCTACTATAGCAACTTGCTTTTTCTTCTGTTTGAGCTTTTTAGCATCTAAAGCAGCTTATTTCTTTTCTTGTTTGATCCTTTCCTTTTTCTTCCTTATTAACTTCTGCAAACTGAGGGTGTCCAGCCACCACACAGATTTCTTTCCCATTCCTGTAGATTTTAGCAATTCTTCTCTTTAGCACTGAGTCAGTTGGATCTTCGAAAAATGCAATGGACCTTGCGAACAGCTTCTTTTCATCTGGCCTTGGAGTGTCATTGAATAGGTCCAATGGATTTTTGTCTAAATTCTTTTGATAGTTTCTCTTAGGTTTAAAAATCACATTGGCCTTTGGAGATTTGATTAATGAGGGTTGACCTCTTTCCAAGTTCCCTAGACTCATTTTATTTGCAGAAATTTGTCTCAATTGAGAGAAGTGAGAAAGAACCTTATCTTTCTTCTCAATTGGACCAAACATTTTCTGGATTTCTTCATCAATCTGCTTCCATTTATCATCCAGCTCTTTCTCAACTGCTGCTACATCAATCTTTCTCAGTTTGTCATTTGATTCCAGCTTTGCTGTTCCTAGATTGATTAAATCAATGCTATCCATGGTTGGTGGCTTAGTGAAAGCAATTGTTGGCACAATCACTTTACTGACTTGAATGTTGAGCACTTTCTCCCCTCACTTGTTGATTTTCTAAGAGAAACTTTGACAAAGTATCATACCAGGCTCTAGGTGCTTACTTCAATCCATAAAGTGCTTTTAAAAGATAGTAGACATATCTGGAAAATTTGGATCTTCAAAACCAGGAGGCTGACTGACATAGACTTCGTCCTCCAAATCTCCACTCAGAAAAGCACTTTTGACATCCATTTGGTAGAATTTGAAATTGGCATGGGCTGTATAGGCTAGGAAAATTCTGATGGCCTCAAGTCTTGCAACAGGAGCAAAAGCTTCATCAAAATCTATTCCTTCTTGTTGACAGTAGCCCTTAACAAATAATCTAGCGTTGTTCCTGACAATTATGCCATTTTCATCCATCTTGTTCCACTTGGTGTCAATTGAATTTTTTCCTTCAGGTTTGGGTACCAGCTTCCATACTTTATTCCTCTCAAATTGGTTTAGCTCCTCTTGCATAGCTAAAACCCAATCAGGATCCAACAGAGCTTCTTCTACCTTTTTAGGCTCTTCCTTAGATAGAAAGCTGTTATACAAACATTCTTCTTGAGTTGCTTTTCTTGTTTGAACTCTAGAAGATACATCACCAATAATGAGTTCAAAAGGGTGATCTCTAGTCCATTTTCTCTGTTGTGGTAGATTAGCTCTAGATGAAGAGGCCTCATTGTTGTCTTGATGTGTGACTGGGTTTTGATTAGAAGAATCTCCCCCTGAGTTTGTGGATCTTTGATTTGAAGAAGGAGTTCTTTCTGTAAGTGATCTATTTTGACTCTCATCTTCTCTGATTGTACCGACCGATGAAGCACTTTGTATTCCGACGGATGAAGCTGATTGTCTTTCGAAGGATGATGCATTTTGTACCTCGACTGATGCTGAATTTTGTGCATCATTGGAGATAGACTTTTCTGCATTATCCTTGACCACTATTTCCTGATCAGTATCATATTCATTATCATCACAGATTATCTCAACATTGTCAAATTTGAGGCTATCATGGAAACCTTAATCTTTTAGTCATCATCAAACACAACATGTGCGTATTCCATAACAATGTTTGTTATTAGATTGTAGACTCTATATACCTTTCCAACATCATATCCAACAAAAATTTCTTCATCTGCTTTAACATCAAACTTTCCATGCTGTTCAGTTTGATTTCTTAGAATGTAGCATTTGCATCAAAAGACATGAAGAAAATTTAGGGTTGGCTTTCTATTCTTGAACAATTGGTAGGGTGTCATGCATTTTGCTTGATTTACCAAAGAAATATTCTGAGTGTTGCATGTAGTATTCATAACTTCAGCCCAAAAATATGTTGGTAACTTTGATTCTTCTAGCATTGTCCTTGTAGCTTCAATATGAGATATGTGTTTCCTTTCCACCACTCCATTTTATTGTGAGGATCTAGCTGCAGAAAACTCATGCATAATCTTATTCTCTTCACAAAATAATCTCATCACAGAATTCTTGAACTTAGTTCCATTGTCACTCATGATTCTTCTTACTTTGAAATCAGGATAATTGTTGACTTGCTTTATGTGATTGATGATGATTTCACTAGCTTCATATTTTGATTTTAGAAAATATGTCTAGAGAACTTTGAGAAATCATCTACAATTACTAGGCAATATCTTTTCCTTGAGATGGACAACACATTGACTGGTTCAAATAAATCCATTTGCAATAGTTGTAAAGGTTCTTCAATTGTTGAATCAAGCTTCTTTTTGAATGATGTTTTAATCTTCTTTCCTTTCTGGAAGGTATCACACAATCCATCATTTGAAAACTCCAATTGAGGAATACCTATAACCAATTCTTTCTTGACTAGATCATTCATGGTCTTAAAGTTTAGATGAGACAGCTTCTTGTGCCACATCCAACTTTCATCTTGACTTGCTTTATTGAGAACACAAGTTACAGATTCTGTATTTGTTGAGTTGAAGTTAGCTAGATACATATTGCCTTTTCTCACTTCAGTGAGAACCACTTTGTTGCTTCTCTTGTTTGTCACAACATAGGCTTCAACATTAAAAGTAACTGAGTTGCCCTTGTCACAAAGCTGGTTGATACTCAACAAATTATGCTTGAGTCCATCCACCAGGGCAACTTCCTCAATGATGACATCATCTTTTAAAATCAAGCCACATCCCACAGTATAACCCTTTTTGTCATCTTCAAAAGTGATACTTTGGTCAGCTCATTCCTTGAAACCAGTGAGTAGGGTAGAATCTCCAGTCATGTGCCTTGAGCAGCCACTATCCAGATACCAAATATTCTTTCTGTTTCCCTGCATACATTAAAATCAAATCAAGTTGATTTTTGTAATAACCCCAATTTTTGAAAATTTTTGAAACCCTTATGAATAGTGTTTTTGCTGAATGAGAAAACTTTTCATGCCACACTATGTAGGGGTTCTGATATGGATATTCTGAGATTTTATTAGTACTCTATATGGTATATAAGTGTATGCAAAGATCGTTAGAATCCAATTCCGAACACTTTGATTTTTACCAGAAATCCACTAGGTACGGAAAGAATTGAGTATAAGGTAACAGGATAAAAAGGATTTAAATTAAAGGATTATAAGAGAGAATCATAAAAAGGAATATAATATATTGAGAAAGGTTAAGGGAACCTAAGTAATAAGACCCCGGGTATGATCCCTCAAACGATAAACGAAAACGAAAGTTAAGCGAACCGTATAACAGATCAACGGTCATTAGGCAAACAATTAGGAAGTTAATCAAAGGGATTAGAGAGGATGATGTCACCCAACCAATGAGAAGAGGACAAGGAGGGAAAGATGACATCATAGCATGACACAAGCATGACATAGGAGGGAAGGAAGTGTGGTTGAATTATAACCACACAAAATCAAGGTTAATTAGGTAATTAACCTAAAACAAATCAAAAAGCAACGAACCAAGCAAAAAACATTTCATTTCACCAAACAAAACACAAAAGCCTCTTTTTTCCATTGAAGCTCTCGACTTCTTTCTTAGGAAAATGAAAGTCCAAGCTCCTCCACTTGCTATTTTACAAGGTAATTATCCTAGCTTCTCCTAGTTAAGTTACATACTTCCTATAAGTTTAAGCTTCTAATTCCAAGCCAATCTTTTTCTAGAAATCAAGGAAGAAGATGGTGAATAGTACTTTCTTGAAATTAATTTTTGTGTTCTTGTTTTCTTTGAAAGAACAAGCTTGTAGGAGGTTATATTAAGGCTTCCATGGGCATTCCAAGGATCTTTCATGGATTAAAAGCTTCAAGGAAGGTATAACTCTTCATGATCTTAGTTTTAAGTTCGTTGTTTAGATTTCCTAGTGTTGAGATGATGGGTTAGTGTAATGGGTTTGTAATCATGTTTAAATCTTGTTATGAGTAGTTTAGTTGGTGAGAGGCATGATTATTGTGTGTTTAGAGATGGGTTGATTTTGTGATATTTTTGGAGTTGGAAATCTTGGTTATTAGTTAATGAACCTAAGTAAAGCTTTTAGTTCATGTGGGGAATAAGTATAAATTGTTAATGTGGATTTGTTGGGGCTGTTATGATGTGGTTTGGATGGATGTTGGTTGTATGATTGATTTGAGGTTGAATTGTGATGGTTTTTGAATGGTTTAAATATGGGAAATAGCGTAAACATAGCAGTCGTAACGTCCGATTTTCTTTAGACTACTTTTGTGCATAACATTAGGACCCGAGAACCCCCTGCTAGATTTTGACCATTGCCATGTTTAGGTAGTTCATGTTACGAGCTTCGTTTTGATATGTAGTTCGTTTGATTCCGATGTACGGTTTAGGAGAAACGACCGTTTTAAGTAACGGCGTTTCGCGAACGAAACATTTCCCCTCGCCTTACTTTGAAACATAGGTTAAAGACCAAAAAGGGTTAATTAATGTATGAAACAATTATGGTAAGTGTGTTAGGCAGTTGGTAAGACACTCGCGAAGGAATCGCCTTAAAACTCGTAATGGTTAATTTATTAAAAATGGTGGAGCCGAGGGTACTCGAGTGACTTAAGAAAATCAGTAAGCGCAAAACAAGCGTTAGAGTCTAAGGTAGTTAAAGTATAGATTTACAAGTGACTTTGGTTTAATTCCAACTTACTTGTTGTTATAGGTTACCAGATTCGTCCCGAGCCATTCGTAACCCCCAGTCACTCAGGCAAGTTTTCTACCCGATATACTGTTGTTGTGATGTAAATATATGTATATGCATTATCTTGTGATGGTGCATGATTGTTATTAGCAAATTTTGCGATATATTGGAGCATGCTGATATGGTATATATGCATGTCTGTATCGTAATCTGGTTATCTATCTGTTGATTTCAATGCTTATAGTTGCATAATACCTATGCTAGAAATAAGCAAGTAGTTGCGTATACCCTTAGTATAGGGGATAAAAGGTGAACATATTTCTAAACCGGGAGTCGATGTTCCCGAGTATATTATATATATATACATATATATATATATATATATATGGATATAGTTTTTAAAACTATTGATCGAATAAGGTTTATTCGATACCTTTATTTTACTTAATTGAATATTAATTCGAGTATTCATTCGAGGGCTTATGACTCAGTTTATTTTATTATTTGAATATTATTTGAATATTCATACGAGGGCTTATGACTCAGTTTATTTTATTATTTGAATATTATTTGAATATTCATACGAGGGCTTATGACTCAGTTTATATTATTATTGAATATTACTTGGATATTCATTTGAGGATGTATGACTCCTTTATTTTATGAATATTATTTATAGTATTCATTCGAGGTATTATGACTCCGCTTATTCCTTAATAATATTCTTTATTGTATTAAAGAATAAGGTGTCGATAATTAAACTTATTTTTAATTATTCAAATAAAGATATTACTTTCGTATAAGTATATCTTTGATTATTTGATATTCATTCGAGTATAAGTTTTCCAACTTCTACCTCCATTATTCTTTATGGGAATATTATTTAAATAATAATATTCAGACATTTTCTAAATATATGGGGACTGATTTACTTCATTAAATCAGCTTTACTCCAAACACTCTTTAAAGTGTTTTCGAGTCTTCAAAATAATTTTTAAAAGTTAGAGCGGATCCCAAAACTCATTTTTGTATTTAAGATCTTCCTTTTTAAGGGGATTTAAATACTCGCTCAAAACCTGAGGGATCCGGCTCTGTGGTGTATTTTATATTTGCAACAAGGTTGCAGTTTTGGTAAATGAATTGATTACTTACCCAACGTTCGGGAAGTAAGTCCATCTATTGAGTCGGCATAAGCAACATGGGCTCAGTGGGCGTCCATGATAGTGTAAGTGGCTCAGTGGGAGTCCATCAAATGCATAAGTGGCTGAGTGGCAGTCCAGCATAAGGTCCTATTGCGACCAGGGTGATGACCAGTGGGGAATTCGTCCATCTACTAGTAGAAAAGGTTACTTATTGGTATCTTTTCCTGATCAGCAAGATATCAGGTTTATGCCAAAATTCTTTCCTTTCCAAATTTATTGGATATTGCAATTCTGTTCATACTTTACATGACAGAGGTTTTCAGGAAACGTATGTATATATATAGGTGTATATATATATATCGGGACTTAATGAAGTATATCATAACTTCATTTCCTTCAAAATATTTCAAAGATTGAATCTATTCAAGTCTTATCTTGTAGTCTCATCAGTGGGATGAACTTTTGAAATTAATTATAACTTAAACGGTGGTAGTTCAAGTAGTATTCGGAAAAGATATAAGTATATTGGAGTATCTTGTAACTTCATCTTTTAAACTTATATCTAGTAAATGATTATCTTATGCATATCAAAGACTTTCAGAAAAATGTTGAGACAAGGTTAGATATATGAGATCACCTTGCAACGATATTTTTTATACAGTTATAAACTGGAACTTTGTGTATATTATATATGGAAGAGGACTTCCAAGATTTTGAAAAGTATATATGTATATATACTGAATATTTTGCGACTTCATCGCATTAAGATATTAAACTTGGTTCATTTCTTTTGACCAAGACTTTCATGAATACTATGAGAAGGCTCATATATTGTTAATCATTATACATATTATTTTGGTGGGCTTGCTGCTCACCCTTGCTTTCTTCTTTCATCACACAACATCAGATAGACAAGATGAACAGGACCAAGCTCCCAATTCGCGAGCGGATAAGAAACATTCCGCAGTTTCCTATAGGCGTTGATGTCGCTGTAGCTGAGGTAGGAACTACCAATAGGCTAGGCTTTCAACTTTTGATGTACCAGATTTATGTATATTTATGAATTGTAATAATGGCAAAGAAATGTAAATTTATTCAGAAACCTTTTAAGGTGTATTGGCAGATAATTGTGGAATAAAATGAATTGTGATTATTTTTGGATGTGCATCTCTGAGACTATAACGTGTGGTGTGTGTGTTTATTATGGGGTCACAGTATAGAGTAGTCAATTAATTATTAAGATTGGGTGTTATTAAGGAAAATGGAACTCGTGACAACCCGGATCCCCGACCCCGGATTTGGGGGTGTTACAATTTTGGTACCCAACATGCACAGGTTGATTAACATGAAAGGGCATACTTTGTAAAAACATGTTATTCCAGTAAGGCATGCCAAATGCATTTGTGGCATACTAAATGCAGCATAATATGGATTTTGTGCAAATAGCACGTTAGGATACCGTGCATTCAAATTATGTGCAGGCATAACATTCACAGGCATTGGAGGCATGCTGGGAAATGAAGGAGGTGAAGATATGGAAGCAGGCATGGCATGTTTGCAATTAACAGACAAATGATTAACACTACCACACTTAACACAGACTTTCCTTGGTGCATATTTATCAGGTGTGTAGTTGTTATGTTTGTTAATTCCCAATTTCCCATGTCTATTGTTTTTCTTTTTAGTCTCTGCTTTCACTTCAATTTTCTCCAATCTGTCTTTCAATTGCTTGATAGATAGATGACCTACATTGACTCTCTTTACTTTTCTCACTTGACTTGATTATCCTGGAACAAAGTTTTTAGAAACTGATCTATACCTTTCATTTAACTTAGCTAACTTGGCTTTGCTAACTGGTTTTCTCTCAGTCGACGGATGTGATTCCTTGTCTTTCGACGGATAGTCTTTTTGGTCTTTCGACGGATAATGTTCATCATCCATCAAATCCACATCCTTTGAATAGCACACAGCTGTTTACAAGTGAACTTACAGAATTACAGTGAGATGCTTAACAAATACAGCTTTATCTATCTCTCTGAAAATAATGCTTACTTAGTTAGTTTATTCTACTTGCTACACTTGGTTTATATACTACCAAGTTACATGATAAATAGACAAACAAGCAAAACAAAAATTGTTTCTAGTCTAATTCCATACTACTTCATTACTCTATCTAGCATCTTTGAATATCTTCATAATTGCATGGAAATGGTAATGCTTATTTGTTCTCTAAATCCCGCACTTAGGCTGCCACATTCCATTTGCAAACACCTGACGCATGTGACTGTGTTGTCACTGTCAACTGATCTTTTGAATTATGATCATCTGTCGGGACTATGTTGGTCATCCGTCGGGATCCTTGTTGATTATCTATCGGGAGCCTTTGTAGATCATCCGTCGGGAGCCTTTCTACCACTTGACTCTATTTCACTTATACAGAATTACAAGACATCTCATATTTACAATTAGCCAACCTATTCTACATATCAATCTAGTAGTCAACATGACTTGAAGTATTACTAATACATTGTTGTTTGCAGGCATGTGCTACAAGACTTATTTTACATAAGCTACACTCTCGATGAATGTTAAGTGGTCATCCGTCGGGACTATAAAGTTCATCCGTCGGTGACTATTGTAGAACATCCGTCGAGAGCTACAAAAACACTAAGTTAAATCTATTAGGGTGTTTTTTTCAACTTATCGTCAAGTTCACAATATATTCCTAACAAGTTTATTATAATAAATTTGGGAGGAGGATTATCAAGAAACAAGTAAGCCGTGGTGCTAATTTAGGATTTTGAGAAATGGGTTAAATAAGACCGCTTATTTTATTATGCAAATAATAGATCTTCGCTCTATAAAATTGTTATGAACACGGAAGAGATAATTGGTGATATAGAGACCCCGTGATATCGCGTCACGCAAGGACCCAAGAATTAATTTCACAATCGAATTATTTCCCTAGATATTTCGCGAGAAAGGACGAAAAGAGGCACGACTTAGAGCTCTAGAAATTGACAAGTAAAATGGGAGGACTATCCAGACCATGAAGATACGTCTATCAGTTTTCCTTTTATTTATAACGGTTAGGAGAATCGCCTATCGTTGATAGGAAATTCTTACAGATATACTTACCACACGAGTATACGGAAAATAGCCGTCGATATCCCTTATGATGGACAATATGAAATAATGAAGGATGTCATTGTTAGAGCTATAGAAGGCAGAGAAGATCGTACATGCCCTTTAAAAGACCACTAGTAGCAGTTCCCAATAAATGCAAATACGTTTAATGCGCTAGCGAGAATAATGAATACGACCCAGAAGGTATCTTAGTACTATAAATATTATACGAGAAATGATTAAAGAAGTCTGACCGATAGCGGAAGCTGAGCGTTCCACGATTCTAAAGCATATCAGTTAATTGCGTATGAAATGGTGCTTCCTTAGAGACGACAACAGGACCCGACGTGCCTTACGTTTTTTACGGGAAGAAATGTTAAATCTGGCACTGAGCGTGTAGCAGGAGACGAGCGTGTAAAAATGCAACGAGAACTTCTTACATAAAATAATCGACAGAGATGATGCGCCGAAATGAGAAAACGTTAAAGAACAAAACTCTAGCACTAGTAAGAATGATGAAGGGGAAAATGAATAAGTTGAAGGATGATTCCAAACGCTAGGATATGCGCTAATAGTACATATTACAGATTTTAATGGAGATAAAGTGACCAGTTGATGTTAATCGAATTACTGACAATAACCAGTTATCATACGGGCATTGAAATGGCTACAAAGCTTTGTAGGGAAGAAAGAATCGTTCTCCCTCATGTTGGAAAGAAGTTGGTAAGCGGAGGATACTTGGACCATAGTTGAGACAACAGACCAAAGAAATTCCTAGATTTATCAGAACCCGGCTAGTGGAATCCCAAGATGAACACTAGAGATATGCGGACCAGAACTATAAGGACAGAGAGTATGACATGACAGACCAAGTATTGTTGAAAGTGCATCCCGAGGAAGGAGTGATGAGATTCCGTTATTCCCTAACAATGCAACAAGAATTACAGAAGGGGGGTTGAATGGAATTCTTGAAACTTTTTCACAAAGATATAAAATGTTCTATCTTAATAATATATAACTATGTGAATTGATTTGCAAACTGCGGAATAATATCTTAGAATGAATCAAGACACAAGTAATTAAAAACATAAGTCTTTAAAAACTTTCTGGTGGATTAGAATGTATCCACCAGAGATATATATTATATCAAGAGAACTCTGTGTAGCAATTAGCTCACAGCTGCTTATAAATTTTGACAACTAAGTTTACAGAGAAATGCTAAGAATGCAGCTTACAAATGTTTCTCTGAGAATAATGATCTTGCTCAGTTGCTTGTTGTTCTATTTGCTAATTCTTAGTTTATATATCACTAAGATTATAAAGTAATAGAAAAAGATAATAAAACAAAACCTATTAAGTCTAATACTATGCTGCTTCATTAATCTATTCCAGCATCTTTGAATATTTTCATTATAGCATGGAAATGGCAATGCTTCTTTATTCTCTAAAACCCAGTTGAATAGGCTTCCACATTCCATTTATATACACTCGAGGCATGTGACTGTGTTGTCACTATCAACAAATGTTTGAATTCTTTATCCGTCGGGTTCATGATCATCCGTCGGGTTGCCTTGTTGATCATCCGTCGAGTGGCATTGTTGTTTATCCGTCGGGTAGCTATCTGGCACTTGACTTCATTTCACTTATGCAAAATTACAAGACATCATCTATGTACAATTAATCAACCTATTCTGCATATCTAGTTAAAGTCAACATGACTTGAGTACTACTACAGAATCTAAACAATGTGTATGCAGAAATGTGCTACAGACTTATTGTTACACAAGCTACTCACTCGATGGATAATAAATCATCATCCGTCGGGACTATATTGAGTCATCCGTCGGGACTATAATCCTTATCTGTCGAGTGCTACATTTTTCACTAAGTAAAATCTACTAAGGTATTTTGTTAATGAAATCATCAAGTGCACAACATATTCACAACGTGTCATACCAGACTATAATCCTTATCCGTCGGGTTCATGTTTTGCATCAATTTGAACAAGTATACTAGAGCCATTAACATTTCTTAAGAAAAGAGTTTTGTCTACAGTACCTCTAGTGAAGTGATTTTTTAAACAAAACTTTGACAAAGTGTCATACCAGGCTCTAGGTGCTTGCTTCAGTCCATAAAGTGGTTTCAAAAGATAGTAAACATATTCTGGAAAGTTTGGATCTTCAAAACCAGGAGGCTGACTAACATAGACTTCCTCCTCCAAATCTCCATTCAGAAAGGCACTTTTGACATCCATTTGATAGACTTTGAAATTGGCATGGGCTGCATAGGCTAAAAAGATTCTGATGGCTTCAAGTCTTGCAACAGGAGTAAATGTTTCATCAAAATCTATTCCTTCTTGTTGACAATAGCCCTTAGGAACCAATCTAGCCTTGTTCCTGACTACTATGCCATTTTCATCCATCTTGTTTCTTAATACCCATTTGGTGTCTATTGGATTCTTTCCTTTAGGCTTGGGCACCAGCTTCCATACCTTATTCCTCTCAAATTGGTTTAGCTCCTCCTGCATAGCTTAAATCCAATCAAGATCTAACAAATCTTCTTCTACCTTCTTTAGTTCTTCCTTAGAAAGAAAGCTGTTGTATAGACATTCTTCTTGAGTTGCTTCCCTTGTTTGAACTCTAGATAATACATCACCAATGATGAGCTCAAAGGGGTGATCCTTTGTCCATTTCCTTTGTTGAGGTAGATTAGCTCTAGATGAAGAGGCCTCATTGTTGTCTTGATGTGTGATTGAGTTTTGATTGTTAGAAATTCCCCATGAGTTAATGGATCTTGAATTTGATAAAGGGGAGCTTTCTATAAGTGATCTATTCTGACTTCCAGCTTCTTTTGATGACCCGACGGATGGTGAATTATGAGTACCGACGGATGAGGCTGGTTGTCTCCGGAAGGATAAGGCAGATTGTCTCCTGACGGATGAAGCATTATGCAACTCGACAGATGTTGAATTTTGTGCTTCATTGGTAGTAGATTTTTCTGCATTATCCTTTGATACTGTTTCTTGATCACTTTCATCATCACTGTCATCACTAACCATCTCCACATTGTCAAATTTGAGGCTCTCATGGTAATCTCCATCTTACAGTCCTTCAATCTTTTTACAATCAAACACAACATGTATTGATTCCACAATAAAGTTGGTTCTTAGATTGTAGACTCTATATGCTTTACCAACAGCATATCCAACAAAAATTCCTTCATCTGCTTTAGCATCAAACTTCCCATTCTGATCAGTTTGATTTCTCAAGATATAACATTTGCAGCCAAAAAGACATGAAGAAAATTTTGAGTTGGCTTCTTGTTCTTGAACAATTGAGAGGTTGTCATGCATTTTTCTTGATTAATCATAGAAATATTCTGAGTGTAGCATGCAGTATTTACAGCTTCAGCCCAAAAATATGTTGGTAATTTAGATTCTTCAAGCATTGTCCTGGCAGCTTCAATAAGTGATATGTTCTTCCTTTCTAATACTCCATTTTGTTGGGGAGTTCTTGCTGCTGAAAACTCATGCGAAATCCCATTTTCTTCATAAAATGCTCTCATGATAGAATTCTTGAACTCAGTTCCATTGTCACTCCTGATTCTTCTAACTTTGAAATCAGGATGATTATTGACTTGCCTTATGTGATTGATGATGATATCACTAGCCACATCTTTAGACTTTAGGAAATATGTCCAAGAGAACTTTGAGAAATCATCTACAATCACTAGGAAAAATCTTTTCCTTGAGATGGATAACACGTTGATTGGTCCAAACAAATCCATGTGTAGCAGTTGCAAAGGTTCTTCAATTATTGAATCAAGCTTCTTTCTGAATGATGCTTTCATCTGCTTTCCTTTTTGGCAGGCATCACATAATCCATCCTTAGAAAACTCCACTTGAGGAATGCCTCTAACCGATTCTTTCTTTACTAGTTCATTCATGGTCTTGAAGTTTAGATGGGATAGCTTCTTGTGCCATAACCAACTTTCATCCTGACTTGCTTTGCTGAGAAGACAAGTAACAGATTCTGCATATGATGAGTTGAAGTCAGCTAGGTACACATTTCCTTTTCTCACACCAGTGAGAACCACTTTGTTGCTCCTCTTTTTAGTCACAACACAGGCTTCTAAGTTGAAGGTTACTGAATTGCCTTTATCACAAAGCTGGCTGATACTCAACAAATTGTGCTTGAGACCATCCACTAAGGAAACCTCCTCAATAATGACATTGTCTTTAGAAATCAAGCCATATCTCACAATATAACCCTTGCTGTCATCTCCAAAAGTAATACTTGAGCCAGCTCTCTCCTTGAACTCTGTAAGCAGGGTAGAATCACCAGTCATGTGTCTTGAACAACCACTATCCAAGTACCATAGATTCTTTCTGTTTCCCTGCACACACAAAATCAAATCAAGTTGATTTTGGTACCCAAGTTTCCTTGGGTCCTGCCTTATTAGCTTTCTTTTTCTATTTTTTAGGCTTTATCTCATTTGACTTAGGGATATCAGATTCATCCTTAGTCATTTGAGTTGAACCTTTGAAACCATTCAATACAACAGAATTATCATGCATATTTTGATTAACAGGAAATGGCATGCTATTTGTAAACATGTTATTCCAGTAGGGCATGCTAAATGACATTTATGGCATACTAAATGCAGCATAATAAGGGTTGGGTGCAAATGGCATATTAGAAAACTGTGCATTCATATTCTTTGTAGACATAACATTCATAGGCATAGAAGGCATGGCATTCATGTTGGAAAAATGAGGTGGCACAGATGTGTAAGTAGGCATGGCAGTTTTGCAATTAACAGACAAATGATTTACACTACCACACTTGACACAGATTTTTGTAGGAGCATATTTATCAGGTGTGTAGTTGTTGTGCTTGTTAATTCCTACTTTACCATTTCTATTGTTTTTATTTTTAGCCTCTGTTTTAACCTCAATCTTTTCCAGTCTATCACTCAATTGCTTGACAGTCATATGACCAACATTAGCCTTTTTCTCCTTCATCACTTGACTGGATTCTCCTGGAACAAAATTCTTGGAAACTGATCCATATTTCTCATTTAACTTGACAAGTTTGACTTTACTCACAGGCTTGCTCACAGTCGACAGATGAGGATTTATATCACTCGACGGATAACCCTTTTTGTTATCCGACGGATGACTCTCATCATCCGTCGAGTCTACATCTGTTAGCAATCCTTCAACCAAATTGGATTCCAGCTTCTCCTTATTTTTCTTCCAGGTTGCATCACAAAAGGACTCAATACCTTGAACTTTGGTGATTTGAGCATGAACATCTCTAGATGTTTTCCATGCCTTAATCACCTCTTGTTCTCGTTCAAGCTATTTCTTCAAGATCTCTTCTTTCTTCAAGGACTCAGTTAATTCATTCTTAGCAATTTTACACTCAATTCTTAATTTTTCAAATTCAATGAACTGAGACTCTAGCACATTATTCCTCTCACTTAAAAACAAATTTTTTTCTTTGATTTTAGCATTTTCCTTAGTAAGAGACTTAAGTGTAACACGCAAATGATATAGTTCTGTAGATATGTGATTTATTGCATCATTACACTCAGCTTTAGATAAATGTGCAAGGTTAGTGGTGATTACCTGATTACTTGAGGAACTTGTCTCTGTTTCATCAGACTTGGCCATTAGGGCTAGATTGACATAGCTGACATCCTCATCCTCATCCAGACCATCTGCTGCCCAGTCATTTTCTTGTGTAGTGAAAGCCCTTTCCTTTTGTTTGAGCAACTCAAAGTATTTCTGTTTATAATCCACAGGCTTAAACTTCTTTTTGTTGGAATCTGACTTTCTACACTCACTGGCAAAGTGCCCTGCCAAGCCACATTTGAAACATTTGAATTTAGATTTATCCACCATGTTTCTATTTGGCTTGGCTGATCCAAAGTTCTTCTTGAACTTGAGCCTGGAAAATCTTCTGGAAAGAAATGCTAGATGTTTATCAATATCTTCCATGTCATCTTGGCTCAAAGAATCTTCATTTTCTGCTGCCAGCCCTTTGCCCTTGTTTTCACAGACCTTTGAAGTTGATTCAACAGCTTCCATCTTCATCTCCTTCTCTTTCTCTAACTCAGCAACTAGTGCAATGGATCCTCCTTTCTTCTTTCCTCTCTCCATCCTCTCATCTTGCTCTATTTCAAGCTCATAAGTTTTCAGGATGCCATACAGTCTCTCCAAAGTAAACTCCTTGTAATCTTGAGAGTTTCTCAATGAGACTGTCATAGGTTTCCATTCCTTTGGAAGAGATCTAATGAACTTAATATTGGAGTCTTTTGTCTGATAGACCCTTCCATGCAACTTCAGAGCATTTAGTAGTTTTTGAAACCTACTAAAGATGTCAGTGAAAGACTCACTTTCTTCACTATGAAAATGCTCATATTGCTGAATGAGTAGCTGCATCTTATTTTCCCTTACTTGCTCAGTGCCATCACAGATAATCTGTATTGTATCCCAAACTTCCTTGGCAGTTTTGCAATTGATGATGTTGTCAAACATGTCACCATCAACTCCATTGAACAAGATATTCATGGCCTTCTTATCTTTCCTGACTTGTTCAATATCAGGATCAGACCATTCATGCCTTGGCTTGGGGACTGATGGCTCATTTCCAGTTGCATCTCTCATTGGTACATGAGGGCCTCTCTCTATGCAATCTACATAGGCCTCATCTTGAGAAAGTAAGTGAAGATGCATCTTTACCTTCCAGTGATGGTAATTATCTTTGTCCAGAAAAGAAATCTTGACTCCAACATCCTTCTTATTCATCTTGCTGTTTTGTTGTGATCTTTAAACTCTTCGTTTATCAAGAGCTTGCTCTGATACCAATTGTTATTCCCTAACAATGCAACAAGAATTACAGAAGGGGGGTTAAATGGAATTCTTGAAACTTTTTCACAAAGATATAAAATGTTCTATCTTAATAATATATAATTGTGTAAATTGATTTGCAAACTGCGGAATAATATCTTGGAATGAATCAAGACACAAGTAATTAAAAGCACAAGTCTTTAAAAACTTTCTGGTGGATTAGAATGTATACACCAAAGATATATATTATATCAAGAGAACTCTGTGTAGCAATTAGCTCACAGTTGCTTACAAATTTTGACAACTAAGTTTACAAAGAAATGCTAAGAATGTAGCTTACAAATGTTTCTCTGAGAATAATGATCTTGCTCAGTTGCTTGTTGTTCTATTTGCTACTTCTTGGTTTATATAACACCAAGATTACAAAGTAATAGGACAAGATAATAAAACAAAACCTATCAAGTCTAATACTATGCTGCTTCATTACTCTATTTCAGCATCTTTGAATATTTTCATAATAGCATGGAAATGGCAATACTTCTTTGTTCTCTAAAACCTAATTGATTAGGCTTCCACATTCCATTTGCATACACTCGACGCATGTGACTGTGTTGTCACTGTCAACAGAAGTTTGAATTCTTTATCCGTCGAGTTCATGATCATCCTTCGGGTTGCCTTGTTGATCATCCGTCGAGTGGCATTATTGTTTATCCGTTGGGTAGCTATCTGGCACTTGACTTCATTTCACTTATGCAGAATTACAAGACATCATCTATGTACAATTAATCAACCTATTCTGCATATCTAGTTAAAGTCAACATGACATGAGTACTACTACAGAATCTAAACAATGTGTATGCAGAAATGTGCTACAGACTTATTGTTACACAAGCTACTCACTCGATGGATAATAAATCATCATCCGTCGGGACTATATTGAGTCATCCGTCGGGAGTATAATCCTTAACCGTCGAGTGCAACATTTTTCACTAAGTAAAATCTACTAAGGTGTTTTGTTAATGTAATCATCAAGTACACAACATATTCACAACAGATTCGAAAGGGAAAGAAATCATGAACCCAAGGTTTATTGGATCGGTTGAAATCTTTAAAGGACTAAGAGATTTGGCTTATAAATTAGCACCATCGTCGAACAGTCACCAAGTTTATAACGAGTACCACAAATCGATATTAGGAAATTTAACCGACAATGCCAGACATATGATTGAAAGTGAGTTAATAAACTTGCAGCCATAATTAGCATATGTGGAGAAACATATAGAGATCATATTTCTACAGGAACGAGTACTCTGAAATATATTTGACGGACAAGTGAAAATTTTATATAGAGATCAAATGTTGCGAAGTCAACGTAAGGACTCGAGATTGTCATGTGAGAAGCATATCCCCACCTGTTTCTAAACTGATTCTGGGACGAAATCCCTTTAAGGGGAAAGACAGTAAAAACCCAAATTTTTGACATCGGTAAAAGACCTTTGTGAATAGTAACCTTGCGGTTTAATAAAAACTTTTGCGACCACACCATATACGAGTTTTGAATTTAAGATTCGGAGTTGATATTGTGATTATACGTAAAAAATGAGTGTATGTAAACGCTATTAGTTTTCGAATAAAATAAACTTTGAAAAACGACCATATCTATAAACCAGGAAGGATTACGAGAATCACAATATAATTATAAATTTAAAATCCTACAAATTCAAATCCAAGTACGATACTTCAAAACATAAAGAACGTATAAGAAATGATTTACACCGCGAACCATTTACGAGAATTTATTACGAAAATGAATAATCGACCGAGCGAACGCGTAAACGAATGAATAAACGTATCAAACCAAGCTAACTAGAGAAAGAAACTAACCATGGTCAAGTAGCCAAATAGTAGCTAGATAGGAAATGATAACCTAAAGGCTAGTAATAGTAAACCTAAAGTCTAAATTAAGTAGAATAGCTTGCAAACCTAGGATGCTAGCCAAGATATATAGATGGATTTAGTAGTATTAGGATATATATTAAATAATATCTCATAAATCTTCCAAGAGAAGCATTTCCAAGAAGCAACAAAACTCTCACTCTCTCTCTCTATCTCTCTCTCTCTCTCTATCTCTCTCTCTCTCTCTCTCTTCAAAACACAATGCTGATTTCAAGAACACCATGGAAAGAATATTTCATATCTCATGTTCTACTCATTCAAAAATCACCAAATTTTAACCAAAGATTTCTCATATCATGTACAAGGTACGTTCAAAATTTCATGGTCAGTGGATTAGAATAGAATAGTCAAATATTTGCTCAAAATTGGTGGTGAATAGTAACTCCGAAAATCTCTTTTTGTTTTCTTGATTCTCATGGCATGATTTAGCATCCTTAAGCATAACCAATCCCTCCCAAGGTTCAATCATAAAGAAGAGAACCTCCCAAGCTACCAAGAAAGGTATAAACCTTCATCCAAACTTTGTTTATGTTTTAAGTTTTAAGAAAAGTAAGGATCTTGGATATAAGTATGGTTTTGATGATTGATTTGATATTATTTTGATGTTTAGTTAATTAGTTTTAAGGTTGATGATTGTTGCCTAAAGAACATTATGTTCTTGAGAGGATTTAGTGTTGAGATGATGATTTGATGCTTGTTGATGGTGGTATAATGATTTAAGACGTAAATCAAAACCTCGTTAAAACAAATAAAACTCAACTTAAGTTTCTGCAGAGGTTTCCGAATCTATAGACTGTAGTTTCTTGAAAAGTGAGAATTTATTATGATATAAAATGTTATGAGGATCGTTTAGGCACTTGAACCGCTTGATTTCAATTTACGGATCAAAAGTTATGACCATTTTATTATAAAAGATTTGTGCGACAAAAACTGCTACAAATTACGAATTTTGTAAATATAAATGATCAACTTAAAAATATTTAAAAATCATGAAATATTTACAGAGAGTAATAAATAGAGGTTATTAACTTCCATAAATATTTCAAGTAAAAATATTGATTTTTCAATTTTATAAAAATGTTGGAGCCGAGGTCGCGCGGAGTACAAACATCAAAAACAACCCCCTGTTGGAAACTACTTCTTCGGGATTTTAGCCCTCTGCCTAGAAAACTATTTTCAAATAATGTGTTCTAAATTTTGTCTAGATCACACACGCAAAAACGTTGCGTCGATTGATGTAATAACCCCAATTTTTGGAAATTTTTGAAACCCTTATGAATAGTGTTTTTGCTGAATGAGAAAACTTTTCATGCCACACTATGTAGGGGTTCTGTTATGGATATTCTGAGATTTTATTAGTACTTTATATGGGATATAAGTGTATGTAAAGATCGTCAGAATCCAAATCCGAACACTTTGATTTTTCCCGGAAATCCACTAGATACGGAAGGAATTGAGTATAAGGTATCAGGATAAAAAGGATATAAATTAAAGGATTATAAGAGAGGATCATAAAAGGAATATAATGTATTGAGAAAGGTTAAGGAAACCCAAGTAATAAGATCCCGGATATGATCTCTCAAACGATAAACGAGAACGAAAGATAAGCGAACCGTAAAACAAATAAGTGACCAAGAGACAAGCTTGTACAAGAAGCCAAGGATTGTGACATCATCAATCCACAAGGTGTGGACAAGTGGAAGCATTATGACATGTGCAATGTGACATAAGCATGACATAAGGGGAAGGAGATGTGGTTGATTTAAAACCACACAAAGTCAAGGTTAGAAAGGTAATTAACCAAAAACAAAACAAAAGCAACCAAGGAAAATCAAAACAAATCACAAAACACTTCTTTTCTTCATCTTGCTCTCGGCCCCTTTTCTTAAAAAATGAAGATCCAAGCTCCACCACTTACTATTTGGCAAGGTATTTATCTAAGCTTCCCCATGGATAGTTGCATACTTCCTATAAGTTTAAGCTTCTAATTCCAAGCCAATCTTTTTTTATAAATCAAGGAAGAAGATGGTGAATAGTACTTCTTGAAATTAATTTTTGTGTTCTTGATTTCTTTGAAAGATCAAGCTTGTAGGAGGTTAGATTAAGGCTTCCATGGGCATTCCAAGGATCTTTCATGGATTAAAAGCTTCAAGGAAGGTATAACTCTTCAAGATCTTAGTTTTAGGTTTTGTTGTTTAGATTTCCTAATGTTTAGATGATGGGTTAGTGTAATGGGTGTGTAATCATGTTTAAAGCTTGTTATGAGTAGTTTAGTTGGTGAGAGGCATGGTTATTGTGTGTTTAGAGATTGGTTGATTTTGTGATATTTTTGGAGTTGGAAATCTTGGTTATTAGTCAATGAACTTAAGTAAACTCTTAGTTCATAATTGAGAAATAAGTATGAATTGGTGATATTGATTTGTTGGGGCTGTTTTAGTATGGTATGGATGGAGTTTTGATTGGGTTGTGAATTGGGATTGATTGGTGGTTGAATTGGTTTGGTAAAATTTTGGGAAATCGCGTAAACATAGTCGTCGTAATGTCCGATTTACTTTAGACTGCTTTTGTTCATAACATTAGGACCCGAGAATCCCCTGCTAGATTTTGACCATTGCCATGCTTAGATAGTTCATGTTACGAGCTTCGTTTTGATATGTAGTTCGTTTGATTCCGATGTACGGTTTAGGAGAAACGACCGTTTTAAGTAACGGCGTTTCGCGAACGAAACATTTCCCCTCGCCTTATTTTGAAACATAGGTTAAAGACCTAAAAGGGTTAATTGGAGTATGAAACATTTATGATAAGGTGTATTGGCAGATAATTGTGGAATAAAATGACTTGTGATTATTTTTGGATATTCATCTCTGAGACTATAACTTGTGGTGTGTGTGTTTATTGTGGGGTCACAGTACAGAGTAGTTGATTATTTATTAAGATTGAGTGTTATTAAGGGAAATGGAACTCGTGACAACCCGGATCCCCGACCCCGGATTTGGGGGTGTTACAATTGAGATAACTTTTTTAGAGAAATCAACGTTTTAATGGAAGCGGTATAAATAGTAAAACTCCGTAGTTGACCGAACTTTTGAAATACTTTTCACCTATTTAAAATCATTTTATCAAAATGAAACTTTTATGATAAATATTAAAAGCACTCAAGAATCTCCTCGAGGTGGTTTCGTATTAAAATATTAATTTTATGATTTATTAAAAATGATAGAGTGCGAGTCGCGTAATAGTAACATTCGGTAAAGTCAACTCCAGAAGAGTACTTTGACCGTCTGTTTCGACCAAGGACTAATACTTATTTCGAGCCTGTAGAATATTAAAAATTATGAGTTATTTAACTTATTAGAATATACGATGGTGATGAGAGTAAGAATGCTGATTAAGATTATGATATTTGTTGATTAGAAAACCCGGAACGAGAGGAAGTCGGGAAACGTATCTTGGACTCCAGGCAAGTTTTCAATCTCTACCTTTTAAGAACTATTGTGTTGCGATTGATTTTAAATACTGAAATATATGCATGATAAAGTTTTTACGGTGATATACAAATTGTTATGTATTGAATCATAAGATATGATGATTTTGGTATAATAAAAGTACTAGATTTGAAACGATATATTTAGACCGAGAATTGGTCGGTGTAAGTTTATAAAAACCAGGATATATTCCGGAGTTGTTATATTTGAGAATATTTACGCTAACGAGTAGCGTGGTATTATATATTATAGACCAAGTGTCGTTCGATATTATTTATTTAAAAACCCAGAAGCATTCCGGAGACGTTTTAGATGACTAAAAGTCCGCATTTGTTTTATTCCAAGGGACTCGATGTCCACTTGCGAAGTATTATATACCTCAAAATTATTTAAAACAATTTCCAAATATCGTATTCCTCAACTATAGTTAACTACTCGAATAATGAATATTATTTCGGATATACACTTAAATAGGAGAATTATTCTCCAATAATTATTTATTTCAAATTCGATTAATTATATTATTAAAGATTACTTTAATTATTTAAACGTAAAATAGTTGGGGAATATAGTTTCGAATGTTTCTTTAAAAAATAATCATTCAAGGTTTAATTATTTAATAATTATTCTTATTTGAATATTATATTATCTTGCGGGCTAGTACCGTAACATACTAGTTCAACCCATCTTTTCTCTATACATTTTTTTATGGATTGTCTTATTAGTTTTGTAGTGAGGTGCAGTGACGTGAAGTGATTCTCGTTCTAAGACCCAAGTCCTATACGTACTAACGGGGACTTCGTAGTATTTGCACTGTGAAGAAGAGGAAAGATCCAAGACCGATTCACTGAGATCCAAGGCCGACAAAAGCTAAGGAAGGCAAGTCCACACAAGGGCTCTACATCAACTTTGAAGAAATAGGGGAGAGTTATTGTTGTGCATATGTTGTGTACTTGATGATTTCATAAACAAAATATCTAAGTAGATTTTACTTGGTGAAATTATGTAGCACTCGACGGATAAGAATTATAGTCCTGACGGATAACTCATTATAGTCCCGACGGATGATTAACTTATTATCCATCGAGTGAGTAGCTTATGTAATAATAAGTTTGTAGCACAGTTATGTATGCACCTTTGTATAGAATCTGTAGTAGCATATAAGTCATGTTGACTTTAACTAGATATGCAGAATAGGTTGATTAATTGTACATAATTGATGTCTTGTAATTCTGCATAAGTGATATAGAGTCAAGTGCCAAAATAGCTACCGACGGATGATTAACAAAGCCATCGACGGATGATCAAATGACTATCAACGGATGTTTAATATAGCAGTCGACGGATGATCAATTAAATCATCAACGGATATTCTGAAAGTCGACGGATGATCATATGAAGAATTCAAACAGTAGTTGAACAGTGAAAGCTGACACACAGCCGTCGAGATGTATACAAACACACTGTGGAAGCCCATTAACTGGGTAATAGAGGATGAAAAACATCAAAGCTTAAGACTGTTAGATTTTATATTTGTTCAGTCTTTTTGACTTTGTAATCTTGGTATTATATAAACCAAGAGAGTAGCAAATAGAAAAATAACTGAGATAGCTGAGAAACTCAAAAACAGAGAAATCTTTGTAAGCAGAGTCTCTAGCATTTCCTGTATTCTCAGTAGTTCTATTTTGTAAGCAGCTGTGAGCATTTCTGCACACAGAGTCCTCTCGATATATTATATATATCTCTGGTGGAATTGTTTAAATCCACCAGAAAGTTTTTAAAAACTCTTGTTTTTTATTACTTATGTTTTGATTCAATTAAGTTTACATTCCGCATTGTGCTAATCAAAACAAATATATCTATAATCGAGTTGAACATTTTTATTTTCAAGAAAAAGGTTCAAGAATTCCATTCAACCCCCCTTTCTGTAATTCTTGCTACATTGTTAAGGGACTAAGAATTGGTATCAGAGCAAGCTCTTAATCTACAAAGAGTTTAAAGATCAAAACAATTCAGCAAAATGAACAAGAAAGATGTTGTAGTCAAGATTCCTTTTCTTGATAAAGATAATTACCATCATTGGAAGGTAAAGATGCATCTTCATATGCTTTCTCAAGATGAGGCTTATGTGGACTGCATAGAAAGAGGCCCTCATGTTCCAATGAGAGCTGCTACAGGAAACGAGCCATCTGTTCCAAAACCAAGGCATAAATGGTCTGATCCTGACATTGAACAAGTCAGGAAATATAAAAAGGCCGTGAACATTCTATTCAATGGTGTTGATGCAGACATGTTTGATAACATCATCAACTGCAAAACTACCAAGGAAGTTTGGGACACAATACAGATAATTTGTGATGGCACTGAACAAGTAAGAGAAAATTAAATGTAGCTCCTGATTCAGCAATATGAGTATTTTCACAATGAAGAAAGTGAGTCACTCACTGACATTTTTAGTAGATTCCAAAAACTACTAAATGCTCTTAAGTTGCATGGAAGAGTCTATCAGACTAAAGACTCCAATCTGAAATTTCTTAGATCTCTTCCAAAGGAATGGAAACCAATGACAGTCTCATTGAGAAACTCACAAGATTATAAGGAGTTTACTTTGGAGAGACTGTATGGCATTCTTAAGACCTATGAGCTTGAGATAGAGCAGGATGAAAGAATGGAGAGAGGAAAGAAGAAAGGAGGATCCATTGCACTAGTTGCTGATCTGGAAAAGGAGAAGGAAGTGAAGATGGAAGCTGTAGAATCAACTTCAAAGATCTGTGAGAATAAGGGTAAGGGGCTAGCTGCAGAAAGTGAAGAATCATTGAGCCAAGATGACATGGAGGACATTGATGAGCACCTAGAATTTCTTTCAAGGAGATTTGCCAAGCTCAAGTTCAAAAAGAACTTTGGAGCAGCCAAGCCAAATAGAAACATGGTGGATAAGTCAAAATTCAAATGTTTCAAATGTGGCTTGGCAGGGCATTTTGTAAATGAGTGTAGAAAGTCAGATTCCAGTAAGAAAAGGTTTGAGTCTGTGGATTATAAGCAAAAATACTTTGATCTACTCAAACAAAAGGAAAGGGCTTTTATTACACAAGAGAATGACTGGGGAGCAGATGGTTTGGATGAAGATGAAGATGTCAGCTATGTCAATCTAGCCCTAATGGCCAAGTCTGATGAAACAGAGACAAGCTCCTCAAACAATCAGGTAATCACTACAAACCTTGCACATTTATCTAAAGCTGAGTGTAATGATGCCATAAATGACATGTCTACAGAATTGTATCATTTGCGTATTACACTTAAGTCTCTCACTAAAGAAAATGCTAAAATCAAATAAAACTACTTATTTTTAAGTGAGAGGAATAATATGCTTGAGTCTCAGTTTGTTGAGTTTGAGAAACTAAAAATTGAGTGTAAGATTGCCAAGGAGGAATTAACCGAGTCCTTGAAAAAGGAAGAAATTTTGAAGAAGCAGCTCGAGCGTGAACAAGAGGTGATTAAAGCATGGAAAACATCTAGGGATGTTCATGCTCAAATCACCAAAGTTCAAGGAATTGAGTCTTTTTGTGATGAAGCCTGGAAAAAGAATAAAGAGAAACTAGAGCCTATTTTGGTAGATGGGTTGCTGACAGATGTAGACTCGACGGATGATGAAGACTATCCGTCGGATAACAAAAAATGTTATCCGTCGAATGATAAAAATCCTCATCCGTCGGCCGTAAGCAAACCCATTAGCAAAGCCAAATTAATCAAGCTAAATGATAAGTATGGGTCTGTTTCCAAGAACTTTGTTTCAGGAGAGTCAAGTCAAGCTAAGAAAGGGAAAAAGGCTAATGTTGGTCACATGACTGTCAAACAGTTAAGTGACAGACTTGAGAAAATAGAGGTAAAAACAGAGAGTAAAAAGAAAATCAATAGGAATGGTAAAGTAGGGATTAACAAACACAATAACTACACACCTGATAAATATGCTCCTAGAAAAATTTATGTCAAGTGTGGTAGTGTAAATCATTTGTCTGTTAATTACAAATCTTCCATGCTTACTCCCATGTCTGTTCAGCCTCAATTTCCTAACATGAATGCCATGCCTCCCATGCCTGTTAATGCTATGCCTACACTGAATATGAATGCACAGTTTGCTAATATGCCATTTGCACCTAATCCATATTATGCTGCATACAATATGCCTAAAATGCCATTTAGCAGGCCTTACTGGAATAACATATTTGCACCAAGCATGACATTTCCTGTTAGCCATAACATGCATGATAATTATGTCGCATTTAGTGGTTTCAAAGGTACAACCCAATTGACTAAGGAATAATCTGAAATTCCTAAGTCAAATGAGATAAAACCTAAGAAACAGAAGAAGAAAGCTAACAAGGCAGGACCCAAGGAAACTTGGGTACTAAAATCAACTTGATTTGATTTTGATGTGTGCAGGGAAACAGAAAGAATCTTTGGTACTTGGATAGTGGCTGTTCAAGACACATGACTGGTGATTCTACCCTGCTCACAGAGTTTAATGAAAGAGCTGGCCCAAGTATTACTTTTGGAGATGACAGCAAGGGTTATACTATGGGATATGGCTTGATTTCAAAGGATAATGTCATCATTGAAGAGGTTGCCTTAGTGGATGGTCTCAAACACAATCTGTTGAGTATCAGCCAGCTTTGTGACAAAGGCAACTCAGTAACCTTCAACAAAGAAGCCTGTGTTGTGACTAACAATCAAAACAACAAAGTGGTTCTCACTGGTGTGAGAAGAGGAAATGTGTACCTAGCCGACTTCAACTCAACTAAAGCAGAATCTGTAACTTGTCTTCTCAGTAAAGCAAGTCAAGATGAAAGTTGGCTATGGCACAAGAAGCTATCCCATTTAAACTTCAAGACCATGAATGAGTTGGTAAAGAAAGAACTAGTAAGAGGTATTCCTCTAGTGGAGTTTACAAAGGATGGACTGTGTGATGCCTGCCAAAAAGGGAAGCAGATCAAAGCATCATTCAGGAAAAAACTTGATTCAGCAATTGAAGAGCCTCTGCAACTGCTTCACATGGATCTATTTGGACCAGTCAATGTATTGTCAATTTCAAAGAAAAGATTTTTCCTAGTAATTGTAGATGATTTCTCAAAGTTCTCTTGGACATATTTCCTAAAGTCTAAAGATGAGGCTAGTGAAATCATCATTAATCACATAAGGCAAGTTAACAATCATCCTGATTTCAAAGTTAGAAGAATCATAAGTGACAATGGAACAGAGTTCAAGAACTATGTCATGAGAGCATTTTGTGAGGAAAATGGGATCTTGCATGAGTTCTCAACAGCAAGGACTCCATAACAGAATGGAGTAGTGGAAAGAAAGAACAGATTTCTTATTGAAGCTTGTTAGGTCCCAATGTGTTTGTAGAAGGGGGGTTGAATATAAACAGTACCGAATAATCGAATTAAATGCGGAATAAAAAAAATATGAAACAAAATTCAAGTTAAATAAAAATATTATTAAACTTGAAAGGTGTTACAACAACTGTATCGATTACAAGGAATTAACCTCAAATTAATTATCACAAATCTAGAATAAATTCGACATGAACTTTTTCTATTTTTGTAATAAAAAGATTCAAATGCTAAACGCAATTTGAGATTAAGTTCTAGGGATTTTGATCCGCTAGATTGTTATACAAGAACAAGATAAAGATTTCTAGTTGATTGGATTTAACTTTACAATCTAGAAATTGATCTTGAAGTTGCAGATGAGATGAAATATTTGTGTCTGCTTCTTTTTCTTTGTTCTTGAGTTCTGTGTTCTTGTTTTTTTGACTTGTGTATTGGATAATGAAGAATGAATGCTTCTGCTTCTTTTAATCAATTCAGCTGAATGAAAATAGAGCTGGCATGACAATCCTTTGGCTCAGTAAGACAATCGGTAGGACTATCTTTAGAGCTAGCAAGACAATCAGAATGAACTAGCAAGACTTTCGCTATGACAATCAATTGTCATACCGATTGTCATAGTAGTTCAAACAGATTGTTTTTGCTGAAAATAAATAGATTTAAATCCTATACTAATTCTGGTAAGACAATCCTTTTGAATTAGCATGACTTTCGGTATGACTATTGATTGTCATACCGATTGTCATACTAATACAATCAGTTGTCTTGTTGAATTAAACAGATTTTTAAACCAATTTAAATTCTGAAAATTCTTAATATTAATTCAAAATTAATTAATCAATTAATTAAATTAATCAAATAAATTAATCTTTGCAGATATAATTTATTTTCTTAATTAAATTATATGACTTAATTAATTAATAGAGAATTAATATTAATCTTGAGCAGCATCCATTCTTCTGTAAATCTTCTGAAAATCACTGAAAATTATGAATCAATTCCACCACTTCAACGTTGACACTCGATGTACTGTCTGGTTCATGAGTGACTAACTTCCGTGACGTTTCTTCATGTCTTGACTTTGACACTTTGATTTTCTTCTGATTAAATCCTTGTAATTATCTGATACCCTGACGAGATCTCTGTCACTTGATTAAATCCACAATCTTGATTTGCATCACTGAGGCTTGATCAATTTCTTGAACTTCTTCCAGTGAATTAATTCCTCAAGTCTGTAGATCAACCTTGTCTATGAATCCTTTGACAGATATTACTTTGCGAGATCTCTTTGACGGTAGATCCACTATTTACTTATTACATTCTTATTTGAGTTGAGTTAAATCCTCGAATATACAAATAGGCTATGACATATGACTTACAATCTCCCCCTATTTGTTTGTTAGACAATAACACACAAATACCTAGAGGGTAACTCAACTAACAAATAAGAAAAAGATATAAAAAGAAATACAAAGTAAATAGCAGAAAAGTTCTGGATAACATTTAACCTTTTCCAGATTCCAAATAGATGTTCCTCCAGACTGAACATATCTTCAAGTAGTTTCATCTTCTTTTGTACAACCACATTTCCTTTTGAGAAGCACATATCTCTCTTACTTCTCCCCCTATGAGAATCAACTGATTAAAGAAGATCACCTTCGTTTACCACCTCTCCCGTACAATAGGATCCGCAGATAAAAACTAATGGTACTCCCCTAACAGTTTCTTCCCTTACTAGAAAATCACCTTGTGTTTACCACCTCTCCTGTACAATAGGATCCGTAGTTACAAACAACAATGGTGTGGTGTAGTGTACATGTAGGATCTTTTTCTTACTCCCTGCTATTTCTCCCCCTTAGTTGAGGAATCCTCCAAACTATTACTTAAGCTTTTATCTCCCCCTTAAAGAAGGAATGTATGCCGATGTCTGAAGGAGTTCTCATATATCACTTGGTTGGAAAATAAATAATAAGAAGTTTCTCTTTCTTCCTCACTGTGAGTGTGTGATTCTGTTTAGTGTACCTCACATGTGTTTCACTCTTCTCTCCACTCGTGTTTACACTCATTCTCACAAGTATATCACTCTTCTCTCATAGCTCCATAATCCAGCTGTACCTGCAAGGAAAATCACCTTAGCCATCCTTAAGGAGGTCACAGGTGGTGCAATGGGAGTTCACAAATCCCCATCCTTATTAAACTCGTCAGATGAATCTGAGTCATAATCTACAAGTTGCTAGTTTCCCTTTTAGGGTTCCAGATTTGAATTCTGGGAAGGTAAACAATGATCCAACGAATTTAGCATAAAGATCAAAGTTCCCTTCTAATGTCTGTGAAGACATTTCCTTGTGACTCATCAGGTAATATCTGAATCATTGTCAACAAGTTGCCGATCTGCACCTATGTCGGATCCACTATCCGCAGATACATCCAGGGGATTTAAGCCTGGGGAGGTAGACACTGACCACTGACATATGGCTTTTGGATCAGTATCCTCTCCTAACACCTGTAAAGGCAATTGGTCCACTAACGAACCTTGAACAATCGAATCTGACCTTAAAATGGTCGAAACTCTTGTTTCTGTCAACTCATCCTTTGTGTGTGTAACCTTTCCTTGTGCATCAAGAATTGTTTATATTTGAAGTGGTGACACTACATCGGATACCTTGGCCGACAGGCAAATTTCAATAGACACACCCTGTTGAGAGAATGAATCTAGTAACTATTTTTGTGCCTTTTCAGCCATTACATCTTTTTGAGAAGATGTATGGGGGCTAGCAGTTGTCTCGGTTTAAATACTACTCATCTATGTAGGAGACAGAGCTATTGGGTTGACTTCAGAACCTTCCTTATGTGGTGCACTAAGGCACTATCTCCCTCGCGCTCATCCATACTACATTTAGTGGTAAGAGAGTGTTGGTTGGTTCTGTTTCTGTGTTTGTCTTTTACAGTCTGGGATAGATGTTGTGGGTTTTCAACCTCATGACTGTCAATAAAAGAAAGTCATTGGAGACTGAACCTGTATCACAGAACATATGGTAATAGAGAGAAAATGATTTACAATAGTGATTTCAAAAGATTTTACATGACATAAGAAATCACTAATGTATAAAGAAGTTTGATTTTGTTTTTTTTTTAATATGAATGAGTTTTTGATAAAACATTGATCACTTAGGGTAAAGTCTAAGTAATTCTCATTCATGTCAAAAGCTTACAAATATCTGCAACATAATGTTAACAACATATCATTGACCGATACTTGTCAAGTACTTTAGATACTAATTGTTATGTTGCATAATATTTAAAATAAAATAAAAATAAAATAAAATAAAAAAATAATACAATACAAATAATAATAATAAAAACAAATATCAATGAATTAAATACCAAATATCTATCAACAAGATATCAACATTCAATTTCATATATCATACAATATTTACAATTACTGAAAATACAAATAAAAACTTATATAAATATAGCAAAAATATAGAAACTATTTACAAGTTCAATGATAACATTACCAGCTTGCAAATAGCCATATCCCTCGGATAAACCTTTGCTGTTATCTCCAAAGGTAACCAGGGGGCCAGCTTTCTCAATCCACATTTGATAGCAGGGCTCTATCTCCGGTCATATGTCTTGATGATCCACTGTCAAGAATCCACACTACCGGTTACACCTGTTTAATGCCCTGCACTACAAATGGATTAGACCTTCTTCGGAACCCAAACTTGGTTGGGCCCGGCATACTTGTAGAACTGTCCTTTGTCAGGCAAAACAACATTTTTAATTTTAATTGCCTCAACTTTCTCAATGACTGAACATTTGACCTTGTAAACAGCCTTAACAAATTTCTGTTTAAGCTTAGGCACAAATGTCTCCTTTCTAGCCTTAGAAGGACTAGAAGTCTTAGACCTATCATGCTTCTTGTTATTCACATGCTGACGAGGAGTAGTCTTATCATTAGAAATATGCTTACCATTAAAATAAGCATACATCATATTAAAAGCACAAGACATACAATTAGAAACACCACATACTTTATGAGAGTGATTAATAGTAGGCAATTTATGCATGGCAGACATGGCATTTTTGTTATCCAACTCATGTGTGTCTGAGTTAGTCTCAGTTGCTTTCACAACTTTGACTGGAACTTTCGATACACTTGACTTGGAAACAACCTTCTCATTAGCATGATCTTCAGCACGTATTTCTTCCTGAATAAAAGAAGAGGTCGCATCAAATGGTTCAACAATTGATGGTTTATAGAGGGGTTCATCAACACCCTTAAGCACATGTGGTACTTCCCTCCCTTTAGCACAGAACGAGGAGGGGAGTTTATGCCTAATTCTCCAATAGCAACATTGTAATCATAACCTATTCCAGATGTTTGATTAACAGATTGCTTACTGTAGAACTCTTTAGCCTTCGAACAAGAATTGAAGTAGGCTCTAACCTTAGTCTCAAGACCGGTGATCTTGTCTTTGAGAATAGTTTCTAGTTTTCTATAACAGTCAACTCTATTCTCTAGAAAAGATACTTGTTCTTTTAATTTGTCTTGATTAATGTGCACAAGTCTTAATTCATTGACCTCTTTCTCAAGGTCTGTGATCTGTAAACTTAACAGTTCATTATCACGACGTGCACAATCTAAGTTACCTCTTAGATGATAAACCATTTCAGCATCAGAAAGTTTTACCTCTATTCTTGACGATGAAGCTTTTCCATCAATAGCCATAAGAGCAAGATTTCCTTCATCTTCATCTTCACTGTCAATATCATCCCAGCTTCTTCTCTTTGCCAGATAAGCCCTTTCAGAGTTCTTTCTTACTTGCTTTGGCTTCCTACATTCTGTGGCAAAGTGTCCCAACTCATTGCAGTTATAGCATCTGATGGTGCTCCGATCAACCATCCCTGTTTTGTATCCACCACTGCTGGTGTTAGAGGATGAAGATCCACCTTTCTGGAATTTGTTGTAGTTGGACTTGTACTTAAGCTTGGGATTCCTCTTGAATCTGACATGGGAGAATCTCTTGACAATTTGGGCCATTGACTCGTCTTCCAATTGCTCCAGCTCTTCCAAGGAATAAAAATCATCACTTGATTGATTTGTAGTAGGAGGATCATATTCTGCTACTAACATATTTTCCTCAGCCTTGGAACACTGTACCATTCTCTCCAATTATTGAGATTGCTGTTGTTGTTGACCTTCAGCTATAAGTGCAGTAGATGTGCAGACCATTCTATCCTTCCTGTAGACTTCCTTCTGTTGAATCTGCTCCAACTCATAGGTTTTTAACACTCCATAGAGCCTGTCCAAAGAAATCTCACTCAGATCTCTAGCTTCTCTAATGGCAGTGATTCTATGTTCAAGATGAGTTGGCAGTGTTAAAAGGAACTTTTTGTTGACCTCCCTGATTGAATAATATTTCCCATTTATGTTCAGGTTGTTGATCAACGCATTGTACCTCTCAAACACTTCACTAATTCCTTCTCCTGGATTTGATTTAAAATATTCATACTCAGAGGTTAGGATCTCCAACTTGTTCTCCCTAACTTCCTCTGTGCCTTCATTAATCACCTCAATAGTTTCCCACATGTGTTTGGAATTTTTACAGTTCATCACATGTCTGTTCATCAAGGGATCAAGGGAATCAATTAATATTAATTGAATGCTGGCATCCAAGGAGGCTTCTTCCTTCTCAGCAGGAGTAAAATCTTCAGGCTCTTTTGGATAGGTTCTAGCTATGGTAATTACAACATCATCTACTATCACCTCTGGTTCAATAACCATCGGAGTTTTTAGACCCTTCTTTAACAAGTTCAGATATTTGGGATTTGCAACTTGTAAAAATAATAGCATCTTCTTCTTCCACATGATATAATTTTCTTTATCAAATAGTGGAATTTTAACGGTTCCAACTTTTTGTGAAGTTATTATGAATTTTTGAATAAATAAAAATTCAAGGAGTTGAAAAATCACAAAAGTCTAGGATCTTGATTTGTTCGTTAATCAGAAGGCTCTGATACCAATTGTTAGGTCCCAATGTATTTGTAGAAGGGGGGTTGAATACAAACAGTACCGAATAATCGAATTAAATGCGGAATAAAAAATGTTAAAGAAAATTCAAGTTAAATAAAAATATTATTAAACTTGAAAGGTGTTACAACAACTGTATCGATTACAAGGAATTAATCTCAAATTAATTATCACAAATCTAGAATAAATTTGACATGAACTTTTTCTATTTTTGTAATAAAAAGATTCAAATGCTAAACGCAATTTGAGATTAAGTTCTAGGGATTTTGATCCGCTAGATTGTTACACAAGAACAAGATAAAGATTTATAGTTGATTGGATTTAACTTTACAATCTAGAAATTGATCTTGAAGTTGCAGATGAGATCAAATATTTGTGTCTGCTTCTTTTTCTTTGTTCTCGAGTTCTGTGTTCTTGTTTTTTTTACTTGTGTATTGGATAATGAAGAATGAATGCTTCTGCTTCTTTTAATCAATTCAGCTGAATGAAAATAGAGCTGGCATGACAATCCTTTGGCTCAGTAAGACAATCGGTAGGACTATCTTTAGAGCTAGCAAGACAATCAGAATGAACTAGCAAGACTTTCGGTATGACAATCAATTGTCATACCGATTGTCATAGTAGTTCAAACAGATTGTTTTTGCTGAAAATAAATAGATTTAAATCCTATACTAATTCTGGTAAGACAATCCTTTTGAATTAGCATGACTTTCGGTATGACTATTGATTGTCATACCGATTGTCATACTAATACAATCAGTTGTCTTGTTGAATTAAACAGATTTTTAAACCAATTTAAATTCTGAAATTTTTTAATATTAATTCAGAATTAATTAATCAATTAATCAAATAAATTAATCTTTGCAGATATAATTTATTTTCTTAATTAAATTATATGACTTAATTAATTAATAGAGAATTAATACTAATCTTGAGCAGCATCCATTCTTCTGTAAATCTTCTGAAAATCACTGAAAATTATGAATCAATTCCACCACTTCAACGTTGACACTCGATGTACTGTCTGGTTCATGAGTGACTAACTTCCGTGACATTTCTTCATGTCTTGACTTTGACACTTTGATTTTCTTCAGATTAAATCCTTGTAATTATCTGATACCCTGACGAGATCTCTGTCACTTGATTAAATCCACAATCTTGATTTGCATCACTGAGGCTTGATCAATTTCTTGAACTTCTTCCAGTGAATTAATTCCTCAAGTCTGTAGATGAACCTTGTCTCTGAATCCTTTGACATATATTACTTTGCGATATCTCTTTGACGGTAGATCCACTATTTACTTATTATATTCTTGTTTGAGTTGAGTTAAATCCTCGAATATACAAATAGGCTATGACATATGACTGACAAAGCTGCAAGGACAATGCTTGAAGAATCAAAATTACCAACATATTTCTAGGCTGAAGCTGTAAACACTGCATGCTACACTCAGAACATCTCTCTGATTAATCAAGCAAGATGCATGACTCCTTATCAATTGTTCAAGAATAAGAAGCCAACTCTAAACTTTCTTCATGTCTTTGGTTGTAAATGCTATATTCTGAGAAATCAAACTGATCAAAATGGGAAGTTTGATGCTAAAGCAGATGAAGGAATTTTTGTTGGATATGCTGTTGGTAAAGCATATAGAGTCTACAATCTAAGAACCAACATTGTTGTGGAATCTATACATGTTGTGTTTGATGATAAAAAGATTGAAGGACTGAGAGATGGAGATTACCATGAGAGCCTCAAATTCGACAATGTTGAGATGGTTAGTGATGTTGAAAGTGATCAAGAAACAGTGTCTAAGGATAATGCAGACAAATCTACCACCAGTGAAACACAAAACTCAACATCCGTCGAGTTGCAAAATGCTTCATCCGTCGGAAGGCAATCTGTATTATTCATCGGTAGACAACCTGCCTCATCCGTCGGTACTCAAAATTCACCATCCGTCGGGTTATTAAAATGAGCAGGAAGTCAAGGCAGATCACCCATAGAAAGTACCCCTTTCTCAAATCAAAGATCCACAAACTCAGGGGGAGTTTCTAACAATCAAAACTCAATCACACATCAGGACAACATTGAGGTCTCTTCATCTAGAGCTAATCTACCTCAACTAAGGAAATGGACAAAAGATCACTCCTCTGAACTGATTATTGGTGATATTTCTTCTAGAGTTCAAACCAGGAGAGCAACTCAAGAAGAATGTCTATACAACAGCTTTCTGTCAAAGGAAGAACCAAAGAAGGTAGAAGAAGCCTTGTTAGATCCTGATTGGATTTTAGCTATGCAGGAGGAGCTAAACCAATTTGAAAGGAATAAAGTATGGAAGCTGGTACCCAAGCCCAAAGGAAAGAATCCAATAGACACCAAATGGGAATTCAGAAACAAGATGGATGAAAATGGCATAGTAGTAAGGAACAAAGCCAGATTGGTTGCTAAAGGCTATTTCCAGCAAGAAGGAATAGATTTTGATGAAACATTTGCTCCTGTTGCAAGACTTGAAGCCATCAGAATCTTCTTAGCCTATGCAGCCCATGCCAATTTCAAGGTCTATCAAATGGATGTTAAAATTGCCTTTCTGAATGGAGATTTGGAGGAAGAAGTGTACCTTAGTCAACCTCCTGGCTTTGAAGATCCAAATTTTCCAGAATATGTCTATTATCTACTGAAAGCACTTTATGGACTGAAGCAAGCACCTAGAGCCTGGTATGACACCTTATCAAAGTTCCTTTTGGAAAATCACTTCACAAGAGGTACTGTAGATAAAACTTTATTTTTCAGAAATGTTAATGGCTCTAGCATACTTGTTCAAATTTATGTAGATGATATTATTTTTGGCTCTACAGATGAGAAACTTTGTAAAATGTTTGTCAAACTGATGCAAAGTAAGTATGAAATGAGTATGATGGGAGAACTAACTTACTTTCTTGGTTTACAAGTTAAGCAAGTTAGTGATGGAATATTCATTAGTCAAACTAAATATATTTTTGATCTTTTAAAGAAGTTTGATCTAATGAATTTGCACATCTGCAAAAACTCCCATGGCCAATGCAACTAAGCTTGAACTAAACACTACTGAAAAGTCTGTGGATATTTCAAGCTATAGAGGCATGGTTGGCTCACTTCTGTACTTAACAGCTAGTAGGCCAGATATAATGTTTGCTACATGTTTATGTGCTAGATTTCAGGCTGATCCTAGAGAGTCTCACTTGATAGCCATTAAGAGAATTTTCAGATATCTCAAGGGAACACCAAAACTTGGCATTTGGTATCCTAGAGATTCTGGTTTTGATCTAACTGGTTATTCAGATGCAGATTATGCAGGTTGCAGAATTGACGGAAAAAGCACAACAGGAACTTGTCAATTTCTAGGAAACAAGCTTGTGTCCTGGTTCAGTAAAAAGCAAAATTCAGTTTCTACTTCTACAGCTGAAGCTGAATATATTGCTGCTGGAAGTTGCTGTGCACAGATTTTATGGATGAAAAATCAATTGCTAGACTATGGTTTGCAAGTTGAGAGGATTCCTATTTTCTGTGATAACACAAGTGCAATTGCCATCACTGAAAATCCAGTGCAACATTTAAGGACAAAGCACATAGACATCAAGTATCATTTCATAAGGGAACATGTAATGAATGGTACTGTAGAGTTACATTTTGTTCCAAGTGAGAAGCAACTTGCAGATATATTGACCAAGCCACTGGATGAATCCACATTTTCTAGGTTGGTAAGTGAGTTAGGTATGCTTAATTACTCTTGAATCTATCTGAGTTATTTTGCAAGTTGAAATGTAGCCAGAAATTTAACTGATTTTTTAGTAATGGATGAAATTTTGGCTAAGTCAAAATTTGCATCTCGACGGATGACCATTATCCATCGAGTTAAGTCATCCGTCGATATACAATGTGCAAATAAAAATCAATTACTTGTCTGGAATCTTTTAAAACTCGATGGATAACAGTTTATCCTCATCCGTCGAAGTGTCTAAATCTTAACCGTTAATTCCCTGAACATTATCCATCGAGTATACTTACAGTTTGTAAGCATTACACGACGGATAATGGGTGGAATTTTTACAGTTTATTTTTAAACGGCTAATTTAGGCAATTTCTATTGGGTAATTTACTTTTCTTTATTATTTTCATCCGTTGTTTTTGAGGGAATATAAAAGCTTATTTCATTCCAATTATTTTCTTTTATCATTCTCGAATTCAACTGCTTTTATTTTATTCTCTCTCAAGCAAATATCCTCTTTTTCTTCAAGCTTTCATTCTCTAACAATGGCACCTGTAGTAAAGATCATGTCTCAGACTGGGTTCATTTATGAGAAGAACAACTTCACTGCTTTGGTCAATAAGGGTATTCAACAATTAGAAGACTATCACAAGATGATGGACTTCGTGAAGAACTGCAAGTTAAGTTATGCCATGCTTGAATCACCCACAGTTTACTGTGAAGTTATTAAAGAGATGTGGACCACTGCAATCTATAACTCTACTGACAAAACCATCACTCTAACTATCAAAGGTAATGAGTTCTGTATCAATAGTGATGTGATAAAAGCATGTTTCAAAATTCCTGATGATAATGTAACTTCACCACACACTGACACTGATATTATCAATATGCTTAATTCCATGCATTATGCACTTCCTACTAATAAGCTAAGTGAGATTAGAAGATTAGGTCTTAGGAAGGAATGGAGTTTCATGTGTGATGTTGTGACTAAAGTTTTCTCTGGAAAAATCAGTAATTTTGATTCTGTGAACATTTCCATGCTTAACTTGCTATACATGCTAGTTACAGATAAATTTTACAATTTCAGTGACCTTGTATTGTATGAGTTAGGTTTTAAACTAGGTGAGTTAGCCAAAAGGGGAAAGAATGTATATTATGCTAGATTTTTCATGATATTGGCTAACCATCTTTGTCAAGAGATTGTACTTGAGAACCCAAATAACAAATTAGCTTGTTGGGTTCAAGAGAGAAGAATTATTGCAGATTTTAACAGAGCCAACCATCATAGGGATGTGCCAATGTTCTACTTTCCTGTAATGCAGACACCTCAGGTAAGTGAGGTAAGTTCATCCATACCCTCAACTATTCCAATCTCCTCAATTTCTTTGAGTTCAGGAGTAGCTATGGCAACTGTGATAATGACCAAACAGTTGCCTACCAAAGCTGCCAAATCAACTACAATTTCTAAATCCAAGTCAAAGAAACCCCCCTCTGGTATCTCTCAAAAGGTACCAGTTGAAAAATCTACCAAAGCCAAAGAGGGGAGTGTGAAGGAGGGTCAGTTAGGTGAGGGAAGGGGTGAACATCAAAGAAACCCCAAGGATAAGGTTGGAGAGTTGAGTGAATCCCAGCCTAGCCACACTGCAGTTTCCCAACAAACTGTAGTGCTTAAAAAGGACAAAAGCTCACTTCTAGTTGTATCCTCCTAAAAGTATGTGGCTATTGATCAAAGCTCTCAGCCAAGAGCACAGGCCAAAAGGGTTAGGGACACAAGCTCACCCCAAACTTACACAAGAAAGAAGAAATTCAAAACAACTGGGGATGTACAGGGCACACACACAGTGCAAACTGGTGCTAAAGACACAGTCCCTGCACTTTCTCAAATTCAGATTGATGTGACTCCAATAAATGTGGTCACAGCCAAAATCTCTTATAATAGAAACCTCTGAAACACCATACTCACCAACAAACTCTCTGGAAGTGGATATGATAAACACTTCAATTCCTGATTTTCCTTCTTTAACTCTGTTGGGGAAGCCAAAATCTAGTGCAAGTGAGCATCATCTTTTAGATGATTTGTTGGCTCACTTGCCAATTCTTTCAGATACTATTGTGATATATGTACCTCAAATAACTTCAATCAACACAGAGTTAACAATAGTTTCTCTTCCCACCTCATTCATTTCTACTCTCTCGATGGATATTGCTCATTCGTCGAGTAGTGATTGTATCCCGACGGATAAGCTTAACAGCAATTATCCGTCGGATAGCTTTACCACTCACCCGATGGATATCACTTATCCGTCGAGTGTCTCTGCACAACTTCAAACTTCAATTATTTCTAGTGCAGAAGATTTAGTGGTAATACAGTCACTCTTAGGACTGAGAGATGAGAGTGCTTTGATTGAGAGGCTGGGTTTCTCCCAGGCAAAAGGAGAGGAAAAAAGTGAATCTCAGCAATCCATTTATTCAGGATTGGTAAAAGTGAGTGAGAGGAGTCCCACCTTAGTAGGTGAAGGTGAGGGTGTGAGGGTGGGGAGCCAGGGTGAGACCCTGATGCAACAAAAGAGAGATTATGAGAGAAAGGCAAGTACATGTGAAATAAGGATGGATCCAGCCATTGCTAGTGAGTCAATGATTGTGGATGATGCTGAAAAGGGAAGACAATTTCAGCAACATTACAAAGCTGAAATTGATAACATTTCCTTGGATGCTGACACTTTTACTCATCCTGTGTCAGCCTATCAATTGTTGGTTGCTCAGGGTAATGTGGAGACAGAACAAACTTTGAATTTAGTACACACCTCAGAATCTGTTCAAAGAGATAAAGCTGCTGTCAATAGGATGCCTTCTCAAGCTGGTGAGCCATCTGAAGAATTTGGAGTAAATTCTAATGATGATGACTCTGTTTCTTTGGATGGAAGCATGAACTTAGGGGGAGATGAAGGCCCAAGTTCTGTTTTAAATTTACTAGGATGGGCATGGACAAAGGAATTTACACCAGGACAATTTGATGTGTCTTTGGTCAAGCAAGTGGTGGCTATTCAAAAGGCCCTTCAGGAGACTTCAGATGCTGGTACCAAGGATATTCTTCAAGCTCACCTAGACTCTCTACATCTCATGAAGATCCAGCATTTAAGACAGAATATGAGTGTGGATGAACTAAAAAGAGATATAGCTGACTTGAAGACATACAATTCTGAGAAGCTGGATTCAGTAATGCCATATGGTACCATGCAAGATCTACTACTAAGATTGAGGAGAGAATCAGACTCTGAAAAGAAGCTAGCCAAGCTGGAAAACAGAGTTCAAGTTATTGAGAATTCAGTGGCTATCCTTCTTGAAAATCAACAGACTCAGACAAATCTTCTCATGCAACTGGCTAAAGCACAAGGCCTAACTCCTCAATTTGATGATAACAAAAAGGGGGAGAGAGAATCAAGTAAGGGGGAGAAAGGACCAACTGAGGGGGAGAAACTTCAAGTACAAATCAGTAAAGTAATTGTACCTTCAATTACAATCTCCAAGCCAACAGTTGCAGATGGTATAGATCTAATCAAAGCAGCAGCAGAAAATTTAAAAGTTGCTGAAAAAGGAAAGTTGAGTTTGATCAACTGGAATAAGATTGATGAGGAGATACAGAAAAAGTTTGAACTAGTCAAGGAGCCAGTTCAGTCAGCCATCCATCACTCTCATGTCAAGCCAATCAGTGTGAATGAGATGAGCATGAACTATCTGGAAAAAGGACAATCTTCCTGCATCAAGTCTACAAAGGCTGAAACAATTCTTAAACCAAGGGAAAATTATCCAAAGTCATCTTGGAAGAACCCTATGGACACTGTGTATGAGACACCCAAGCCTGATGAAAAGAAGCTTCTGTCAAGATCTATTGTCTTCCATAAAGATCCAGCTGATTCAGCTTCAAAAAGGAGAATTGCTAAGATATTCAGAAATGGAAAGGAAATTTGTGTGGTAGCTGGACATCCATAGTTTGCTCAAGCAAAGAAAGAAGAAAAAGCCAGATTGAAGCAGGAAAAGAGGCAAGCTGCTCTAGATGCAAAGAAGACTAAACAAAAGAAAGAACAGATTGCTATCTTGGCCAAGCTACAGGCTGTGAATTCTTCTCAACAAATTCCCTCTCAAACATCTGAAGCTGCTGAATTAAAGAAGAAGATTGAAGAACATAAGAAATCCCCTAGGAAGAAAGAATTGGCTAGAAGAACAAAAAAGGAAACTGGATGTTGTTGACAAGGAATTGGAAGATTAATTTCCTAAGGAATCCACACCAGCTACAACTCAAGAATCAAATTCCTCTATGGTATTTGAAGACATAAGGGTGGTGGATCCCTACAGGAACATACATGGTGAACCTATTGTGCCAAAGGATGAGCCAATAGAGTGGGATAACATACCAATTCCTGCCTTCAACTTATCAATCCTTAGCAAGCCAAAAAGGACAAAGTCAAGGGCAGTCAAGAAAGTGAAGCTGTCACCTCTCAAATCCAAGTTAGTAGTTAAAGCTCAACCCAAGGTCAACAGGGGAGACTACTTGTACTTGTGTGACATCAAAGAATTTTTAGATCTAAACCTTTATCTGGATGAACTGGATGAAGTAAGGGCAATTGATGCATACAGAAACCTACCTGAAAGGTTGGTGTTCAAGTACAAAGGAGGAAGGGAGATTCAGTGGCCAGTTCACAGGATTCTTCAAGAAAGCCAAGTTGTGTTGATTAAAGTCTATTCATCCTTCAAGAAAAACTTTGGGTTCAATGTAACTGCAAGAAGACTAGTATTGAAGAAGATTGAAGAGCTGAGGAGTGTTAGAGCTAAAGATGCACTCCCAAAGACTCTAATCATCCCATACATAGGGAGAAGAGTGCATCTAAGGCCCTACTGGCTGATGGAATTCATGGATGACAAGTGTGTGAGAAGATTCTTCAGATTAGAAGACCAACTGAGTATCTCTAGCAATGAGACTCTCTTGGAAATGCAAGAAAAGCTAGATCTCTCAGAATCCGATGAATTAGAATTCCACAGGCAGCTCCAGAATCAAATTGAAGAAAATAACAGAAAGCTTGGAAGAAGATCTAGACCTTCAAGGAACTAGAAAAATATGCTCAGGCTAGAGGAGCATCTCGAATTGACTGTGAGCCAAACCTTGCACATTTTAAATTAATTGAAGCACTTTTAGTTTATCTACTTCTCTTTAAAGATATATGTTTAGGATGTTTCGTTATCATCAAGTATCTCTTAATTTATGGCTACAATTCCAGTAGACATAAATTGGGGGAGATTGTTGTGCATATGTTGTGTACTTGATGATTTCATAAACAAAACATCTAAGTAGATTTTACTTAGTGAAATTATGTAGCACTCGACGGATAAGAATTATAGTCCCGACGGATAACTCATTATAGTCCCGACGGATGATTAACTTATTATCCATCGAGTGAGTAGCTTATGTAAAAATAAGTTTGTAGCACAGTTATGTATGCACCTTTGTATAGAATCTATAGTAGCATATAAGTCATGTTGACTTTAACTAGATATGCAGAATAGGTTGATTAATTATACATAATTGATGTCTTGTAATTCTGCATAAGTGATATAGAGTCAAGTGCCAAAATAGCTACCGACGGATGATCAAATGACTATCAACGGATGTTTAATATAGCAGTCGACGGATGATCAATTAAATCATCAACGAATATTCTAAAAGTCGACGGATGATCATATGAAGAATTCAAACATAAGTTGAACAGTGAAAGCTGACACACAGCCGTCGAGATGTATACAAACACACCGTGGAATCCCATTAACTGGGTAATAGAGGACGAAAAGCAGCAAAGCTTAAGACTGTTAGATTTTATATTTGTTCAGTCTTTTTGACTTTGTAATCTTGGTATTATATAAACCAAGAGAGTAGCAAATAGAAAAATAACGGAGATAGCTGAGAAACACAAAAAACAGAGAAATCTTTGTAAGCAGAATCTCTAGCATTTCCTGTATTCTCAGTATTTCTATTTTGTAAGCAGCTGTGAGCATTTCTGCACACAAAGTCCTCTCGATATATTATATATATCTCTGGTGGAATTGTTTAAATCCACCAGAAAGTTTTTAAAGACTCTTATTTTTAATTACTTATGTTTTGATTCAATTAAGTTTACATTCCGCATTATGCTAATCAAAACAAATATATCTATAATCGAGTTGAACATTTTTATTTTCAAGAAAAAGGTTCAAGAATTCCATTCGACCCCCCTTCTGTAATTCTTGCTACATTGTTAAGGGACTAACAGTCATTGTCTAAGATAAGTTGTGTAGGTTTTGCATTTATTTTTAGGTGGTAACCCTTGTGTAACGCACCAAGACAAATATTTGTAATGGGTAAAGGCTTCTCCGCCTACTAAAGGAGCAAGTATATTATAAGGGAAAATCCTGAGTCCGGGAGAGGAGCTCGGGGACTGGACGTCGGGGTGAGCGAATCTATTAGAGGTTGCGCCATCGCGAACACGGATAAAATCGACGTGTGGTATTTTCTTTCCTTACACTTTATTTTCCGCACATATAAACTGCATAACTACTCAGTAAAATTTTAAAAATGGATAAATTATTTTAAAATGTCATAATAATTTTTAAATTGGAAATCAAGCTATTCAACCCCCCTTCTAGCTTAATATAGCCCTTTTACGGGACCTATCAATTGGTATCAGAGCAGTGCTTTTAACGTGTTTCTTAAGTGATTTGAAGATTTACAGGCACAATAAACAGTGATCCTAAATGGCGTATATAAATCCCGTTGGTTGTGGCGAAGGACTGTCAAGCTCACGACCTCCTCTATTTGATGGCACCAACTTTGCAATATGGAAAACGAGGTTTCGCATCTATGCTAGACTCAAGGAGTCAAAGTTTGGATGGCTATCGAAGATGGTGTTCGCGTTCCTACCAAGACTGTCGATGACATCATTTTAACTTCCGCAAAATCGGGGTCGGGGATCCGGGTTGTCACGAGTTCCATTTTCCTTAATAACACTTAATCTTAATAAACAACCAACTATTGCGCACTATGAACCCACAATATACACAAACACTACAAGTTATAGTCCCAGAGATGAATACGAAAAATAACACAAGTCATTTTATTCCACAATTATAAACCATTACACCTTAAAAGGGTTTCTGAATAAATTTACATATTCTTTGTCATTAGTACAATTCATAATTTACATAAGTATGGTACATCAACAGTTGAAACCTAGCTTATTGGTAGTTCCTACCTCATGTACAGCGACATCAACGCCTACAGGAAACTGCGAAAAGTTTCCTATCCGCTTATGAATTGGGAGCTTGGTCCTGTTTATGTTGTCTATCTGTTGTTGTGTGATGAAAGAAGATAGCAAGTTTCCTATTGCAAGAATTGCTAATAACAGTCAGGCACTTATCTCAAGATAATGCATCAATATATTTACAACACAACAACAGTTTAACGGGTAGAATACTTGCTTGAGCGACTGAGGGTGGTCAAAGGCCTGGGGCGAGTCTAGTAACCTATAAAAAACATATAAGTTGGAATTAAACTACGGTCGCTTAAGAAGCTAGACTTTAACCAATTGGACCCTAATGTTCGCTTTTGTGCTTAACGATTCACATAAGTCGCTTGAGTACCCTCGGCTCCGCCATTTTTATAAAATTAACCGTTTAACTTTTTAAGGCGACTCTTTCATGAATACTCTACCAACTGATCAATTAATCTTACATAATTGTTTCGTATTCCAATTAGTCATTTAAGGGCTTTAATCAAGGTTTCAAAGTAAGGCGAGGGGTAATGGTTCGTTCGCGAAATACCGTTACTTAAAACGGTCGTTTCTCCTAAACCGTACATCGGATTCAAGCGAACCACATATCAAAACGAAGCTTACGACACGATCTAGGTAAACATGGAAAACTTCCAGATTAGACAGTTAGATTTCTATCCCGAACACTAAAACAGGAAGTTGAATGAAAACAAGCATTACGACGGCTATGTTTACGTGATTACCAAAGTTTAAACTCCTCCAATCAACCACAAATCAACTCATAACCACAAATACAACCAAACTTCATCCAAACCTTACTACATCAGTCCATAACCTAATGATTTTTCCAACTCATTCAATCACAAACAAGAGCTAGTAAGTATACTTAATGTTCATTAACCAATAACCAAGATTTATAACTCAAAATCATTACAAATCCAACCAAACTCTAAACATACAAGAATCATGCTTCTCATGAATTATATTAATCAAAACCACTCCTAAATACTCAAAGCAAAGCTTAGGGTATGATTTTTTACCTTCCTTGGTGAGTAGAAGTAACTAAGAAGCTTGAAATAGCCCTTGAAAGTCCTTACCAAAGCTAAATCTAACCAAAAACACAAGATCAAACAATTTAAAATTCTTGAAAACACTATTCACTCTCTTTTTCAATGATTTATTGAAAAATATTGTGAAGGAATTGGGAGCTTAAACTCCTAGGATAGCCATAACTAATCATAAGGGACCTTGGATAATTACCTTGCAAATTAACAAAGCTTAGATCTTGAGTTTTGGATTTTCTTCTTTCTTGAAAGTGAAGAAGCCGAGAGCTTCACTCTTGGAAGCAAAGTGAACTTCTAATTTTTGTGTTTTATGATTTATGTTGGTTGCTTCTTTTTCTTTTAGCTTGGCTACTTTTAGATTTTTACCATGGTAAGTTTTACTTGGCTATAAATCAACCAACAAATCAAAACTCCTTGTCATGCTTATGTCACCATGCTTGTGTCAACTTTTTAACACATGTCTTCTCCTTGTGGTGTGATGACATCATCATCCACTAACCTGTTTAATTAATCCTTAATTACTTGGCTAATGACCGCTTATCTGTTATACGGTTCGCTTAACTTTCGTTCTCGTTTATCGTTTGAGGGATCATACTCGGGATCTTATTACTTGGGTTCCCCTAAACCTTTATCAATATTTTATATTCCTTTCATGATCCCCTCTTATAATCCTTGAATTTAAATTCTTTTAATCATGTTACCTTATACTCAATTCTTTCGGTGTCTGGTGAATTTTCGGGAAAAATCAAAGTGTTCGAATTTGGATTCGGATGATCTTTACATATAGTCATATAATTTATGGAGTACTAATACGATCTTAGAATTTCCATAACAGTACTCATATATAGCGTGGTCTGATAATTTTCCTTAATCAGTATCATCAGCAAAAAGTTACCATTCATCAGTGTTTCAAAAATTCCAAAAATTGGGGTTATTACAATCGTCGTTGAAAAGAAGGTTAGTGAATATAATCTAGAGGAAGAAGCCAAAATGAATACAGCCGCCAAGGCGGAAATGGTTCTCACAAGTGCACTTGAAGAAAAAGAATATAAAAGAGTAAATAATTGCAACTCGGCACAAGAAATGTGGAATAAATTAGTGGTAACCTATGAAGGAAGCACTGATATAAAAGATTCTCCGATGGTAACATTGATCCAAGAATATGAGAACTTTAAACTCCAAGAAGGAGAAAATAACATCGATATGGAAACAAGATTTACTCGTACTATCGAAGAATTATCTCAACTTGGAAAGAATTATACTCAAAATGAAAAGAATAGAAGAGTGCTCAAATCTCTAACTCCATGTTGGAAAGTTAAAGTTACTACTATAAAAGAGATGCACAATCTAAATGAGTATAAGATTGATAACCTATTCGAAAATCTTCGTGCTTACGAGGAAGATAATATTCCAGAAAAAGTAACTCCAAAAGTGGATGATAAAAAGAAAAACATGGCTTTCAAGGCCATATTGACAGATGAAAATGACAATGACGAAGAGTTGAATGAAGAACTCCAAGATCTCAATGAAAGTGAAATTGCTTTACTTACGAGACAACTTCGTCGTGTGCTTCAAAGCAAAGCTCAAAGATACGGAAAAGAAATCAAATAATCAACAAAGAGTTTTTAACTCTAACGGAAGGCCAAATTACTCTCAAAATTATTCTTCCAACTACAAGAGTAATTTTCCGTCAACGAGCTACAATAAAGGCAAAGGGAATCAAAATATGAATACCTATAGTAATTCCAATGTCTCTATTAATCATCCCGTGTACACTCCTCCAAAATCAAAAGATGCATCTCCGGAGGAAACACAAGATGTGTGTTTCGAATGTAAACAACCAGGTCACTACAAAAGAGAAGTCCTAAACTTTCAAAAGGACGAAGCCTCGTGGTTGAAAATGGTTGGGATTTGAGTAAAGATGAAGAAGCTCCGGAAGCTAGTGAAGAAGTGGTTAATCTATGCTTGATGGATCTCGGAGATGAAACCACCTCAACTGTAACGCCCCCAAATCCGGGGTCAAGGGATTTGGTCGTCACTATGAAACCTCAATCCAAATTTACCTGTTTAATCAATAAACAAATGCCAGTGGAAGATATTTATCATTTATGACCCCAAACTAATCCAAGATCTTTTAAGGTTACAGTTCTAGAAACAAGATATCCAAATTCCACAAATAAATTTTTCACTTTCTTTTAAAACTCTTTTCAATAAATTCCAACTCAAAACTAAACCCACTAGTATAACTTCGAAATGAAGTATACTAGGCCCAAATAAAATATACAACTATATATAATATAATATAAACAACTTTATACAATAAAACTTACAGTAGTTCGTAAACCCTGGACCAACCACCTTCCAAAAGCTTCTTCTTTGCTTCCTCGAATTACGCAGCTAAACAGCGCAAGCTAATCCTCACTGGAGGTTAAATTTGAAAACAGGCAAGTATGAGCGAAAGAAATGCTCAGCAAGTTAATTATAACATATATAGGGTCGTTTTGATATAAAACCGACATCTGCTTCAGCGCAGAACATTTAAAAATCATAATTGCTGAATCATAAAATTATAGTAGTGGAACCCCATAATTGATTCCTTAATTGTATTCAAAAACCCTTATTATATTTTCCAGCGACGTGCTTCAGCAATACTTTGAATCATAACGAGAATAAAACTCGTAAAACAGTGTTTACGGAAATATCGTAAACCACAATAACATGAAATAATGATTATGGATTGAATCATAAACTTTACTCAAAACCGAACTCTTGAGATTAATACTTATTTTGTTGTCATATCAAATTAGATATCAATACGAACTTTGATGCTAACAACATTCCATACTGAAGTCAACCCCAATCATCTGTACTAATACCACATTTGATATTTAACAACAACATAAGTATCAGCATAAATCAGAATCTGAATCAAAACTGCATTTCACCGTTAATCCAAAACAGAAACAGTTGATAAATCATTTATTCTATGAATATCAAAACAATATCATAATTTAGATTGGAATCCTCGAACGACGGTGTGTTGCCGCCGGTGATCAGCCGCGGAGCAACACCGGTATGCCGAAGCATATCCAACTAAACAAAGGGGCACCCAAGGCACATATCGGCCTAGCAAGGTGTTATATCCTGTATAACACATAGCTCACACTGGACCGCCGCCACGGCCTCTTACGCAACCATCCAATCTTAAAAACATTTTATTGAGAGGGGTCATAATACTCGACACCCTTAAAAACTTTTATTCCCCCATTTACTTGGGCAGAAAAACCAAAACAACGTCATCTTTCTCAAAATCCAAAACATTTGTAAATCCAATAAGTTGATAAGTAAAATCACTTAGCTATTCTGAACATAGAATAGCAGAAGAATATTTGCATGATAATTCAGCGATATGTAAAACATTTATCGATTCTAAACTGAGAATAGGAAAAGCAACACTTGCATGATAAGATTTAAAATAAATATCACTTGAACAATAAGTGATGATAGGGATACTTGCATAATATGAATCGAATTAAACGTCACTTGAATGATAAGTGAGGTTAGGGTACTTGCCTTTGGGATTTAGTAGTTAGTCACACTCGCAATGACGCATCTATTCTGACATTCTGTCTTAAAATATCACCGTCTTTCTTTTCAACACTTCACCGATATGCTGCTCCTACGATTGCTAGAAGCCAAATATCCAATACCATCCATCTCATTCTTTATCCAACGTCTTGTCCCGACCAGCTCGAGAGATCCGCATCTATAATTAAAAGATACAACTTTAATTGTCTAAACAATAATTACTCGATGAACTGCGCGTCAAAACCCTAATTTCTACCCATACGATAGCTCACACACAAGAAAAACAGTCAAACACAAGACTTATGACCCACATATACACGTAATTCACATAGCACATAAGCACATAACTCATATATCACATAATTCATATCACATAAGACTCGGTTCATCAGAAAGGTCGACTCGATATGTTTAAAACTAAAATCGGATCAAAATATGATTTTCAGTCACTACGCGACTCAGAATCGATTTATAAAACAAGCGACCTTTCAAAACAAAAAGGATTTTGGTCTCGAAAGTATTTTTATTGAAAGTGGAATATTTTTCTGAGTCTAGAGGCGTTCGTTTCGTATTAAACGGACGAACGGTTGATTTTCTACGAATAAAATACGAATAATTCAATTAATAATAGTATTAATTGAATATTTAATACTCTATAGATATTTTTAAAAGCCCAAAATAATTTTTAGGAATTATTTGGCTTAATTATAAATAATTATATTTTATTTAACCATTTATAAATAAAATTAATTGATTAAATGAATTAATCAATCAATCAAATCCATAAATAATTAACTAAAATAAATTATAAATAATTAAATCAAATTTGAATTTTTTTGAAAATAATAAAAGAAAATAATTTTTGGAATTAAAATAATTCAGTTAACTATTTAAAATAATTAACTAAATTAATTTTTGAATTTAAAAACAATTTTTGGAATTTCAAATGAATTTTGAATTATTTTCTGAAAATAATTCCCAGAAACATGTTTTGGAAAGGGGGTCATCTTCTTTGATGGATCAAACAGCAACAAAGCACAAGAACACAGTCGGGAAGCTTGAAGAACTCGCCGGAATTTTCCGGAATCCGGCGAGCTTCAACACCTCCGGCGAACCCCCCCAAATCACACCAAAACATCACGAAAACTTCTGTTTTTCACACCAAACTCGACAAAAATCATTCCAGAAATTGAATGGAAGCAACTACAACATCAAAAAATCAAACCCACATAAAAATCGATCAAAACCATCAAGAACAACAAATTTTCCGGCCAAAAATCGATTTGCTTCGTTTCTCAACCATAATCGACGTACTATATATCAAAACGATGCTAGAAACACGTACAATCTAATTATATCATCACAATCAACAACCAATTAACGTATAAACCAAAATATTGAAAAATACAAACTAACAAAACCAAAAACTCGACTATAGCCCTCCGGCAATAGAACGAACACAAAAATGGTATGAATCGACTCTAAATAACATGTTAAAGCTAATCCTAACATCAAAAACAACCAAAAACTCCTGAAAATCAAGAACCCAATTCGGGTCTAGAACCCTAAAATACGAATTTGAAATTTACCAGTCGTTTAAACGATTTGATAGTTGAAATAGGTAGAACAGATCAAGGGCTTCACAACGGTTACAAATACTTGTGATTTGGTGTTCAATAACACCTTCAAAATTGACTTTGATTTTCAGAACTCTTCAAGAACACCAAGAACACCAAGAACACATATTCAAGTAATTTTCAGAAAATCAAACCTTAATTACTACATGATATTGAACTCTATTTTGGAAGTATAATATACCAAATTGACCAGAAAAACATGCTCTACAACATGGAATCATCAAATCATATCAACAACCTCAAGAACAAATTTTCATAATTTAATTATTAAATAATTCGAATATAAATAAATAAATAAGAAAATTACCATGATTTCTGGACAAAAACTGATGATTGATTCAGAAAGAAGATTTCGAGAGCTTCGTTTTGATATGCTGCACGCCCGAATCGGAGTTCGATAACGCCTTCGTTCGTGTGTTTGATTCTCGGGTACGTATCGGTTTCTCGGGTTTTTCTCTGTATTTACGGTGTTTTAACTGGTTGCAAATGAATAAACGGAATAAACGAAATAAGAAATAGACTATTTATATTTATGGAATATTGGATCGTTCTGGATCGTTTTGGATCATTTTGGATCATTAAATTAGTTGCTTAGCCGCTAAGTAACTGCAATAACGATCCGATTCAATACCAAAATTGGATAATTATCAAAACCGAGCTTTTTATAAAATATTATATACGAGAATAATATAAAAATATCCCGTCTCTCGAAAATACGGGTTTTATTGATTACCGAAATAACTATCGTATCGAAAATATTGCGCCGGGCCGCGCACGGGTCAAACCGTAATCCGGATTGAAAAAGTCAAAACACGGAAAATGTCCGGAATTGCCAGATTAGGTTATGAAGGAGTTTTCGGAAGAGTTTCGGGTTATAAAAACGCAAAAACGGTTGAAGTTGGACGATTCCCGGCTTTATAAAATAATTTTGGTAATTATTCAGAAAATAATTAATAATACATAAATCATATAAACTCATCTAACAGTCCAAAAATTACCAGAAAAAATATCACAATTATCTAAATTTTATTCTGGACATATAAAAATTCAAATATTCAAATAATATCACATCTAAACATCCAAATATCAATTCCACTTATCAGATAATTCACCAAAAATTCACCTAAAATCACATAAATAATTCCAATTAATAATAATAATAATATTGAAAATATGGAATATTACAATCTACCCACCTTATAAGGATTCCGTCCTCGGAATCAGCAGAAGACAATACTTAGGGTTTTCTAACCAACTTTCCGTCACACCGCCTTACTTTGACTTGAGATAACTTAGCTTAACTTAATTGACATACCTTCGAATATTTTGGATGATAAAATCATAGAATTTCAAAAAGAAAAGAATCTGATGCCATAACGGGACCAAAATCTGAATTTGAGAAAAAGCATTGTGGAAATAAGAGAATAACTGAGAGATCAATATGATCAAACGAACTTGGTATTGCGTGTCCAAATTAAGACACTACTAAAGGTTGTTAACCTTCATGTATTCACAATACACACAAGTGATGGCGTCCCATCCAACTCCTATCACACAGACAGGTATACCTTGTGTCCCCTACAGTTAGGGTTGTTCATCTCAGTCAGAATAAAAGAATATCAACGGAATTGAAAATCAAATGAATAAAACTGAAAAGATTTCAAAGATGATATTTCTGAAGGAAATGAAATCCAGAGAACAAAAATTCTGACACCAAATGAGCAAGTGGTGTCACATCACCAAGAAACTATCCACCAAATAAGAAAAGTGGAAGTTAAATTATCATAACTTGGCAGAGCTATCAAAACCTGAAAAATAGGCTTCATGACAACCTCTGGCACATTTAAAACACAGTTATGATTGAAAATGAGTGTTAGGGAATATATCCTCTAACAATTACTTCTTTTTGAGAGATGTCAAAAGGAATTATAGAAAGAGAAGGTATTGCTAAAGTCTTAATATTTATCTTCAATTTGAACTCTCCAGTTGAATCGTCACCCACTTCTAGACACTTCTTCACGTTCCAAGGATATCGATAATCTCCATCGTCGTCGAAACGTAGTAGCCTCAGAAAATTTTACCAAAGAAGTTTGCAGCTTTCCGGAGTTTCATCCAGCTCAACACAACCATCTCCAACGAATCTGCCTATCTTAACTTACTCGTTGGTACTATATTCGATAGTCCAACAGGAACTCGATATGAGCTCAAGCGTCCTCACATAGCTATACACACTCCTACACACTCTCGTTTCTAGTTTACTATAACCTCAGCTCTGATACCAACCTGTAACGCCCCCAAATCCGGGGTCAAGGGATTTGGTCGTCACTATGAAACCTCAATCCAAATTTACCTGTTTAATCAATAAACAAATGCCAGCGGAAGATATTTATCATTTATGACCCCAAACTAATCCAAGATCTTTTAAGGTTACAGTTCTAGAAACAAGATATCCAAATTCCACAAATAAATTTTTCACTTTCTTTTAAAACTCTTTTCAATAAATTCCAACTCAAAACTAAACCCACTAGTATAACTTCGAAATGAAGTATACTAGGCCCAAATAAAATATACAACTATATATAATATAATATAAACAACTTTATACAATAAAACTTACAGTAGTTCGTAAACCCTGGACCAACCACCTTCCAAAAGCTTCTTCTTTGCTTCCTCGAATTACGCAGCTAAACAGCGCAAGCTAATCCTCACTGGAGGTTAAATTTGAAAACAGGCAAGTATGAGCGAAAGAAATGCTCAGCAAGTTAATTATAACATATATAGGGTCGTTTTGATATAAAACCGACATCTGCTTCAGCGCAGAACATTTAAAAATCATAATTGCTGAATCATAAAATTATAGTAGTGGAACCCCATAATTGATTCCTTAATTGTATTCAAAAACCCTTATTATATTTTCCAGCGACGTGCTTCAGCAATACTTTGAATCATAACGAGAATAAAACTCGTAAAACAGTGTTTACGGAAATATCGTAAACCACAATAACATGAAATAATGATTATGGATTGAATCATAAACTTTACTCAAAACCGAACTCTTGAGATTAATACTTATTTTGTTGTCATATCAAATTAGATATCAATACGAACTTTGATGCTAACAACATTCCATACTGAAGTCAACCCCAATCATCTGTACTAATACCACATTTGATATTTAACAACAACATAAGTATCAGCATAAATCAGAATCTGAATCAAAACTGCATTTCACCGTTAATCCAAAACAGAAACAGTTGATAAATCATTTATTCTATGAATATCAAAACAATATCATAATTTAGATTGGAATCCTCGAACGACGGTGTGTTGCCGCCGGTGATCAGCCGCGGAGCAACACCGGTATGCCGAAGCATATCCAACTAAACAAAGGGGCACCCAAGGCACATATCGGCCTAGCAAGGTGTTATATCCTGTATAACACATAGCTCACACTGGACCGCCGCCACGGCCTCTTACGCAACCATCCAATCTTAAAAACATTTTATTGAGAGGGGTCATAATACTCGACACCCTTAAAAACTTTTATTCCCCCATTTACTTGGGCAGAAAAACCAAAACAACGTCATCTTTCTCAAAATCCAAAACATTTGTAAATCCAATAAGTTGATAAGTAAAATCACTTAGCTATTCTGAACATAGAATAGCAGAAGAATATTTGCATGATAATTCAGCGATATGTAAAACATTTATCGATTCTAAACTGAGAATAGGAAAAGCAACACTTGCATGATAAGATTTAAAATAAATATCACTTGAACAATAAGTGATGATAGGGATACTTGCATAATATGAATCGAATTAAACGTCACTTGAATGATAAGTGAGGTTAGGGTACTTGCCTTTGGGATTTAGTAGTTAGTCACACTCGCAATGACGCATCTATTCTGACATTCTGTCTTAAAATATCACCGTCTTTCTTTTCAACACTTCACCGATATGCTGCTCCTGCGATTGCTAGAAGCCAAATATCCAATACCATCCATCTCATTCTTTATCCAACGTCTTGTCCCGACCAGCTCGAGAGATCCGTATCTATAATTAAAAGATACAACTTTAATTGTCTAAACGATAATTACTCGATGAACTGCGCGTCAAAACCCTAATTTCTACCCATACGATAGCTCACACACAAGAAAAATAGTCAAACACAAGACTTATGACCCACATATACACGTAATTCACATAGCACATAAGCACATAACTCATATATCACATAATTCATATCACATAAGACTCGGTTCATCAGAAAGGTCGACTCGATATGTTTAAAACTGAAATCGGATCAAAATATGATTTTCAGTCACTACGCGACTCAGAATCGATTTATAAAATAAGCGACCTTTCAAAACAAAAAGGATTTTGGTCTCGAAAGTATTTTTATTGAAAGTGGAATATTTTTCTGAGTCTAGAGGCGTTCGTTTCGTATTAAACGGACGAACGGTTGATTTTCTACGAATAAAATACGAATAATTCAATTAATAATAGTATTAATTGAATATTTAATACTCTATAGATATTTTTAAAAGCCCAAAATAATTTTTAGGAATTATTTGGCTTAATTATAAATAATTATATTTTATTTAACCATTTATAAATAAAATTAATTGATTAAATGAATTAATCAATCAATCAAATCCATAAATAATTAACTAAAATAAATTATAAATAATTAAATCAAATTTGAATTTTTTTGAAAATAATAAAAGAAAATAATTTTTGGAATTAAAATAATTCAGTTAACTATTTAAAATAATTAACTAGATTAATTTTTGAATTTAAAAACAATTTTTGGAATTTCAAATGAATTTTGAATTATTTTCTGAAAATAATTCCCAGAAACATGTTTTGGAAAGGGGGTCATCTTCTTTGATGGATCAAACAGCAACAAAGCACAAGAACACAGTCGGGAAGCTTGAAGAACTCGCCGGAATTTTCCGGAATCCGGCGAGCTTCAACACCTCCGGCGAACCCCCCCAAATCACACCAAAACATCACGAAAACTTCTGTTTTTCACACCAAACTCGACAAAAATCATTCCAGAAATTGAATGGAAGCAACTACAACATCAAAAAATCAAACCCACATAAAAATCGATCAAAACCATCAAGAACAACAAATTTTCCGGCCAAAAATCGATTTGCTTCATTTCTCAACCATAATCGACGTACTATATATCAAAACGATGCTAGAAACACGTACAATCTAATTATATCATCACAATCAACAACCAATTAACGTATAAACCAAAATATTAAAAAATACAAACTAACAAAACCAAAAACTCGACTATAGCCCTCCGGCAATAGAACGAACACAAAAATGGTATGAATCGACTCTAAATAACATGTTAAAGCTAATCCTAACATCAAAAACAACCAAAAACTCCTGAAAATCAAGAACCCAATTCGGGTCTAGAACCCTAAAATACGAATTTGAAATTTACCAGTCGTTTAAACGATTTGATAGTTGAAATAGGTAGAACAGATCAAGGGCTTCACAACGGTTACAAATACTTGTGATTTGGTGTTCAATAACACCTTCAAAATTGACTTTGATTTTCAGAACTCTTCAAGAACACCAAGAACACATATTCAAGTAATTTTCAGAAAATCAAACCTTAATTACTACATGATATTGAACTCTATTTTGGAAGTATAATATACCAAATTGACCAGAAAAACATGCTCTACAACATGGAATCATCAAATCATATCAACAACCTCAAGAACAAATTTTCATAATTTAATTATTAAATAATTCGAATATAAATAAATAAATAAGAAAATTACCATGATTTCTGGACAAAAACTGATGATTGATTCAGAAAGAAGATTTCGAGAGCTTCGTTTTGATATGCTGCACGCCCGAATCGGAGTTCGATAACGCCTTCGTTCGTGTGTTTGATTCTCGGGTACGTATCAGTTTCTCGGGTTTTTCTCTGTATTTACGGTGTTTTAACTGGTTGCAAATGAATAAACGGAATAAACGAAATAAGAAATAGACTATTTATATTTATGGAATATTGGATCGTTCTGGATCGTTTTGGATCATTTTGGATCATTAAATTAGTTGCTTAGCCGCTAAGTAACTGCAATAACGATCCGATTCAATACCAAAATTGGATAATTATCAAAACCGAGCTTTTTATAAAATATTATATACGAGAATAATATAAAAATATCCCGTCTCTCGAAAATACGGGTTTTATTGATTACCGAAATAACTATCGTATCGAAAATATTGCGCCGGGCCGCGCACGGGTCAAACCGTAATCCGGATTGAAAAAGTCAAAACACGGAAAATGTCCGGAATTGCCAGATTAGGTTATGAAGGAGTTTTCGGAAGAGTTTCGGGTTATAAAAACGCAAAAACGGTTGAAGTTGGACGATTCCCTGCTTTATAAAATAATTTTGGTAATTATTCAGAAAATAATTAATAATACATAAATCATATAAACTCATCTAACAGTCCAAAAATTACCAGAAAAAATATCACAATTATCTAAATTTTATTCTGGACATATAAAAATTCAAATATTCAAATAATATCACATCTAAACATCCAAATATCAATTCCACTTATCAGATAATTCACCAAAAATTCACCTAAAATCACATAAATAATTCCAATTAATAATAATAATAATATTGAAAATATGGAATATTACATCATCGGAAGTCTCCACTATAAATCAAGAGGTAACATCTAACTACATCTCAATTTAGTCATTATTAGATGAATCCAATGTATCCCTTATAGATATAAATAAACATGATTTAATTAAACTTGTGGTAGACTATAAATATAAATATAAATATGTTGAAAGAAGGCTTCACCTGTTGTGGTTTGAAAAAATGAAAATAGAAGAAATACATCGTACTCAAAATAAATAGTATACTCAGATGATGGACATAAGAATCCAAGATGAAAATGAGATTACATCTCTAAAAGATCAAAACCATATTATCAAGAATGAGATAAATAAACTTAGAGAAAATATACTCAATCTTGAAACAGAGAATATATCACTAATTCTTCAAGAAGAAGAGATGGTACGTGAAAAGATTCAATTGAATGATAATATATGTAAACTTCACGTCGATCTATTGAACTTAAAGATTCAAAATGAATTAAATGCTCAAACATCTTCTAAATACAATCTTAATAAAGAAAAAGAGCTATTAGAAACTAATGAGCTTACTATTGAAGCTCAAAGGTTAAAAGAAGAAAATCATAAGCTCATAGCTCAAGTTAAGGATCAAGAAAGATTCCTTAACAACAAGATTGATGCCTTAAAGAAAGATAATGAAAATCTTGAAATTGTCATTCAAAGATTTACATAAGGCAATAATATGTTGGATCAAATGGTGCATACAAAAACCTCATATAATCATGAAGGTTTGCGATATGATTAGAATTCTCCTCCTAAAAGGAATCCTCAGAGATTTGTATCACCAATAAAGACTTCACCAGAATCACCATCATATAAATGTTCATATTGCAACAAGATTGGACATACCATTCAATATTGCGAATTCAAGAATGGTGAAACTAAGGGGAAGCATGTATGGATTCGTAAGGAATCGTACAAGAAAGATGATAAATGAATGCCTTATAAGAATAGGGAATATAAAGATCAAAGACAACAAAGGTCTCATCAACCTTCCATGTTTCAAAATAGAAACATAAAATATCATGTCAATGGTAATGCATTTAAAAGACCACAACTTCTGAATAAGAATATGTATGTTAATTACCATGCTAATAATAGACGTACTGTTTATCATGATTCACCAAGGTTTCATGATAGCTCTAGGTATTATCAACCACAAGCTAAGCATTATGCATCTAGAAATATTTATGTGCCTAATGATAAATATACCATGCCTAGATTCTTTCATGAAAAATTAAATGTTATGTATGATGTACTAACTCTACGACCCTCAAGAAAAAGGGGTACCTATAAATTTAATTAATCGGTTTTGTAGGTTTGTCTTGCCGTGAAACAAGACATATGGTACCTTGATCGTGGGTGTTCAAGAAATATGACTGGAAATAAGTCACTCTTGAACAAGTTTAAAAAGGTCACCGCGGGGAGCGTAACATTTGGTGATAGAAGTAAAGGAAATATCGTCAGAAGTAAATGCTTCATTTTAAATTCAAAAGAATACCTTCAAAAATTTGATCTGAAATCGGATGAAGGTATATTTCTTGGATACTCGAATAATAGAATAATAGTAAAGCTCATCGAGTATTTAATCTAAAGTCGCTTGTGGTGGAAGAATCAATGAATGTGGCATTTGATGAAAGTAAACCACCTGCGAAGTATAAAGATCTTGTTGACCAAGAAAATGTCGGACAAGATGATATTGAAAATATTATTCGACATTCAAAAATATGGATATCGGGACTCCCGTTTATAAAAATCAATTAGAAATAGACAAAAAGGAAGATGAACTTACCAAAGCAATTCCTACTATAAAAAGTCATCCACTAGATAATGTTCTTGGAGACTTAAGGAAGGGAGTTCAAACGCGGTCACAAGTTCAAAATATTGTGAATCATCTTAGTTTTCTATCTCAGATAGAACCTAAAACCGAAAAAGAGGCTTTATTAGATGAGGATTGGATCTCTGCAATGCAAGAGGAATTACTCCAATTTTCTCATTGTAAAGTTTGGGAACTTGTCCCAAAGCCTCGTGATACCTCTATAATTGGTACAAAATGGGTATTTCGAAATAAATTAGATGAAAATGGAACGGTAGTTCAAAATAAAGCAAGATTAGTCGCACAAGGATATACCCAAATGGAAGGTATAGACTTTGATGAAACATATGCACCGGTAGCAAGAATTGAATCAATTTGAATGCTATTGGCTTATGCATGTCATAAAAATATCAAAGTATACCAAATAGATGTGAAATTTGCATTCATAACCGGGATATTAGAAGAAGTATATGTAAAACAACCTCCCGGCTTTGAAGATGCAAACCATCCAGATTATGTCTATAAATTATATAAAGCTCTATATGGGTTAAAACAAGCCCCAAGATCTTGGTGTGAAAGGTTAAGAAAGTTCCTTTTAGAAAATAAATTTAAGATGGGAACGGCAGAAAAAACCTTATTTATAAGGCAAGAAAAAGATGATATATTGCTCGTACAAATATACGTATATGACATCATATTTGGTTCAACAAATGATGCACTATGTAAAGAATTTTTTGATAATATGAGTAAAGAATTCGAGATGAGTATGATGGGAGAATTAAATTTCTTTTAGGATTGTAAATAAAGCAATCTGGTGAAGGCATCCATATCTCTCAATCAAAATATTGTAAAGAGATGTTGAAATTTTTTGAAATGGATAATGTCAAACCCATCTCTACTCCTATGTCTACATCTGATAATTTAACGGAAGATCTAAAAGGAATTCCTGTAGACACAAAGAAATATCAGGGAATGATTGGTAGCAGCTTGCTCTATATCACTGCAAGTCATCCCGATATTCAATATAGTGTTTGTAAGTGTGCTAGATTTCAAGTACCACCAAAAGAATCTCATTTATCTGTAGTGAAAAGGATATTGAGATATCTTAAAGGAACCACTGCAGTTGGTCTTTGGTATCCAAAAGGAATACCATTTGACATAGTATGTTTTTCTGATTCAGACTATGTCGGGCATTTAGTCGACAGAAAAGGTACTATTGGTACTTGTCAGTTTCTCGGTGGATGCCTAGTTTCTTGGTTTTTAAGAAAACAAAATTTCGTATCCATCTCGACAACAGAAGCTGAATATATAGCAGCTGTAAAGTGTTGTGCTCAAATATTGTGGATGAAGCAAACACTAGCTAATTATAATATAAAGTTTGATGTGATCTCAATCTTATGTGATAATACAAGTGCTATTGATCTTAGCAAAAATCCCGTATTACATTCAAGATCTAAACATATAGATGTGAGACATCACTTCTTACGTGATCATGTCAATAAAGGCGATATAAAAATGAGTCACATAGATACTGAGTTTAATCTCGCTGACATATTCACGAAATCATTGAATTTCGAAATATTCACTAAACTCCGTCTGAATTTAAGAATGCTGGAATCAATAAAATAGATAGATAATAAAAATAAATCATATTATCTATCTTCTGGGTTTATTTAAGCCATCTCACGAAAAAGATATTTTCCCGATCAAGTTGTTAAGTCTCGTAAATTCAGATTTGTCAATAAAGAAATTTATTGATTGGATTTAATGAGATCTTAAACAACTTAGATTAACCGGGAAAATAAAACTATTCGAGTAAATATTTTTACTCAGTGAGATTTATAATGTCTTTTTTGTTGGGAACCACAGACTTAGGGTGTTACTACGTTTTACGATAAAGATTACGAAAAGAGGATTACCTTGTTAATGGTTGATTCCACGCTCTTCTATTGTATTCCCAAATTCCCTTGAGCGAAGTGTGGCCTCTGTCTTCTCAAGTTATCCTCTCTTCTTGCTCCTTGGTGGCTACAATATGTTTTCACACAATTCCAAGCAAGAAGAGAATAAGAATATATATAGGCTACAATAGGGACCATGGATAATTAGGTTGGGCCTTCTAATTACATCTTGAGCCTAGCCCAATGTAATTAAATATTAATTCAATCCACTAAAGAATTAATATTTGCACTATCTTTCCTAATACCGTAATTTAATTAATCCGGTTCCAATATTATTTGCTTATTAAATTCCCCATGTTTAAAATATCATATGTCCATTAATTGAATAAATTACTGATAATTTATTTAATTAATATCTTTTATCCTTGATCATCCACTCAACCTTTATTTGATTATGCCAGAATAAATTCCACCTGCAGGGTTTCACATAATTAAATCTTTTTGAGCTTTCAAGGGGACATCATTAACCCGAATATTATCAGGACATGGATTCCTTCAATAAATAATATCCACCATGTATATAATTGCATCACCCAAAATATAATGATATAATTCAAAAGATTTATTTCATATATAAATCAAAGCATGTAAATAATATACATGTGTCAATTACTATTTCCGGATTAAGAACCTAAGCATTAATAATAACATAGAATCTTAGTTCTCCTTCTTAATCAGTATTAAGGGAACAATTCTAAATTTGTTCCTGTTCAATATACACAAAGTATACTAGCATTATTTATTAGTCAATATAAACTAATCTAAATAATACTACAGCCATACCAGTGGATTGTCCAACACCACCTGTGCTGTGAACCTTATTATATTATATAACCATATTTAACAATCTAATATTCTGTATCCCATTTGATACTAGATTGTTCACAATATATAATATTAGGCAACATGTAAACATTCAAATGATTCTCAAATAAACTGGCCAGAAATAAATGTACATACTTCAAATAAATATTTTCAGTATACACTAACATTTTTATCATAGGATATAATTATATATCAATATATAGTCTTATTATATATATATGGATATTTTGAAAAATATTTTTACAAAAAAATGTTATATTTTATGGATTAATTTTGTATTGTATCCAGCCCAAATAGAATTTCTATCCGGCCCAATTCATTATAAAAGCCCATATATATTTTACAAATATATAAGTATATATTTTAAAAAATAAACCCAGCATATTAAGAAAAAGCCCAGCCCATTTCATGTTTTTAAGTCCAGTTTGACAAAACCTTTTAATCTAGACCGTTGATCGTTTCTTTGATCAAATATCAGCCGTTCATTAACTAAAATATAAATATGAAACACTGTTTGTACAGTGTTAATCATACGCCTCTATCAAAGCCCTATTCTCTCTCGCCTCTTGTTCGCCTCTTTCTGTTATTAAACCCTAAATCGATGTTATTCGAATTAATCTCTTAAAATTTCCGTGAAATTAAACAGATGTTAATGTTTTAATCTTATATCTCCATAATCATCAATTGAGTATCTGATTAATTGATTTTAATACTTATATGTTCATTTCAGTGTGTAATTTAAACCCTAACATGGTTTTTCGAGTTTAAGTTGTAGGAGAAGACTGAAATGGTTGAAGAAATAACTCGAAGAGGCTAAAACTCGGCTGCGTGTAGCTTGAATCGACAGATCGGATGTTGACTCAGTCTGCGACTAAGTCAACCCGGTTAGCCTTGTAAGCTAGGCTAGGCTATAGGCTCAGGTAAGGGTTCCTCTCTAATTCCAAGAAATTCCTTGACTTAGTCAAGAATGTTCAGCCTGGTATTTGTGTGAAATTAACTGGTGAAGTGGAGAAGGTCATTAGGCATGCTAAGTGGGAGGGATTATTATTTCATTTAAATAGTTAGTACTTCTTACATCTCATGGGTGAGTTTTACTGTAACATGAACATCATTAAGGGTGTAGAGGGAGTCTTGCATTTTACAACCACAGTGAACAAGAAAGTAATTTGTGTTGATAATAATAGACTTAATAGAGCACTACACCTTCCATTGCACTTGTGTGAATTGCCATGTCATGACATCTATTCTTTGTTTATGTTCAACAAAGCTGAGTATGAACTTATGCTTGGTGTCTTATGTAAGTCTGATGTTCCCTCTGGTCTTTGTGATGTTAATTGTAGAATCCATTTTAAGCATTTTAAAGGAGTTTTTCAGCATCTTGCACTTATCATAAGGGCAAATGGCTTGCCCAAACCTAATCAAAGTACATCTTTGATTTTTATGATGTTAAACTGATTTACCTTCTTTACAAAAACAAAATCAACTTTAGCATTTCTTATGTGATTCTTCTCAATATGATAAATGCTAATCTGGTAGGATACATGCCATATGGACTCCTCATCACTTGTTTCTTTCTTATGTGAAATATTCATCTTCTTGATAAATTTGTTAATCTAGGAGATTCACACATCACAAACGAGCACATTAGGCCACAAATTCCTCTCATGCACTGTGAACAACAAGAGGTTGAACCTACTGTGATTCCTCCTGTAATAAGAGAAGAAGATGTCTTCCTCTCTAATTATGAGTTTGTCAGAGTCATGATAAATGAACTTAAAAATGAACTTAGGAGGGTTAAAAATGAAAACAATGAGATTAAGGAAAAGGTAACCTATCTAGAGGGTGTAACTGTGTCTTGTAAGAATACAATTGCATATCTTGAGAACTTAGTTGCACTTACTCTAGGAGACCAATGTATGATTGACCAAGAGAATGTTAATGCCTTCCAAGTTCCAATTTATGATGACTTAGCTGTGGTTCATGAGTTAGAGGACATAAGTATGGATGCAAGGGGACCACTTATTGAAACTCTGCCTGATTTGGTTCATGTGTGTGATGCTAATGGAAATGTGATTGGGTGATCTGTGTATGTTTACTGAATTTGGATGAATGCTGCAATCTGTGCTTGATTTGTTATACTTCTGTTGGTGTAATCTTAACTTTGTTTTGAATTTGGTTGAACTTAATGGAGTGTATGCACTCTTAATGCTTTGTAATCTCTAAAAAAGGTGCAGAACTTTGTTCTATTTAATCACTGAACCACACTGATTGATATGAACAGTTTTGTGCCATGTAATATAATCTGCATTCTGTTACTTTTGTTGGTGCATACACTATCATACTTGTAATGCAAATTTGATTTCAAAATTCACTAACCAGTCTATGCAGGAACAAGATGGAATTTATATTTGGACACTCATAATATGATCTGGGACTTATTACAATTAATTGTTATTAATCTATTAAGCCTGTTCATTTCTAAATTATGCAGAATTTAAGTTAAATTGGTTATCTCTGTAAATTTGAATTGGTGATATACAATATTAAGTCTAAATACTAAGTCCAGTAGTTTGCCATGATAATCTTTGTTATTTGGACCAATCTATTTGTTATTCCTATCTATTTGTTATAAACTGATGTCTTTCATCTCATTTCTGGTACTTGGAAAACTCCAGCCGATTGCTTCTTGTGGATTGCTGGCTTCCGCCCCTCTGACATCATTAAGGTCTCTAAATAACTTGTTTTCTTTTATATTATATTAAAATTTAAAAGAAATGATAGTATAAGTACTTTAAGATTTAGTTGTAGAAAGTAAGATAAATTAACATTTAATTAAACTTCGATAAATAAATATCCTTGAGACTGAATAGTTTTACTCATTTATCAAGATTATTTATTTATGATGTTGACGTACATGTAACTCTAAGATTGTTGTGGATTATGCATGGTAGATGAAAATTCATTTGTTTTTCATTTCAACCAACACCAAAACATCTATCTTTGGCTGATCTGCTAAGGTAAAAATAGGTATACATTCTACCTTCTATCTATTTAGCATTTGATTCTGGAATAGCAAAGTTAGTATCAGTTAAATCAATTAGAATGTATTAGCATGTCTAATCTGTAACAAGCATGTTATGAAGATTGACAGGTTGTATGCTAGAAGTATAGGAGTGTATGATCACTGAATCAACTAGAATGTATTAGAAAGCGCTCTTGTAATTGGTTAACTATTGAGATTAATTTGTCAAAACAGATGATGGCATGCATAAATTGTTAGATTCTGTTCTAAAGTAGAATGTATTAGGCCCACTGAAATGTAAAGTTGCATCAAATTGAATAGATTGTGCTAGTACAAAGCCATGTAAGTTCATACAATATACTCTCGAATTCATTATATGTATACAAGTATAAAGGCCAATTGCACTTCGTTAAAGTCATATTTCATGCGTATTCTACCAAATCAAATGAACTCAGTCATGTTATCATAAATAATTTTGATGAAGTTAGTTTTGGAACAAAATATTGTACTAACTCATTCAGCTTTATAACTCCACTGTGACGGCCTCAACCCCGGGGTCAGGAGTTGACGTCACCAAACACAATAACCAAAATATAAACAACGAGATTATTATTAAAATATACTAACTTGACCCCAAACCAAGATCTGATCCAGGGTCTGTCTGACTAGTCTTCTAGGTATCTGCGAGATATACATAACAATTTGCAAGGGTGAGCATAATCGCTCAGCAGCACCAACATTGAATAAGGAATAAAAGCAGTAATGTAACAATAATAGAAACAGAGCTGTAATCATAATATCAACATTTTATAATGAAAATCGGAAATAACTGGATATCACTAACTAGCATGCTTTATCAATACAACATAGTAGTGGTTGTGTAAATACCAGAGTCCAATTTTAGCATGCTAATCACTTTTATAAAACCGTTGTATCAACTATTTATGCTCTTACGGGAATCACAAATCTAAATCAGATACGTAACGGATATGTGAAGACAGCTGATCAGGCTATCTACACCAGACGGCTCTAACTGCCATCCCATTTACCTGTTCCGGAACTCAGAGACTAGCTAGGTCTCTGACCTGCTGGACTAATCGGTTTTATATTGCGCGCAACCGAATTAAACTATTACAAAATACCCGGAACAATTACAAAAAAAATAGTTCTAATACAAAACTAATTTTGTAAAATCTATTCTAACACGATCAACCCTCGTGTAAATTACAACCACGATTAAACCACGTGGAAACCAAAACAAAAATTAACCACGATTAAACCACATGGGATCCAAACACATAATTAAAATATATATGGCCATAATAGTGGATTAACAACCTGCATAAAAACCAATACAAGCAAAACACTATATACATGCATATATAATTACGGCATGGACATTATATCATAAAACGTAGAACCCATTACCAGGCTCTTGATATCAATTGTTGGGAACCACGGACTTAGGGTGTTACTACCTTTTACGATAAAGATTACGAAAAGAGGATTACCTTGTTAATGGTTGATTCCACGCTCTTCTATTGTATTCCCAAATTCCCTTGAGCGAAGTGTGGCCTCTGTCTTCTCAAGTTATCCTCTCTTCTTGCTCCTTGGTGGCTACAATATGTTTTCACACAATTCCAAGCAAGAAGAGAATAAGAATATATATAGGCTACAATAGGGACCATGGATAATTAGGTTGGGCCTTCTAATTACATCTTGAGCCTAGCCCAATGTAATTAAATATTAATTCAATCCACTAAAGAATTAATATTTGCACTACCTTTCCTAATACCGTAATTTAATTAATTCGGTTCCAATATTATTTGCTTATTAAATTCCCCATGTTTAAAATATCATATGTCCATTAATTAAATAAATTACTGATAATTTATTTAATTAATATCTTTTATCCTTGATCATCCAATCATCCTTATTTAATTATGCCAGAATAAATTCCACCTGCAGGGTTTCACATAATTAAATCTTTTTGAGCTTTCAAGGGGACATCATTAACCCGAATATTATCAGGACATGGATTCCTTTAATAAATAATATCCACCATGTATATAATTCCATCACCCAAAATATAATGATATAATTCAAAAGAATTATTTCATATATAAATCAAAGCATGTAAATAATATACACGTGTCAATTACTATTTCCGGATTAAGAACCTAAGCATTAATAATAACATAGAATCTTAGTTCTCCTTCTTAATCAGTATTAAGGGAACAATTCTAAATTTGTTCCTGTTCAATATACACAAAGTATACTAGCATTATTTATTAGTCAATATAAACTAATCTAAATAATACTACAGCCATACCAGTGGATTGTCCAACACCACCTGTGCTGTGAACCTTATTATATTATATAACCGTATTTAACAATCTAATATTCTGTATCCCATTTGATACTAGATTGTTCACAATATATAATATTAGACAACATGTAAACATTCAAATGATTCTCAAATAAACTTGCCAGAAATAAATGTACATACTTCAAATAAATATTTTCAGTATACACTAACATTTTTATCATAGGATATAATTATATATCAATATATAGTCTTATTATATATATATGGATATTTTGAAAAATATTTTTACAAAAAAATGTTATATTTTATGGATTAATTTTGTATTGTATCCAGGCCAAACAGAATTTCTATCCGGCCCAATTCATTATAAAAGCCCATATATATTTTAAAAATATATAAGTATATATTTTAAAAAATAAACCCAGCATATTAAGAAAAAGCCCAGCCCATTTCATGTTTTTAAGTCCAGTTTGACAAAACCTTTTAATCTAGACCGTTGATCGTTTCTTTGATCAAATATCAGCCGTTCATTAACTAAAATATAAATATGAAACACTGTTTGTACAGTGTTAATCATACGCCTCTATCAAAGCCCTATTCTCTCTCGCCTCTTGTTCGCCTCTTTCGGTTATTAAACCCTAAATCGATGTTATTCGAATTAATCTCTTAAAATTTCTGTGAAATTAAACAGATACTTGATTATAGTTTTTACTGCACTCCAATGTTCCTGACCTGGGTTCGACTGATATCTACTAACCATGCCTACAGCAAAACAGATGTCAGGCCTCGTACATAACATAGCATAAATTAAGCTTCCACATGCTGAAGCATAAGGAACTGCTTTCATGCTCTCTATATCCTTAGGTGTTGAAGGACACTGCTTCTTAGATAGAGCAACTCCATGCTTAAAAGGTATAAAACCTTTCTTGGAGTTCTGCATGTTAAAACGAGCTAATACTTCATCAATGTAGGGCTCTTGAGATAAAGCCAACATCCTTTTCTTGCGATCCCTTATAACTTTGATCCCAAGGATGTATGCGGCTTCACCTAAGTCCTTCATGTCAAATTATTTGAACAACCATGCCTTTACTGATGACAACATCTCAACATTGTTTCCAATGAGTAAAATATCATCTACATATAGTACTAGAAAAACCACTGCATTACCTTCACTTCTCTTATACACGCACGATTCGCTTGGACTTTGATCAAATCCATATGACTGGACTGCCTGATCAAAACGAATATTCCAGTCTCTAGAAGCTTGTTTAAGTCCATAAATAGACCTCTTAAGCTTACATACCAGATGCTCTTGGCCTTCCTTAATGAATCCTTTTGGTTGCTGCATATAGATGGTTTCTTCAAGACTTCCATTAAGAAAAGCTGTCTTGACATCCATTTGCCAAATCTCATAATTGAGATGAGCTGCTATAGATAAAAGAATACGGATTGACTTAAGCATGACTACCGGTGAAAAGGTTTCCTCATAATCGATACCTTCTTTCTGAGTATACCCTTTCGCAACAAGTCTTGCTTTCCAGGCTTTCACCTTTTTATCTAATCCCCTCTTTTTCTTGTAGATCCACTTACATCCAATAGGTTTTATACCTTTGGGTGGTTCCATGAGCTCCCAGACCTGATTAGAATACATTGATTCTATCTCAGATTCCATCGCCTTTTGCCAAAGATCTGCATCTTTGTCTTGTGCTGCCTCTTCGTATGTACGGGGATCATCATCATGTTCACCAAAGACCAAGTCTGAAGACTCACCCAAAAACATGAATCTATCAGGCTGTTGAACAACCCTCCAACTACGACGAGGCACTGGTGCGGTATTAGTGACAGGTTGTACATTATGTTGTGGTTGTTCTACTTGTACTACAACTTTATGGGTATTATTTGTCCCTCCCACTAGTTCCTCTAAAACGACACTACTCATGGGTTTGTGATTCATTATATATTCCTCCTCTAAGAATCTTGCATTGGTGCTAACAATGACATCCCGATTCTTCGGACTATAAAATAAATATCCTTTCGTTCCCATGGGGTAGCCTACAAACAACCTTACTTCTGTACGAGATTCTAACTTTGTCGCGTTCTTGTTCAGCACATGTGCTGGACAACCCCATATTCGAATATGTCTTAGACTCGGTTTATCCCCGGTCCACAATTCTAAGGGGGTTTTAGGAACCGACTTAGAAGGTACTAAGTTCAGAAGATAAGCTGTTGTCTCTAAGGCATGTCCCCAAAATGACTTGGGTAAATCTGAATAACTCATCATCGATCTAACACTCTCTAAAAGAGTCTGGTTCCTTCTCTCTGCTACACCGTTATGTTGGGGTGTGCCTGGTGCAGTTAACTGGGATTCTATCCCATTTTCTGATAAATATTCCCTAAATTCTCCAAGCAAGTATTCGCCACCACGATCTGATCGTAGTGACTTGATACTTTTATTAAGTCGCTTCTCCGTTATAGCTTTGTACTCTTTGAACTTATCAAAGCACTCAGACTTACGGTGCAACAAATAAACGTACCCATATCTAGAATACTCATCAATGAAAGTGATGAAATATTCATAACCACCTCTTGCTTGGATATTCATGGGTCCACATAAATCAGAGTGAACCAATTCTAAAAGTTGTTTGGCTCTATTCCCTTTTGCCTTGAAAGGCCTATTAGTCATTTTACCTTCCAAGCAGGATTCACAAACTGGAAATGGCTCTACTGCCAATGAGCTTAAAGGCCCGTCTACTACCAGTCTTTGGATCCTCCTCAAGTTAATATGACCTAATCTTAAGTGCCAAAGATATGTTTGGTTCAAACTAGAAGGTTCCTTTCTTTTAGTAGAGTTAGAAGATGTGTTGTTCAATTCCCTAAATTGCAATTACAGTGCAGTTGACTAGGATTAATTATATACAAATTGTCCTGCAATGTACCAGAACATATAATTCATTTATTCATCATAATAGAAACATTATGATCCAAACAAACATTATAACCATCCAAAGCAAGTTTAGAAACCGAAATTAAATTCCTTCTAAAAGAAGGTACATAAAGACAATTGTTCAAAACCAAAATCCTATCAGAACCAAAAGATAAATGAATAACTCCTACTGCAACTACTGCTACTTTCATAGCATCTCCCATGAACACGTATATCTCACCATCTCTAAGCACTCTGGATAGTTGGAACCGCTGCATAGAATTACAAACATGATCTGTGGCTCCTGTATCTACACACCAAGTGCTCGTAGATATAGCCGCTATAAATGTTTCTGTAACTAGAGAAAGAGACATACCAATATTGTTTGTCTTCTTAGGAAGAGGACAATCCTGTTTCCAGTGACCTAACTGTTTGCATCTGAAGCACTTTCCCTTAGGCTTTTTCACACCACCCTGAACTCCCACTACTTTCACAGCTTTCTGTGTTTGAGCCTTTTTCTTCTTCTTAATACCTTTCGGCTTAGAGGAAGAACCTTTCTCAGCCACATTCACTTGAACACTCTGCCGAAATAATCCTTCAGCTTCCTGAAGTTCTGTCAGCAGTTCCGCGAGACTATACTGCCTCTTGTTCATGTTGTAATTAAAGCGGAACTGCTCAAAACTCTTGGACAAGCTCATAAGGATAATGTCAATCTAGGTTTCCCTGTCAAGTTCAGCACCAAGGATCTCTATCTCATTCAGATGCGATATCATCTTGAGAACATGATCCCTTACAGGTGTGCCTTCAGCCATCTGAGTATTCATTAAAGCCTTCATGGCTACTTGCCTAGCAGCCCTATTCTGATCTCCAAAAAGTTCCTTGAGATTAAAGACAATATCCGAAGCAGTGGCCATAGACTGATGCTGATGCTGCAAAACACCCGACATTGCTGCCAGAATGTAACATCGCGACATCTCATCAGCCTTAATCCACCGTTTATAATACTCTTTCTCATCTTCAGGAGCATCAGCAACAGGCTGTTCAGGCTTGGGTTCATAAGTGCAAAACTTGTACTCCTCAACAGTCAACACAATGTCCAAATTTCATTTCCATTCAATATAGTTAGGTCCGGTAAGTTTGTTATCCTTAAGTATGGTGAATAGTGGATTAAAGCCCATTTTATCCTGAGAATCATGCATAAAAATATCACATAAATAAGGGTGCATTAATTATTAAGATCTATTGATTCCTCTAACAATTATTAAAATTTAATGCACTAACATATAAACATCATAAGCTTCTGGTACGCCACGATGTGTGACATGTATACCACCTAATTTTGTTTAAATGTTACTTCGGTCCTATTACTAAACAATATGCCACGTTGGGGTGGACTATATTATTTTTCATAGCTAAGTGTATACCATCATCAAATCTTAAATTATTCGAAATCTATGGAACTTGGTACGCCACGATGGGTGGCGTGTATACCTTCCAATATTCGTAATTTTGCCTTGAATAGAATACTTCAATTCAATATTCATCAATGGTTTGATTTCCAGGTAGTGGAGGAGTCACATCGGTCTCGCTTAAAACCCACAGCCTTACAAGTTCGATGAACCCGTTTTTGATAAAATCGCCCCAAAATCAGAAATAAAGAAAATCCGTATTTATTCCTTTCAAAATTTATTAATTTAAGAAGTTTGTTCTAGTAATTTCTATAACATTCTAGACACCACAAATTACATGTCACGATGGGTGACGTATATATAATTTATATTCGTCTTTATGTTAAATTACCTACAACCAATAATGGAGACCATGGGATTTAATTTCATATTAATTCCCTCTCCCACTTAGAATTTTTTTTATTAAAATTGAGAAATTTTAAATTAAATGGGGCCCTATGTTGTTATAATTATGTCTAATCATGCATTCAAAATACACACATAATTTTAGCAACATATAACATTTAATTAAAGCAATAAATAAATTTTATGTCTATGTCATCCTAATTAAGTTAAACATGCAATTTTAAAAGAATTACACACATAATTAATGACACACATAATCAATAAATTAAAGCAATAATTAAAATTTAATGGAAAAAATTAAAATAAATTTTCCACTATTATGGCCCTTGAAAAAAAAATCTGCCCCAAGCGCGCCCCAACGCCCCCAGCAGCCCCCGCAGCCCCAGCAGTCCCGGCTGCCGCATCAGCCCCAGCAGCCCCAGCAGTCCCAGCTGCCGCGGCTGCCCCAGCAGCCCCAGCAGTCCCAGCTGCCGCAGCAGCCCCAGCAGCCCCAGGTAATCGCACAACGGAACAAAAAACTACCGGAATTGATTTCCGATCGCACATAACTATTACAAAATACCCGGAACAATTACAAAAAAAATAGTTCTAATACAAAACTAATTTTGTAAAATCTATTCTAACACGATCAACCCTCGTGTAAATTACAACCACGATTAAACCACGTGGAAACCAAAACAAAAATTAACCACGATTAAACCACATGGGATCCAAACACATAATTAAAATATATATGGCCATAATAGTGGATTAACAACCTGCATAAAAACCAATACAAGCAAAACACTATATACATGCATATATAATTACGGCATGGACATTATATCATAAAACGTAGAACCCATTACCAGGCTCTTGATATCAATTGTTGGGAACCACGGACTTAGGGTGTTACTACGTTTTACGATAAAGATTACGAAAAGAGGATTACCTTGTTAATGGTTGATTCCACGCTCTTCTATTGTATTTCCAAATTCCCTTGAGCGAAGTGTGGCCTCTGTCTTCTCAAGTTATCCTCTCTTCTTGCTCCTTGGTGGCTACAATATGTTTTCACACAATTCCAAGCAAGAAGATAATAAGAATATATATAGGCTACAATAGGGACCATGGATAATTAGGTTGGGCCTTCTAATTACATCTTGAGCCTAGCCCAATGTAATTAAATATTAATTCAATCCACTAAAGAATTAATATTTGCACTACCTTTCCTAATACCGTAATTTAATTAATCCGGTTCCAATATTATTTGCTTATTAAATTCCCCATGTTTAAAATATCATATGTCCATTAATTGAATAAATTACTGATAATTTATTTAATTAATATCTTTTATCCTTGATCATCCACTCAACCTTTATTTGATTATGCCAGAATAAATTCCACCTGCAGGGTTTCACATAATTAAATCTTTTTGAGCTTTCAAGGGGACATCATTAACCCGAATATTATCAGGACATGGATTCCTTCAATAAATAATATCCACCATGTATATAATTGCATCACCCAAAATATAATGATATAATTCAAAAGAATTATTTCATATATAAATCAAAGCAAGTAAATAATATACATGTGTCAATTACTATTTCCGGATTAAGAACCTAAGCATTAATAATAACATAGAATCTTAGTTCTCCTTCTTAATCAGTATTAAGGGAACAATTCTAAATTTGTTCCTGTTCAATATACACAAAGTATACTAGCATTATTTATTAGTCAATATAAACTAATCTAAATAATACTACAGCCATACCAGTGGATTGTCCAACACCACCTGTGCTGTGAACCTTATTATATTATATAACCATATTTAACAATCTAATATTCTGTATCCCATTTGATACTAGATTGTTCACAATATATAATATTAGGCAACATGTAAACATTCAAATGATTCTCAAATAAACTGGCCAGAAATAAATGTACATACTTCAAATAAATATTTTCAGTATACACTAACATTTTTATCATAGGATATAATTATATATCAATATATAGTCTTATTATATATATATGGATATTTTGAAAAATATTTTTACAAAAAAATGTTATATTTTATGGATTAATTTTGTATTGTATCCAGCCCAAATAGAATTTCTATCCGGCCCAATTCATTATAAAAGCCCATATATATTTTACAAATATATAAGTATATATTTTAAAAAATAAACCCAGCATATTAAGAAAAAGCCCAGCCCATTTCATGTTTTTAAGTCCAGTTTGACAAAACCTTTTAATCTAGACCGTTGATCGTTTCTTTGATCAAATATCAGCCGTTCATTAACTAAAATATAAATATGAAACACTGTTTGTACAGTGTTAATCATACGCCTCTATCAAAGCCCTATTCTCTCTCGCCTCTTGTTCGCCTCTTTCTGTTATTAAACCCTAAATCGATGTTATTCGAATTAATCTCTTAAAATTTCCGTGAAATTAAACAGATGTTAATGTTTTAATCTTATCTCTCCATAATCATCAATCGAGTATCTGATTAATTGATTTTAATACTTATATGTTCATTTCAGTGTGTAATTTAAACCCTAACATGGTTTTTCGAGTTTAAGTTGTAGGAGAAGACTGAAATGGTTGAAGAAATAACTCGAAGAGGCTAAAACTCGGCTGCGTGTAGCTTGAATCGACAGATCGGATGTTGACTCAGTCTGCGACTAAGTCAACCCGGTTAGCCTTGTAAGCTAGGCTAGGCTATAGGCTCAGGTAAGGGTTCCTCTCTAATTCCAAGAAATTCCTTGACTTAGTCAAGAATGTTCAGCCTGGTATTTGTGTGAAATTAACTGGTGAAGTGGAGAAGGTCATTAGGCATGCTAAGTGGTAGGGATTATTATTTCATTTAAATAGTTAGTACTTCTTACATCTCATGGGTGAGTTTTACTGTAACATGAACATCATTAAGGGTGTAGAGGGAGTCTTGCATTTTACAACCACAGTGAACAAGAAAGTAATTTGTGTTGATAATAATAGACTTAATAGAGCACTACACCTTCCATTGCACTTGTGTGAATTGCCATGTCATGACATCTATTCTTTGTTTATGTTCAACAAAGCTGAGTATGAACTTATGCTTGGTGTCTTATGTAAGTCTGATGTTCCCTCTGGTCTTTGTGATGTTAATTGTAGAATCCATTTTAAGCATTTTAAAGGAGTTTTTCAGCATCTTGCACTTATCATAAGGGCAAATGGCTTGCCCAAACCTAATCAAAGTACATCTTTGATTTTTATGATGTTAAACTGATTTACCTTCTTTACAAAAACAAAATCAACTTTAGCATTTCTTATGTGATTCTTCTCAATATGATAAATGCTAATCTGGTAGGATACATGCCATATGGACTCCTCATCACTTGTTTCTTTCTTATGTGAAATATTCATCTTCTTGATAAATTTGTTAATCTAGGAGATTCACACATCACAAACGAGCACATTAGGCCACAAATTCCTCTCATGCACTGTGAACAACAAGAGGTTGAACCTACTGTGATTCCTCCTGTAATAAGAGAAGAAGATGTCTTCCTCTCTAATTATGAGTTTGTCAGAGTCATGATAAATGAACTTAAAAATGAACTTAGGAGGGTTAAAAATGAAAACAATGAGATTAAGGAAAAGGTAACCTATCTAGAGGGTGTAACTGTGTCTTGTAAGAATACAATTGCATATCTTGAGAACTTAGTTGCACTTACTCTAGGAGACCAATGTATGATTGACCAAGAGAATGTTAATGCCTTCCAAGTTCCAATTTATGATGACTTAGCTGTGGTTCATGAGTTAGAGGACATAAGTATGGATGCAAGGGGACCACTTATTGAAACTCTGCCTGATTTGGTTCATGTGTGTGATGCTAATGGAAATGTGATTGGGTGATCTGTGTATGTTTGCTGAATTTGGATGAATGCTGCAATCTGTGCTTGATTTGTTATACTTCTGTTGGTGTAATCTTAACTTTGTTTTGAATTTGGTTGAACTTAATGGAGTGTATGCACTCTTAATGCTTTGTAATCTCTAAAAAAGGTGCAGAACTTTGTTCTATTTAATCACTGAACCACACTGATTGATATGAACAGTTTTGTGCCATGTAATATAATCTGCATTCTGTTACTTTTGTTGGTGCATACACTATCATACTTGTAATGCAAATTTGATTTCAAAATTCACTAACCAGTCTATGCAGGAACAAGATGGAATTTGTATTTGGACACTCATAATATGATCTGGGACTTATTACAATTAATTGTTATTAATCTATTAAGCCTGTTCATTTCTAAATTATGCAGAATTTAAGTTAAATTGGTTATCTCTGTAAATTTGAATTGGTGATATACAATATTAAGTCTAAATACTAAGTCCAGTAGTTTGCCATGATAATCTTTGTTATTTGGACCAATCTATTTGTTATTCCTATCTATTTGTTATAAACTGATGTCTTTCATCTCATTTCTGGTACTTGGAAAACTCCAGCCGATTGCTTCTTGTGGATTGCTGGCTTCCGCCCCTCTGACATCATTAAGGTCTCTAAATAACTTGTTTTCTTTTATATTATATTAAAATTTAAAAGAAATGATAGTATAAGTACTTTAAGATTTAGTTGTAGAAAGTAAGATAAATTAACATTTAATTAAACTTCGATAAATAAATATCCTTGAGACTGAATAGTTTTACTCATTTATCAAGATTATTTATTTATGATGTTGACGTACATGTAACTCTAAGATTGTTGTGGATTATGCATGGTAGATGAAAATTCATTTGTTTTTCATTTCAACCAACACCAAAACATCTATCTTTGGCTGATCTGCTAAGGTAAAAATAGGTATACATTCTACCTTCTATCTATTTAGCATTTGATTCTGGAATAGCAAAGTTAGTATCAGTTAAATCAATTAGAATGTATTAGCATGTCTAATCTGTAACAAGCATGTTATGAAGATTGACAGGTTGTATGCTAGAAGTATAGGAGTGTATGATCACTGAATCAACTAGAATGTATTAGAAAGTGCTCTTGTAATTGGTTAACTATTGAGATTAATTTGTCAAAACAGATGATGGCATGCATAAATTGTTAGATTTTGTTCTAAAGTAGAATGTATTAGGCCCACTGAAATGTAAAGTTGCATCAAATTGAATAGATTGTGCTAGTACAAAGCCATGTAAGTTCATACAATATACTCTCGAATTCATTATATGTATACAAGTATAAAGGCCAATTGCACTTCGTTAAAGTCATATTTCATGCGTATTCTACCAAATCAAATGAACTCAGTCATGTTATCATAAATAATTTTGATGAAGTTAGTTTTGGAACAAAATATTGTACTAACTCATTCAGCTTTATAACTCCACTGTGACGGCCTCAACCCCGGGGTCAGGAGTTGACGTCACCAAACACAATAACCAAAATATAAACAACGAGATTATTATTAAAATATACTAACTTGACCCCAAACCAAGATCTGATCCAGGGTCTGTCTGACTAGTCTTCTAGGTATCTGCGAGATATACATAACAATTTACAAGGGTGAGCATAATCGCTCAGCAGCACCAACATTGAATAAGGAATAAAAGCAGTAATGTAACAATAATAGAAACAGAGCTGTAATCATAATATCAACATTTTATAATGAAAATCGGAAATAACTGGATATCACTAACTAGCATGCTTTATCAATACAACATAGTAGTGGTTGTGTAAATACCAGAGTCCAATTTTAGCATGCTAATCACTTTTATAAAACCGTTGTATCAACTATTTATGCTCTTACGGGAATCACAAATCTAAATCAGATACGTAACGGATATGTGAAGACAGCTGATCAGGCTATCTACACCAGACGGCTCTAACTGCCATCCCATTTACCTGTTCCGGAACTCAGAGACTAGCTAGGTCTCTGACCTGCTGGACTAATCGGTTTTATATTGTGCGCAACCGAATTAGCCTTTTACACCACCTCAATAGGTCTACTCTGCCCCCAATGTATCCCATATCTGACCGTTTTATCCAGTTTTCAAAACATTTGTACCTATCTCATTTCAAAATCATTTATTTTACCAGCACACATATAAAATCCAGTTCGCAATTCATTTCATTCCAGATAGGTACCTTTCGAAGTTACTTTTCCCCAAAACAATTTGAAAATAGTGATTTATAACTATAGGGGATACGTAACTTAAAACGTTTTTGTTCCATTACGAGAATAAAACATTTATCTATTCATACATACTGAACCATAAAAGAATAGTCATGGGTACTTTCCTTGCAACGCTTTACAAAACCCTAAGTAGCTTTCATGCTGACTTCGGTCTGGGGAAACTCGACTGGGATCTACAAATATAGAGTACCCTAATTAGTTATACCGACATGCTTGATATCCTCAAATCCTAATAACACAATCCGATAACCCGACTCGTATAGTTATTATACACATAATCACATAATCACGTATTTGCCCACACACAATTAGGGGTAATATGTAGAATATAAGTACGTATGTTTACAAATATATTTTTAGAAAATTTTGGCAGCAACTTCTTTGTTTATAAGACTACCCGTCGATTACAATCAACGGCAACAATCACAACAATCCTCAATATCACCCCATCATTTTATACAATATACATCACAACACCATTCGAAATTTAGGACTCAGAACAAAGTCATCACCGTCCACCGTTGACTCACCGAAGTTCATCGTCAACGGCGTCACAATTTATTGGCGCCCGATATAATAAGGGTTCCCAAATAAATTATACTGATTAATATTATTCCCCGCAATGAAAGTTTTGATTTCATGAATATTATTCATTTATTTTCCTGCAGAAAAAGGAAAATAGGAATTAAAGTTATAGAAATAAAACCCAACTGTTTCAATTCGGCCCAACAGAGAAGGCCCAAACTGCAGGGCCCAAAAATCAAGTCCAACTGCAAACAACTAGCCTCAGTATTAGAGGCCCAGCATCAACAGCCAGGCCCAAATTAACAGGCCCAACTGCAAACAGGACAAGCCCAACAAGGAACCAGCCCAACAGACTACACACCATCGCACACATGCGGCCACGCGCCGCCACAACACACACACACAAATACTTGCACACACACACACATGCAATTTAAACACACACAATACACACACTTATATATATATACCAATCAAGACAAAGCCAGAATCGAACATGAAGAAACAACCGGAAAAGTACCGGAAACGGCGAAGAGATGAGCAACGCCGGGAAAGGAAACGGAAATGGAGAGGAAGAAAGAAAAAGAGAAACTGAGAAACGAGAGATAAAGAGATTGAGAGAGAGGACAGAGAGATTTGAGAGTGAGGAGAGAGAGATAGAGGAAGACAGTGAACAACCGGGGGGTTCATTTGTTTTTTTATTTTTTTTATTTTGTTGTTAACAGATGTTGCAAAATAAAACATAACACGTGTCCCTCTGATTAATAAGAAACTAACACATAACTTATAAATTAGATACAGAGGTTCTATGGCTCGGTTTTGTCCTGAAACTCGAATTTAACAGACAAAGGTGCACGCGAAATAATCTCAGAAAATTATGAAAATAATCTTAAAATGTCATAAATATCCCGAAGTTTATAAAACATAAGTTTCGAAATTTTTTAAAATAATTTTCGAGGTGCACTTTATACCCGTTTTTTAACAAATAATGAAACAACGCGCAGGTGAAACTAACTTCGAAAATTCCCAAAATAATTTTAAAATTCTCAGAATAATACGAACTTAATAAAATATAAGTTTCTTAATTTTTGAAGATTTTCATAATTAAATATGGATTTTACCATTAAGCACACTCAAAAAATCATGCAAAAATGAATAATTAATGAAATATTGATTTCTCAATTTTATAAAGTCCTAAAAATAATTATTGAAATTATAAAATTATAAAACCAATTTTAAAGACAATCTAAATATTTATAGAATTAAAACTGTAATAAAATCACTTTTACAAGCGAAATAAAATCGTATAACTCACTAATAAATCACACAATTCCATCCCACATATCAACAAATCATAAATAATTAAATAATAATTAATAACTGCTGCCAAAACCATTAGACATATTTTATTTAATTATTTAAACCTTTATTACACTTTTTAACATTAAAATAAAAAGAAAAATACACGAGTCGTTATATCCTTTCCCCCTTAAAAAGATTCTGTCCCCAGAATCTGACTTAACTAAACAGATGAGGATAATTATCAAGCATGTCTGACTCTAATTCCCAAGTAGACTCTTCTACTTGAGGATTTCTCCACAGAACTTTTACTATAGGGATCGACATATTCCTAAGCACTCGTTCCTTACGGTCTAGGATTTGAATCGGTTGTTCCACATAGGACAAATCTGGCTGAAGCTCAATCAGTTCATATTCTATGACTTGATTCGAACTAGGGATATAGGGCTTCAACATAGACATGTGGAACACATTATGAATGTGCTGCCACTGCGGTGGTAACGCTATCTCATAGGCAACATTTCCCACTTTCTTCAAAACATCAAACGGTCCTATAAATCTAGGGCTAAGTTTACCCTTCTGACCAAATCGTACAAACCCTTTCCAAGGTAATATTGTTAGTATTACTAGAGCTCCTATCTCGAAGTCCATATATTTCCTATGCAAATCTACATACTTTCTCTATCTATCTTGGGCCGCTTCTAACCTTTTTCGGATCAACACTATGGCATCTCTAGTTTGCTGAACCAACTCGGGACCTAACATTTTCTTTTCTCCTATCTCATCCCAATACAACGATGATCTACACTTACGTTCATACAAAGCTTCGTAAGGCGGCATCCCGATACTGGCATGGTAACTGTTATTATACGAGAACTCAATCAAAGGTAGGTGTTCATCCCAATTACCTTTAAAATCCATAACACAGACTCTCAACATATCCTTTATGGTCTGAATCGTTCTTTCACTTTGGCCGGCCGTCTGAGGATGATAAGCAGTGCTCATATTCAACTTCGTTCCTAGGCACTCATGGAATTTAATCTAGAACCTGGAATTAAATCTCGGGTCTCGATCTGACACTATAGACACAGGCACTCTATGTTTGGTAACTATCTCATCTAAATATAACTTAACTAGTTTTTCCAACGAATACCTTTCATTGATCGGAAGGAAATGCGCTGACTTAGTCAATCTGTCAATGATTACCCAAATAGCATCATGATTCACTCCCGTCCTTGGCAATCCTACTACAAAATCCATAGCAATCTCCTCCCACTTCCATTGGGGAATCTCCAAAGGTTATAACAATCCGCTTGGTCGTTGGCTCTGCTTTTACCATTTCATATACATGACACTTACTAACCCAATTGGAAATAGCCTTCTTCATTACTGGCCACCAAAAGCTTCTCTTCAAGTCCTGGTACATCTTAGTACTGCCAGGGTTGATAGAAAACCTAGAGTTATGTACTTCGTGTAATACCTCGTTCTTCAATTCCTTTACATTAGGAATCCAAACTCTGGATGAAAATCTATACAAACCTTGACTATCTTTTTGAGTACACAACTCTTCTCCCGTCAAAGTATCCGACTTTTGTTCCATAACTCCTTCTTAACACCTTTTGATCTTTTCCATCAATGCCGGCTAGAAAGTAACTTCATATAGTTGCTCTTGATTCTCACTAGGTACTCGGACCTCAATCTCCATTCTTAACAAATCTCGTGCTAGTTCTTCCGCCATTTTAATCATATTCAATCTTTCTTTTCTACTCAAGGCATCAGCTACCACGTTGGCTTTACCTGGGTGATAATTAATTGAACAATCATAGTCCTTAATCAGTTCCAACCATCTTCTCTACCTCATGTTCAAATCCTTCTGCGTGAATATGTACTTCAGGCTCTTATGATCTGTATAAATATCGCATTTCTCTCCGTACAAGTAGTGACGCCATAACTTCAAAGCAAATACTATAGCCGCCAACTCAAGGTCATGAACTAGATATTTCTGCTCGTGAGGTTTTAACTGTCTGGAGGCATAAGCAATAACTTTGTCATGCTGCATTAGCACACAACCCAATCCTTTCAAGGAAACATCACTATAGATCACAAAGTTTCCCGTCTCATCTGGAAATGCTAATACTGGAGCCGTCACTAATCTCCGCTTCAATTCCTGGAAACTTTCTTCACACTTTTCCATCCAAGCGAACTTCTCATTCTTCCGGGTCAACTTGGTTAATGGGGATGCAATCTGCGAAAAATCTTTTACAAACCTTCGATAATATCCTGCTAATCCAAGAAAACTTCTTATTTCAGTCGATGTCTTCGGTTGCTCCCACCTTGATACAGCTTCAATCTTTACTGGGTCTACTTCGATGCCTTCCTTACTCACTACATGTCCAAGAAACTATACTTTTGTCAACCAAAACTCGCACTTGGATAACTTTGCATACAATTGCTTTTCCCACAATTTCTGAAGGGCAATCTGTAGATGCGTTGCGTGCTCTTCTGGATTCTTCGAATATATGAGGATGTCATCAATAAATACAATAATAAACTTATCCAGGTACTCCTTATATACCCTATTCATCAAATCCATGAAAGTCGCTGGTGTATTCGTCAATCCAAACGACATCACTAAGAACTCATAATGGATATACCTTGTTCTGAATGCAGTCTTGGGAATATCTTCAGGCTTTATCTTCAGTTGGTGGTAGCCAGATCTTCAGTCAATTTTTGAGAAATAACATGCTCCCTTAAGCTGATCAAACAAATCGTCGATGCGTGGCAAAGGATACTTATTCTTTATCGTCAACTTGTTCAGCTCTCTGTAGTCAATACACAATCTCATACTTCCATCCTTTTTCTTCACAAATAGCACTGGAGCATCCCACGAAGAAACACTGGGTCGAATGACTCCCTTGTCCAATAATTCCTGAAGTTGCTTAGCCAATTCTTTCATTTCCATTGGGGCCATCCGGTATGAAGCCTTAGAAACTGGTTCAGCTCCAGGAATCAAATCAATAGAGAACTCTATCTCTCGATCAGGTGGCAATCCTGGTAACTCTTCCGGGAACACGTCAGGGAATTCTCTACCTATGGGAATCTCATCCAAAATGGGGGTTTCTTTCTTCGTATCCACCACATTAGCCAAATACGCCTCACTTCCTTGCCGCAACAATCTCTTTGCTTGCATCACTGAAAGGAACTTTTTATCTTGTCTCTGTCCTTGGTAACTGATTCTTTTATTATCGGGGGTGTACATTGTTGGATTTTAATCGCAGCGGAGGCATGGTAAAACACTTTTACACATATAAAATCCAAATAAAAGCATATAAATCGTGGTAAAAACATAGGGATCGATTACTAACCTTTAATATGCGATCCAAAAGCAACGATCGGAGATCCTTAGCAGCTGCTCCTCAAACGTGAAGCACTCCACCGGTATCCACCAAGAAACCGACGTTAAGGAGGAGGAGGAGGTGGAGAGAATTATGTTTTATATAATTTTGGGGTTAGAATAAAGATAGGATTTATGATAGTATATTTATAGGAAAAATTTTCAGCTGAAATTTTCCCATAAATATTATTATTATTATCCCATTTATTATTCTCATTAATAATTAAAACACCTTTTAATTATTAATCTTTTTTCTAAACACTTTAGAAATAATTCTCTCTCTTGATTTAATTTCCAAAAAATTAAATCCTTAATTAATAATATTAAGAACTTTTCTTAATTAATTTATAATCAATTAAATCTCATTTAATCAATTATTAAATTTGCCAATTAATTATTTATTTCATAAATAAATAATTATTAGCCATTATTAATTAATTCCTTCACCATTAAATCATTCTCTTTTTATGGTGTGACCCTGTAGGTTCAATATTAAGTCGGTAGTAGAAATAAATAATAATAAAACTATTTTATCATTATTTATATAAATTCTCTAATTTATTAAATATGATTAATTAATTAATCACATTCATTCTACATCGTGAGGGATACTTCTCAGCATATCGCGACTATCCGGATAATATGAATTCACTGCTTAGAATACCAAGAACCTATTCAGTGAATAATTACCGTACAATAAACTCCTTCTATCCTACAATGTCCCGATTAAATACAAGGCATGGATCTCGTGTCAAGCCTATCTAATTTAATCACTTGCTTACCATTTACTATGCTTAGTTCTATGCAAATTAGAAACTCATTTCTAATTTCATTTACTCTGGCCAGAGATTCCTGAACTAGCATAAGTGGATCAGCCTTGAACATTCGCTTCCTTCACTGGAAGGGGTAGATCCTTTATTGATCATACACTATCTTCGTGTACAAATTCCTATACCCAGTAGAGCCCTAATAATTGTCCCTGGAGACTAAGAACTAAACCAAAGCATAGTTCAATGTACACAAGATGACTATGATGACCTCAAGTCTAAGGATACTTGTACAACTATCACTATATGAATAACTGCTGACACGTGAGTGAACTCCATCAGTTGTTCAGCTGGGCGAGTCATGTTCAATGAACTTACTCTATAATAAGCACCTACATACTAGCTATAGTGTCACCACACAAATGTCTATGAGAACAGACATCCTTCATAATGAAGCAAACATAGTATGTACCGATCTTTGTGGATTATTAATTACCAGTTAGTAATCCTACGACCAGGAACTATTTAAGTTTAAAGTTATCATCTTTTAGGTCTCACTATTATGATCTCATCATAATCCATAAAAAGCTTTACTCTAAACTATGGTATATCTTATTTAAACACTTAAATAGATAAAGCCCATAATTAAAACAAAACAAGTCTTTTATTAATATCAATGAAATCAAAACAGATTACACAAGGAGTTATTCCTAAATCCTAATACATGATTGGACTTAGGACATATTCCTTTCAATCTCCCACTTGTACTAAATCCAATCACTCTGGTATCTAATACCCATCTAGTCTTTATGACGATCAAAGTGACTTTCAGAAAGTAGCTTTGTTAGTGGGTCTGCTATGTTGTTATGTGTGTCAACTCTATTTCAATACAATACAAGAAATGTTACCGCGCTCCCACTAACCCTTTTGTAGACGCATGGTTCATCTACATTTTTGATAAAATCAAACTCTTTGATTGTCTCATCAAAACGAATGTTCCATCTTTCGAGAAGCTTGCTTTAAACCACATATGGTTTGCAGCAGCTTACACACTAGGGCTTTATTTCCCTTGGAAAGAAAACCATCTGGCCATTTGCCAGATTTCATAGTCGTAGTAAGTAGCAATCGCAAGCAAAATCCGAAGTGATTTTAACAGGGCTACAGGTAAAAGGTTTCATCAAAGTCAATCCATTGCCTTTGTTTAAATCCTTTTTCCACAAGCCTGGCCTTATAGGTCTCAACCTGGCCATCTGCTCTAATCATTCTTTCGTATAGCGTATACATAGATTCCTTTTCGGATTTCATGGCACTATGCCATTTCTCTGAGTCAACACTACTCATAGCCTCATTATAGGTCACAGAGTCGTCATAATCAATGATCGACAACTCATTGTCATTCTCAATGACAAGGCCATATTACCTCTCAGGTTGGCGAGACACTCTCCCTGACCTACGAATGGGCTGTTCCACAAAAGGTTGTTCAGTCAGAACAGGTGTTTCCACTTGATCCATAGTAGTTTGTGCTTCTTGAACTTCATCAAGTTCAATTTTGCTCCCACTGTTTCCTTCAAGGATAAACTCCTTTTCTAAGAAGGTAGCATGTCTGGAGACAAACACCCGATGATCGGTGTAAAAGTAATACCCTAAAATCTCTTTAGGATATCCCACAAAACTACATTTTACGGATCGATATTCCAGCTTATCTGGGTCAACTTTCTTGACATAAGCTGGATATCTCCAAATCTTAACGTGTTTAAGACTCAGTTTCCTTTCTTTCCATATCTCATACGGAGTTTGAGGAACAGATTTGGAAGGCACCTTATTCATTAAATATGCTAAGTTTTCCAATGCATAACCCCATAGGAATACTGGAAGATTTGCATAGCTCATCATGGACCGAACTATGTCTAACAAAGTTCGATTTCTCCTTTCAGATACCAATCTGGAGGAGTCCACTGGGAGACTATACCATTTACGTTGAGATGATCCAGAAACTCTCCATTCAAGTATTCACCACCTCGATCTAATCGAAGAATTATAATACTATGTTTGGTTGTTTCTCCACTTCATACTTATACTCTTTGAACTTTTCAAAGGCTTCAGACTTGTGTTTCATCAAACACATATCTGAATCTAGATCTATCATCTATAAAAGTAATGAAGTATGAAAATCCACCCATGGCTTGCGTAGACATTGGTCCACATACATTTGTGTGTACCAATCCTAGCAAATCTGCAGCCCTCTCTCCATGTCCACTAAATGGAGACTGCAGTGCCATAATAAAGTGAGATTTTCATCATCCCTTTTCTTTTATTAGTTTGTTCAATCTGAAGTAAATTATGTCACATATATACAGACCATTATTTAAAGTACCATGTCCATAAAGAATATTATCTCTAAGAATAGAACATTCATTATTCTCAATAATAAATGAAAAATCCAGCCAAGTCTAACATGGGAATAATATTCCTCACAATCGAGGGAACAAAATAACAATTATTTAAAAAACAATAGTCTTGTCCGTAGGCATATATAAATGAAATGATTCTACATCTTCAGCAGCAACTCTTGCTCCATTTCCCATCAGTAGAATCACCTCCTCTTCCTCAAGAGTCCTACTTCTCCTTGGTCCCTGTAACAAATTACAGATTTGAGAACCACAGGCGGTATCTAATACCCAAGTAAAAATTTGATTTAATGACATATTCACTTCTATCATGAACATACCTGAATCAGAAGCGGTAGTCTCACTACCCTTCTTCTTCTTCAATTCTGCAAGGTAAACCTTGCAGTTCCTCTTCCAGTGCCCCACCTTGTTACAGTGAAAGCAAACAACTTTGCTCTTGGGGTCTTCAGCTTTTGGTGGAACTGGCGTTTTCTCACCTACTTTCTTCTTCTTGGAAGGGTTCCTCTTCCTTTTCTTAGGATTGGAACCTTCACCAATTAGAAGAACAGAACTCTTCTTAGGGGAAAATTTGATTCCGCAGTCTTCAACATGTTGTGGAGTTCAGGCAGGCTGACATCCAATTTATTCATGTGAAAGTTCACAACAAACTGTGAGAATGAACTCGGAAGTGATTGCAAGACCAGGTCTTGGCTCAGCTCCCCATCCATGGCAAAACCAAGTTGTCCAAGATGTTCAATCAAATTGATCATCTTAAGTACATGGTTATTCACAGATGATCCCTCAGACATCCTACAACCGAACAGCTCCTTCGATATCTCATATTGAGCTGTCCTCCCCGCCACATCATACAACTCTTATAGATGCATTAGGATAGTGTGAGCATCCATATGCTCATGTTGCTTCTATAGCTCAATGTTCATGGAAGCTAGCATGATGCATTGAGCAACATTTGCATCATCTATCCACTTACGATACACAACATGTTCATCATTATGTGCATCACTAGCAGGTTCAGTAGGCTTAGGTGAGTCAGTCACGTATTCCAGCTTCTCAATCCTGAGAACAATTCTCAAGTTTCGAAGCCAGTCAGCATAATTAGGACCAGTCAATTTGTGAGCATCCAGTATGCTCCTGAGCGATAGTGCAGAAGATATAATGTATATTGTAAATCTGTAAATGATAAACACATAACAACATTTAGCAAATATTCGATTTCATTTTAAAACACTATATGAATCGGGTCTTTATTCATAAGTGGTTCCCACTAGTTTATCTAATTTATTCAACCCCCTACGTGAAAAAATTAAGCATTCATAATGCTAGTGGGAATAGGGATCCTACATTCCATTACACAACCCCGGCTGTGGCACGAACCGCCATGTAATGTTCAATAGGTAGACAACTCTTGTCAATTACATCTTATGTTATTCCCTAATCAAAATTTAGCCTCTTGAATAATTGAGTCACGGCTGTGGCACGACAAGCTCAATATTCTAAGTCAAGTCTAACCCAACATTCCGTACAATTGAATCAGTCTCCAACGGCCCACGGCTGTGGCACGTACCGACCTTTAGATTCTAATTCAACGTACACATCTCTATGTAATAGACAAGTATTTCTTATTTCGAAATCAAAGCCCTCGGCTGTAGCACGAATTGACAATGATTCAAAAATAAGAACTACTTTCTATCATGTTGGAAGGCTATGACCGACACAAGCCCGTTGTGTCATTGGCCAATTACTACTTGATATTATTTAATTTTAGAGGGATTATATTACGTTACAATCATAATCATATTATAAAGAGATTCTTCCTTTTAAATTAAATATTTCAAATCAATAATCAATAATCAGATGATTCCCAGATCGGGTGGAGCATTGTCAAGAGGCGTCACTTAATAACCCTTTCTTACAGACATAAATCTGTTGTTGACAGAATCATCCTTTCTCTCATATCAAAAATTCATATTCAATTACGTGTTTCATAAACACAAGAATCTCATGATTGTATTCATAATATTATTATTAAGGTTATGAAACACTTTCACTATAATAGGTTGTCTAACAAACGCCTTATGTTCATTTAAGTTCACCTAAATCTATCATCGCATGATAAACTAAGCATATATCACATATATCAACATGAATAAACATCAAGGTAGGCATGTAACATCATCTAGCATATTGGTCTAAGCATTATACATCTCTATGTATCACATGAAGCATTTAAAAGCAGTTAAAATAGTTAAAAATAGCTTTAAAACACTTTCGGAAATATAAACAGTTCAAAACTTTTATATAAACTAAAATTAATCACTCCATTAGATCCGTCTCAGAAAAACGAATCCAACGGTATATTGCACGCCCAAAACGGAGTTACGAAACTCCCAGAAAAATAAATTTAATGTGGACAGTCGGGCTGTAACGCATTACAGGAACACGTTACAAGCCCTGTAACGCATTCCGGTGATGCGTTACAACCCTTTTAAGCTATTAAAAGGTGTAACGCATTCCGTGAATGCGCCACAGGGTGTAACGCATTCCCGGAATGCGCGACACCCCCCCGCGCGTGCGTGCGCCACACGCGCCTGTAGCAGCCGCCTGACAGCTTTCTCGATCGTCGTGCCTGTCCTTTTTCTGCCGTACATGTTCTTTTACTGTACCTTTTCCGTGCATTCAACACACAACAGCAGATGTACAGCAGCAGATGTATAATATATATACTTACTTACAATGCATATATATATATATTTATTTAATTACGAATTTTAATTGCAACAGCTTCAAAAATTCATAATAAAAAATCTATACATCATAAAATTATAAAAAAAATACCCAGACGATCTACAACACTTGTAGAACCCAGATCAACATTCAAAATTATTCTGAGAAACGATTTCTCATCAGACAAAATTAATCCATAATATAACATGTAAAAATCATAATTAATTCATACAAGAACATAAAATTCTGAAATTTTTACCACAGATCTATATGCATACAACCTATGCTCTGATCCCATTGTTGGATTTTAATCGTAGCGGAGGCATGGTACAACACTTTTACACATATAAAATCCAAATAAAAGCATATAAATCGTGGTAAAAACATAGGGATCGATTACTAACCTTTAATATGCGATCCAAAAGCAAGGATCGGAGATCCTTAGCAGCTGCTCCTCAAACGTGAAGCACTCCACCGGTATCCACCAAGAAAACGACGTTAAGGAGGAGGAGGTGGAGAGAATTAGGTTTTATATAATTTTGGGGTTAGAATAAAGATAGGGTTTATAATAGTATATTTATAGGCAAAATTTTCAGCTGAAATTTTCCCATAAATATTATTATTATTATCCCATTTATTATTCTCATTAATAATTAAAACACCTTTTAATTATTAATCCTTTTTCTAAACACTTTAGAAATAATTCTCTCTCTTGATTTAATTTCCAAAAAATTAAATCCTTAATTAATAATATTAAGAACTTTTCTTAATTAATTTATAATCAATTAAATCTCATTTAATCAATTATTAAATTTGCCAATTAATTATTTATTTCACAAATAAATAATTATTAGCCATTATTAATTAATTCCTCCACCATTAAATCATTCTCTTTTTATGGTGTGACCCTGTAGGTTCAATATTAAGCCGGTAGTAGAAATAAATAATAATAAAACTATTTTATCATTATTTATATAAATTCTCTAATTTATTAAATATGATTAATTAATTAATCACATTTATTCTACATCGTGAGGGATACTTCTCAGCATATCGCGACTATCCGGATAATATGAATTCACTGCTTAGAATACCAAGAACCTATTCAGTGAATAGTTACCGTACAATAAACTCCTTCTACCCTACAATGTCCCGATTAAATACAAGGCATGGATCTCGTGTCAAGCCTATCTAATTTAATCACTTGCTTACCATATACTATGCTTAGTTCTATGCAAATTAGAAACTCCTTTCTAATTTCATTTACTCTGGCCAGAGATTCCTGAACTAGCATAAGTAGATCAGCCTTGAACATTCGCTTCCTTCACTGGAAGGGGTAGATCCTTTATTGATCATACACTATCTTCGTGTACAAATTCCTATACCCAGTAGAGCCCTAATAATTGTCCCTGGAGACTAAGAACTAAACCAAAGCACAGTTCAGTGTACACAAGATGACTATGATGACCTCAAGTCTAAGGATACTTGTACAACTATCACTATGTGAACAACTGCTGACACGTGAGTGAACTCCATCAGTTGTTCAGCTGGGCGAGTCATGTTCAGTGAACTTATTCTATAATAAGCACCTACATACTAGCTATAGTGTCACCACACAAATATCTATGAGAACAGACATCCTTCATAATGAAGCAAGCATAGTATGTACCGATCTTTATGGATTATTAATTACCAGTTAGTAATCCTACGAACAGGAACTATTTAAGTTTAGAGTTATCATCTTTTAGGTCTCACTATTATGATCTCATTATAATCCATAAAAAGCTTTACTGTAAACTATGGTATATCTTATTGAAACACTTAAATAGATAAAGCCCGTAATAAAAACAAAACAAGTCTTTTATTAATATTAATGAAATCAAAACAGATTACACAGGGAGTTATTCCTAAATCCTAATACATGATTGGACTTAGGACATATTCGTTTCATACATAACAACTCTCTTTTTCTTACAGTCAATATTCGCCTTAGATAAAGACAATCCATGCATAAAATAATATCAAAGTCTCCCAACTCAAAGGGTATTAAGTCAACAGGGAACATATACTCTAAAATCTCTAGGGAACATCCTGGACAAAATTGACTTACAGTTACTTTATCTTTATTAGCCACTTCTATGGTCAAAGGTTCTTCTAGGTCTTCCAACATCAATTACATTTTATTCACACAATTCACAGATATAAAAGATTTGGACGCTCCCGAATCAAACAAACTTTAACAGGTACGGAATTAAGAGAAAGCGTACCTGCAACCACATCGGAATCATGAACTGGAGACTTCTGGGTCATCTTAAAAGTCCTAGCTCTAGCAGTACTGGTTGCTGGTACTGGTTGCTGGTCCTTAGGACACACTCCTTCCAACATTACCTTGGGTCACTGACTTGCGATTCCTAGTTATGTGCCCCACTTTACCGCAACTAAAACAAGTAACTCCTTGAATCTCAGACTTACACTCTGTGGAATAATGACCTTTTTGTCCACACTTATAACAATTGATATTCTCTTGACAGTGTCCGCTGTGCTTCTTCCCACACGTCTTATAATCAACCATTGGCTTACTAACCCTCGTCGGGGCACAGTTAACTGAAGTAGTATCGGGCTTCGCCTGGGGAAAATTCTGCCTCTTTAACCTCTTATTCTTATTCTTTCTAAACCAACGCTGGAACTTCCGACTCGCTATTCCTGATTCTGACCTAGCAGGTCCACTTTCAAATTTCCACTTCTTCTCACCCTGCTCCTTTACAGCTAACCTCTGATCACTCTCTATCACTAGGGCAACCTGAACTACCGAAGTATAGGTCTTGAGTTGTAAGGCTACAACTCCACTCCTTATTTCTAGCTTCAACCCTTGTTGAAACCGCTTCACTCGTTGAGCTTCTGAACTCACATATTTCGGTGCTATACGGGCCAACTCCGTAAACTTCGCTTCATATTCCATAACACTCCTATCTCCTTGTTTTAATTCCAAAAATTCCATCTCCATTTGACTCTAGAGACAATTTGGAAAGTATTTCTCCAAAAACAACTCTGTGAATCTGGCCCATGGAACTAGACCTTCTCCTTCTAGAGCTCGAGTAGATTCCCACCAATAATTTGAATCATTCTTTAGAAAATAACTAGCATAGTCCGTCTTTAAATCCTCACTCACCTTGGTGAGCGCAAACGCCTTTTCCATCTCCTTTAACCATATCCTGGAAGCAACAGGATCTACTTCTCCTTTAAACTCTGGGGGCTTCACTGCTTGAAAAGACTTAAAACTAACACCCTGATTTGCCCTCCTCATCTCATCCTGCTACTGGATTTATAGTTGCTGTTGTTGGATTTGCTGTTGTTGTTGTTGTATGAGCTATTGTTGTTGTTGTTGCAATTGTTGCTACTGCTGCTGGAATTGTTGTTGATGTTGGGCCAGCTGTGTAGACTGCTGACGCAACAAGTTCATCAATTCATTCATGGAAAGATCCCTAGCAGATCCGTTATTGGTTGAGAGTTTCTCTTTGGTGGCATCTCCTGAAACATAACAGTTATATACAAGAAATGGATTGCTCCAGGCAGTTTATATTTATGCATCAGGAGAGCGTTGCCACTAAGACAACATTCTCATCCCCAGTTTAATTGGATCTGTCCTGAGTGAATGATTATAATCTAAAAATGCCAGCAACAGAAACAACAATAATAATAACAGCAATAATAGCAACGCACAATATATAAAAACTGAACAATAGAATAAAACATATGCAATACAATAACCAACAGAATCCATCTAGTACAACTGAAAATCCAACCCAAAAGAAATCATCTGAATACACAACAAAATTGGCTGTCATAGCAGCCTCGCCTACTACAACTATCACAACATAATATACATATACGAAGTAAACAACTACAGAACTCCTAGAAGTCAACTCTGAGCACTGTATCTCTCTGCTGCAAACATGTCTAGCCACTACCACTACCACCAATGGAACCTAGCTCAAACACTAGCCAGTTCACTAGGTCCTGATACTACATAACTCTGAACTCTGAGCTAATGAAATGGTCAACATATCTAGCCCTCTCAACCGCCATCTGAGTCAATGCTCGCACACGGGCCCGCACCTCAGGGGAAGGGGGCAAAATGCCCTGGAAAGGTGTAATAGGTATCTGATCAAACGGAGCAGCCAACTTTGGACTCTGATCTTTGATAAAGGAAGTATTCACCGCTCGGTGAATATGGTAAGAGATCGGTGAAGAAGTACCACTATGGGCCACAGGAGGTACTGGAGGTCTCATCATGGAAGAACTGGGACCACAACCGGGAGGGAAATCCCTAACAGCAAACACAGACCTACGTATGTGGTGCCCTCCAAACCGGGTCAGAAGTTTGGGGTCCACAACACAAACACAATGTCTCAACCTGTATATGAAATATTAATTGCAATGACCCTGCTCTATGTAACCATGGATCGCAACAGGTTTAAGTATGAAAACAAGCCACAACCTTAATTTTTATTACAACGTACCAATTCCCAACTAATTTAACTTACAACTGATAATAAAATTATTCTTACAATCTTACTATCTCACTACCTCCATAAGCTTCTGTTAGCTCGATCCAATTCAATCTGGAATCCTAGCTCGCACATTGAACTGGAAAACCTCGCTATCAACCGTATCATTTTTAACTGTAGAATACATAAAAAGATTCGCAAGAGTGAGCTAACTAGCTCAGCAAGTCATAATAACGATAATTGAGGTTAAACAATGATCAAATGAGATGATTCAGATGAATCAAGTTTCTTTTTAACTAATCATTAGAATTGGATATTCATTTTAAGTTATAAAACCAAGGTTAGGCTGCTGATCAGTCACGCACTAACCCCGAGCAAAGCACACAACACTGCTCTAGTTACTGGATCCAAGGCACACATTGGCCTAATTCTACCACGAATCTGGTCTGACCACGAATCTGGTCCACATAAAGAAAACTATCCAATTCTAAAACAATTCAGTGTAATAACAATGTAATTCAATGAGCAAGATCATAATCAACAGCGATAAAGCATCGGTATTAAAACATAATGCAATTCAAGATGCATCACAGGGGTATATCAAGGTACATATAAGAAATGGTTTTCAGTTTGTAAAGTGATCAGGTAGTAAACAAATAATGATTGTTCGAGGTATAGTTCTTTGATGTTGTAAGGAATGGTTGAGATATAAAAACTTTTATGTTTTCAAGCAATTTTGTTCCAGTGTTTGAAGTTTGGTAGTTATACATTTGAGAAGTAGTATCATATTTGTGTGGTTTGGTGTCTGAGGATCAACAAAGTACGGTTTGCAAAGAACAAGGCTTACGGCTCAAGATCAAGAAAGAATCAGGGTTTAAGGGTAACTAGTTCGAAGCATATGCATTATAAAACAGGAGTTATGTTTAATGATACCAATATGTTATAAAACAGTTCGAAAACATTGGTAATATATCTTGAAGAAAAGTTCAGAAATACTTGCCTTACAAGGCTTTACAACTATTACTGATCAACTCTGAGCCGACTCTGCTGCTCAGGTTTTAACGTCCAATTACTAGATCCCATCGGATTCGACTTCGGCACTCAGGTCTTTCTGTTGAAATTCTACTGAGCTCGTCGACTGACCACTAGGTTATCTTTAGTCCATCGTCCACTTTCGGGTTCCCGACTATAACCTACAGGGTTGAAACATCCTACGTTAGACGTCTAGGTATGCTTGACATATCCTCGATACTAATTCTTGCCCAACGATATTCAAACCCGACTCATAATTATGAATATTATAATAACATACGCAACAAATAGGGTTCACAATCTCGAAGATCGGTTCATTGTTCTTTTTCAGAAAATACGTACACTCGTAATTTTACGAAATCCGAGTTATTGATTTTAGAAAATTATTCCATCACATCGTGCAATCAAGTTTCGTATAAAGCACATATATATATTTATATAGCTACTCGACATCTCGATAATCATCGGATACGTTCCCGTATTTCCGTAGGTCAATTTCCTGGAAATCGGGCAGCGTCTTCTTTGTTTATCGGACTACCCGTCGAACAATTCGACGTCAAACCAATCAACAACCAAACAATCACGCAATCCATATTTCAAAATTCCCCAACCACCAATTTAAACCTACTAATTATTATTATTCGCATCTTATATTTATTTTAAATTATTAGGACTCAGAATAAACATCATAGTCCACCGCCGACTCATCGAAATTCATCGCTGACGGCGGTAAAACCCGGAGGTACCCTATTCGGGTTTCCAATCACGAATTCTACCGATTAAATAACTGAATAACTAGAATAACTAATCGATTCATCACAAAAATTTAACCGAATTTTTCATAATTATTCTAATCATAAAAAAAAACAATAACCGAATAATTCACCAAGAACCAAAAACCCAGAATTCGCGTAGCCCAACAGAATACTCGAACAAACAAGACAACACAAAAGCAAGGCAGCAGAGAAACATCAGGCACAAGACATGCGCGCCGGGCACCACGCCGGCAACCACATGACGGCGGCCGGAGTTAAAAGAAACAGGGGCACGAAGCATAATAACACACTCAACATATATACGTATGTGTACGCGTGTGTACATATATTTACCAGCAATCGCGACTGAAACCAGGGCCAAGCGGCCGGAACAGAACAAGTCACCGGGAAAAAAAAACGGCGGCGGCGTATGACCAAAGAACCAAGGCGACAGGAACGAGGAAAAGAAATAAGGAACATAATAGAGAAATGATAAAGGGAGAGGTGAGGGAAGGTCTGAAAAAAAAAGAATCAGAGAGAGATTAAATCACGTGTGATGAAGAAAATGGTACAGGGGTGAATCCCTGAGCGCGTGTTTGTGTTTTATTCTTCTGTTGTTTGTTTTTTTTTCTATCTTTTCCTGTTAAACCAGTAAACAAGCGACACGTAGCACCAATATAGATTTATACTTCGCCACGTATCAAACTGGATAAATATAAGTCCCCTGTAGTCCGATTATGTCCCGTATTCTCCGGTTTAACGAACCGAGCTATACTTTAAACAAATTCAGAAAATTACAAAAATAGTCTTAAAATGTTACAAAAATCCCGAAGTTCATAAAAACATAATTTTCGTAAATTTTAAAATAATTTATTGAAACGCAATTTATACCCGCTTTTATCAATTAAACGAATCAACATGCGGGTGAAATTAATCCCAAAAATTCCCAAAATAATTTTAAAATTCCCGGAATATTCCCAACTTAAATAAATATGAGTTTCATAATTTTTGAAGAATTAGGAAATTAAATAAAAAAATTTCAAATAAATGCAATCAGAAAATCATACAGGGCTAAATAATTGATAAAATATTGATTTCTAAATTTTATAAAATCCTAAAAATAATTATTGTAATTATAAAATTATAAAAACAATTTTAGAGATATTCCAAATATTTATAAAAATAAATTTGCACTAAATCCACTTCTAAAATTAGAAATAAATCAATACAACTCCATAATTAATCCTGCGGACAACCCGGTACACCAAAAATCACACCTAGATAATAATCAAACAACACATAGCGGTCAAAACCAGTACACATATTTTATTTATTTAATAAATCCATAACCACATTTTTAAATAATTCAAAAATACACGAGTCGTTATATCCTTCCCTCCTTAAAAAGATTCTGTCCTCAGAATCTGGTTTAACTAAATAAGTGAGGATATTTGTCAAGCATATCTGACTTTAGTTTCCAGGTAGACTCTTCTACTCGAGAATTTCAAACATACTTATTATAGATATATCCTCATTTCCAAGGATTTGCCTTTAACGATCAAAAATTTGGATCGATTACTATATGCTTTACAGACTTGGACTAGAGCCCATTGGCTCCTGAACAATCACTTGGTTCGAATTAGACACTTATCGCTTTAACATTGATACGCAGAACACACTATATGTACACACTGTTGTGACGGTCACATCAACTCATGGGCATCTTTACCTATATTTATCAACACCTCGAATGGTTCACTAATTTTAGGACTTAACCTGACCCTTTTTACTCAAACTTATCCAGTCTCTTTCAAAAAGAAACTTGTGCTAACACTACTAGTCCTATTTCTATACTCATATTCTCTCTCGATACAATCTCGACTTCTTTCTTTGTCTACTCTGAGCTGCTTCAATCAATATTACTACGCTGTTGGTGTGCTGAATTAACTTAGAATTTGACAACTTTCTTTCTCCCATTTTATTTCAATAGAAATGGGGACCTACACTTGCATTCACCTGAAGCTTGGTAAAGTGGCATTCCAAAGCTGGCATTGCTGATAAATGATCATTCCAGTGTTTCCTTAGAACTCTACCTCTCAACATATTTTACCTTTCCTGAATCACTTTCGTACCTTGACTCTCCATTCAAGGATGATAGGCGATACTCGTTTTCAACTTGGTTTCCAAACATTTAAACATCTCTTACTCTTTTCCATCAGGTAAGGCTGGAAAGTAATCTCATATATTCATATATTATCACCTTTAAGTATTTGAGTTTCATATTCCACTTTTTCCAATTCGTTTACTAACTCCTCGATGGTTTTAATTACATCCAATCCTTTCTGTCGACATAAGGCATCTATTACCATACAACTTTGTTTAGGTAGATGTTAATGGATTAATTCAGAATCTTTTGTTAACCTTGGTAGTTTTATTCTTGAAGACTCAACATATAGTTGCTTTCTTTCTGATCTTTGGAGAAAAATCTTTGGGCATTCCATGCAGGCTTTCTTATTCTTTGAATAACTGAGGATGTTATCAATAAATACAATTTGCTTACCCAAGTACTCCTTGTACATCACATTCCTTAATTCCTTGTAGCCACCCGATACACTTGTCATTTCACATAATATCATCAGAGCTTGCAATGCTCTGAACTCACTTTGATCGTAATCTCTGATATTTTCTCAGATCAGATCTAAAATTAATTCTCAATACATAACACACTTCTTAAATTAGGTCTCATAAGTAATCAATTCTTTATAGGGTCTCACTTCTTCTTATTCATGGTTTTGTTAAACTCCCGATAATCAGTACATACTCTTATAATTTCATTCTTTTTCTCCATGAACATCACTGGTACCTTTCACGATTCACTTCTTGTAAAACCATTCCCTTGGTCTGCCTTATCCATTAGTCCTCCAATAATTCACCTTAATTCTCTGGCGCATAAATTTCCTCTCACTACTGCTAACATCGTGATCCATTATCTTCTTTTGACATCTCCTTATCTTTCTCTTAACAACTTTGACTAAAAGGTCATACTATTCATCTTTGCTCCTGTTTGGATTATAAACTCTGACTCCCAATTCCAACTTCTAAAATTCCATAGAAAATTCTTCCGGTATAGTTTTTATGTCCGTTATTGCTTTCCTCTATCTTTGCTTTTCCTCATGAATATATACTTCAACCTCTTATGATTCGTATAAATCTTACACCTTTCTCCATACCTATCATGTTTCCCAATCTTTCAGAGCGAATATTATTATTGCTAGTTCCAAATTATGAGTAGAATACTTCTGCTTATAAGGTTTCGGTTGTCTGGGTGCATATACAATAACTTTATTGTACTGCCTCAACACACATCCTACTTCCTTATAAGAAGCATCACTATCAATTACCAAACCTCCTTGATACTTTTAAATTGATAAAATAGGGGCTGAAACCATTCTTTCATTTAACTCCGCAAAACTTTCCCTTCATTCTTCTCCATTTCACAAAACTTCTTGCTTTTCCTGGTTAGCTTCGTCCAAGATATTGCAACTTTCACAAAATCTTGCACAAATTTTCCCATAGTAACCGACCCATGATAAAACTTCTTACTTTTGTTGGTGTTTCTGGTCTCTTTTCATTCATAGAAATTTTAACTTCTGCTGAATCTCTTTTGATCTTCTCTACATTGACTATTTTTGCTAAGAACTATATTTCATACAACTTTTTTCTTCTCCAACTTCCCAGTTATCATTAAATGCTTTGCATGGTCCTCCGTTGACTTTAAGTAACACAAATACAACCTATCCAGATGTTCCTTAAAGATTCTGTCCATCAAGTTCAATTATTACGGGTATATTGGTTGATCTAAATGACCATACGAGAACAGTACTTAGTTCTGGAAATTGTCTTTGATAAATCCATAGGTTTAATCTTTAATTGGTGAAATACCAAGTTTTAAATCAGTCTTATAAAAGTACTTCGCTTCCTTCATTTGATCAAACAAATCATTGGGTCAAGGTAACAGATACTTGCTCTTGATAGTAAACTTGTTGAGCTCTTGCTGGTCGATGCATAATCACATACTTCTATCTTTCTTATTAACATTTAATACCGGTGCACCTTATGGGGTACCCTAGGTCTAATCGCTTCATCTTCTAGCATTTCTTGCATTTACTTTGCTAACTCCTTCACTTAAACTGGCGTCATTCTGTGCGGGGCCTTGGACACTGGCTTCATTTCAGGTTCTAAATCAGACATGAACTCAATTTCTATATCCGAAGGAAATGTTGATAACTCATCCAAAAACATATCTTGAAACTCCTTCATTACTATAAAATCTTCAAACTTTGTTTGCTTCCGATTTTTATGTATTCCATAATCACCATAAGGCTCATATCTTGATCACCGTAATTATCATTAACAAATTCGTTACCTTCTTTCATCTTCTGAATCTCCTCACCTTCTCATTTGGCATCCTCAGAATTATCTTTTCGTCACGACGGTCTGTCTGGACATCACGCTTTAGTAGTCAATCCCTTCCTTAGAATAATATCAAATCTTCTTACCTTCCAGGATATCAATTCTACACAACTTATTGCCAGAAATTTCAATTTCAACATTGGTACTCACTTATTCAACAATTACACGTTCTTGACTTGCTAATCCTTTAATCACAATCTAATCAATTCAACAGGGTAATTCATCTTATCAACAAAACTTTGAGAGATAAAAAATTAAGTTTCTCCCACATATTTTTTTTAATACTTTAACGTATAAGGTATTCACCCTGATCATCCATATCATCACGTCCGTATTCTGAATAACATATTTCACAGAAAAAATTGCATATTCTCGTTCTCGAAAACGTATTCCTTATTGGAGTAGATTCCCTTGATTCTTAGTGGATTCTTCACTGGGACTAGTGATTTGCAATCCTCGCCAGGTGCCCTCATTTCCTTCCCATGTGTGAGAGATAGATGGAAGTTTGCCCGCTTGGTCAATAATACGCTGATTTCTGTTTGAAAAACTTTTGCGAAGAACGACAGTACAACAAGACGGCTAGAAGGATTCAAAGTCCAACAAAAATAGAGTTGAAAAGAAAGAAGAAACAAGGATTTGAATATGAATGAGACAACCTCATTAGTACTTAAGATGGCCAGTCTTTCATACCATATGGCATACAACACATGATTAGGTGGCGTCCCACCCGACTCTTCGTCATTCTGACAAAGTGTCTCATCATAACACTGTTTGTCTCAATGAGAAAGTAAAGCTTGAGGGAAGCAAATAAATTTGAAAGGAATGGAATATCCTCTTTTTCGATATCATAGAAAAGGGTTCATTGGAGAAAAGAAGTTCATATATTTTTAGGAATCGGGAAGGAATATACGCTGTAATATTGAAAGCTAGAACGATACCATTGGTCACCATCCACATTTTACTTGTATTCATCTTTCGAGCTTGTTCGATCATATCCCAATTGCATCATATAGCAACTTTAGAGGGTACACTGAAATGCTTTTGCAATTTAAGCATTATGGTAGATTCCTACTTGTCACGTCTTGCGTCTTTAATATCGCACCCACACGGATAATACTTTAACAATTCGATCATAATGGCGTTCCTTACCAGGTAACTTCAAGATTCCTCTTTTAATTTAAAATAACCATGTATCATTCGACATAACGATCCTTTTGTTAAAAATATTCTGCTTTTAGAGAGGTCTAAAAATCTTTCCAATCTTCTGCGATCACGCTCCGGCTTCTGCTAAATCAATGAATTCTTCGAACTCTGATAGTCCTAATAATTGAATGTATAGTTACTCCGTACGCTGATTCTGTTGTAAATTTTATCAAACAATACTTGCACTTTACTGTTAGGGATAATCAACTTCTTCATAATCATAGGTTACTTCGTTCTCGAAATTAACAATACTAAGTCTGAAACAGCATCCCTCCAGGTAATCCGGGCTTTCAAACAGACAAGAAACTCAAATAGTAACTTGACAACCAATATTTAAAAATCATTTTATTCGAAAAGGCTTTTAGAAATTTGTAAAGGAAAATCTTTTTCGAAAATTTGTTTAAAAAGTTTGGAAAATCACAAACCTGGTTGTCCTTACTATATGAGTTGGTTGTTGTCCTTCCGATCTATTACAAGGTACCAATTTAAAGAAACAATCACATAAAGGTCCATTCACTTCGATCTACCTTTTCTTCTTTATCGAGTCCACTTACCTTCCTTAATTGACGAAACTTCAATTATTGTCGCACATTATCTTATTCGTGGCTTCACATCAAGGCTCCAATACATTATCGTTACAGTAGTTAAGTAGAACAGGCTATCCGATAGACAACAAGTCTATTTCATAGAACAAAGTTTGCCCATATCACATCACATCACTACTTTACATATCGTATTTATCAAAGCACCATCATTTAATTTCACCAAAAATTCCAGATTTATACCTTTCTCTCTAACTCTTTCAAAATTCAGCTAATCCATCCCATAATTATTCATGGGTGGCTTAGTCACTAATGGCTTCTTTTAACCCGATAATAGCTATCCTCTGAAACACTTAAATCTTCTCTCTAAACTTCTTCTCACCTTTATTTATATCTCAAGTGCTCACTATTTACTGTAACTCTCGAATCCATCCTCGTAGGTACAATCGCTTCATAGAACAAGTTCTAAACTGGGGGTATAGAACAGGATGTAGGGTAAACTAAAGAGATACACTCACAGCCGAATGTCCAGTGAAATAAGAATAAACAGATGGAGGTTCTAGAATAGGTAATCTCATATCAAGAGGTGGAAAAGTAGCGTAGAATAGCTTGAAGATGTGCAACCGTTCTAACAGAAGGTAGTACCATTAATACTAGTGGAGGAACAAGGTGTAATTCCAATCTGAGAGAAGATGACGATCCTCGAACGGAAAGCTCCAAATGATCAAATAACACCGAGAAATCAAGATCTGCCATTTTCGTTTTCTGGAATTCACGTCACAAGCTAAGAATCCCAAATCACAACATGAACTGTGTCGAAGACTTACTATATAGTCGCACTCATCCTCATAACGTCTTATCTTTCTATTTCCTATTCCTAATCCTAACCCTCTACCCAATCCCGACAATCTAGGCTTGTTTCAGTGACTTATAACCTGTAGCTCTGATACCAACCTGTGGCGCCCTCTAAACCCGGGTCAGAAGTTTGGGGTCCACAACACAAACACAATATCTTAACCTGTATATGAAATATTAATTTCAATGACCCTGCTCTATGTAACCATGGATCACAACAGGTTTAAGTATGAAAACAAGCCACAACCTTAATTTTTATTACAACGTACCAATTCCCAACTAATTTAACTTACAACTGATAATAAAATTATTCTTACAATCTTACTATCTCACTACCTCCATAAGCTTCTGTTAGTTCGATCCAATTCAATCTGGAATCCTAGCTCGCACATTGAACTGGAAAACCTCGCTATCAAACGTATCCTTTTTAACTGTAGAATACATAAAAAGATTCACAAGAGTGAGCTAACTAGCTCAGCAAGTCATAATAACGATAATTGAGGTTAAACAATGATCAAATGAGATGATTCAGATGAATCAAGTTTCTTTTTAACTAATCATTAGAATTGGATATTCATTTTAAGTTATAAAACCAAGGTTAGGCTGCTGATCAGTCACGCACTAACCCCGAGCAAAGCACACATCACTGCTCTAATTACTGGATCCAAGGCACACATTGGCCTAATTCGACCACGAATCTGGTCTGACCACGAATCTGGTCCACATAAAGAAAACTATCCAATTCTAAAACAATTCAGTGTAATAACAATGTAATTCAATGAGCAAGATCATAATCAACAGCGATAAAGCATCGGTATTAAAACATAATGCAATTCAAGATGCATCACAGGGGTATATCAAGGTACATATAAGAAACGGTTTTCAGTTTGTAAAGTGATCAGGTAGTAAACAAATAATGATTGTTCGAGGTATAGTTCTTTGATGTTGTAAAGAATGGTTGAGATATAAAAACTTTTATGTTTTCAAGCAATTTTGTTCCAGTGTTTGAAGTTTGGTAGTTATACATTTGAGAAGTAGTATCATATTTGTGTGGTTTGGTGTCTGAGGATCAACAAAGTACGGTTTGCAAAGGACAAGGCTTACGACTCAAGATCAAGAAAGAATCAGGGTTTAAGGGTAACTAGTTCGAAGCATATGCATTATAAAACAGGAGTTATGTTTAATGATACAAATATGTTATAAAACAGTTCGAAAACATTGGTAATATATCTTGAAGAAAAGTTCAGAAATACTTGCCTTACAAGGCTTTACAACTATTACTGATCAACTCTGAGCCGACTCTGCTGCTCAGGTTTTAACGTCCAATTACTAGATCACATCGGATTCGACTTCGACACTCAGGTCTTTCTGTTGAAATTCTACTGAGCTCGTCGACTGAACACTATTTTATCTTTAGTCCATCGTCCACTTTCAGGTTCCCGACTATAACCTACAGGGTTGAAACATCCTATGTTAGACGTCTAGGTATGCTTGACATATCCTCGATACTAATTCTTGCCCAACGATATTCAAACCCGACTCGTAATTATGAATATTATAATAACATACGCAACAAATAGGGTTCACAATCTCGAAGATCGGTTCAGCTCCATTATGATGTTGGCAACTGCCCCGGTAGCCTTTCAGAAAATACGTACACTCGTAATTTTACGAAATCAGAGTTATTGATTTTAGAAAATTATTCCATCACATCGTGCAATCAAATTTCGTATAAAGCACACATATATATATATTTATATAGCTACTCGACATCTCGATAATCATCTGATATGTTCCCGTATTTCCGTAGGTCAATTTCCCGGAAATCGGGCAGCGTCTTCTTTGTTTATCGGACTACCCGTCGAACAATTCGACGTCAAACCAATCAACAACCAAACAATCACGCAATCCATATTTCAAAATTCCCCAACCACCGATTTAAACCTACTAATCATTATTATTCGCATCTTATATTTATTTTAAATTATTAGGACTCAGAATAAACATCATAGTCCACCGCCAGCTCATCGAAATTCATCGCTGACGGCGGTAAAACCCGGAGGTACCCTATTCGGGTTTCCAATCACGAATTCTACCGATTAAATAACTGAATAACTAGAATAACTAATCGATTCATCACAAAAATTTAACCGAATTTTTCATAATTATTCTAATCATAAAAAAAACAATAATCGAATAATTCACCAAGAACCAAAAACCCAGAATTCGCGTAGCCCAACAGAATACTCGAACAAACAAGACAACATAGAAGCAAGGCAGCAGAGAAACATCAAGCACAAGACATGCGCGCCGGGCACCACGCCGGCAACCACACGGCGGCGGCCGGAGTTAAAAGAAACAGGGGCACGAAGCATAATAACACACCCAACATATATACGTATGCGTACGCGTGTGTACATATATTTACCAGCAATCGCGACTGAAACCAGGGCCAAGCGGCCGGAACAGAACAAGTCACCGGGAAAAAAAAACGGCGGCGGCGTATGACCAAAGAACCAAGGCGACAGGAACGGGGAAAAGAAATAAGGAATATAACAGAGAAATGATAAAGGGAGAGGTGAGGGAAGGTCTGAAAAAAAAAGAATCAGAGAGAGATTAAATCGCGTGTGATGAAGAAAATGGTACAGGGGTGAATCCCTGAGCGCGTGTTTGTGTTTTATTCTTATGTTGTTTGTTTTTTTTTTCTCTATCTTTTCCTGTTAAACCAGTAAACAAGCGACACGTAGCACCAATATAGATTTATACTTCGCCACGTATCAAACTGGATAAATATAAGTCCCCTGTAGTCCGATTATGTCCCGTATTCTCCGATTTAACGAACCGAGCTATACTTTAAACAAATTCAGAAAATTACAAAAATAGTCTTAAAATGCTACAAATATCCCGAAGTTCATAAAAACATAATTTTCGTAAATTTTAAAATAATTTTTTGAAACGCAATTTATACCCGCTTTTATCAATTAAACGAATCAACATGCGGGTGAAATTAATCCCAAAAATTCCCAAAATAATTTTAAAATTCCCGGAATATTCCCAACTTAAATAAATATGAGTTTCATAATTTTTCAAGAATTAGGAAATTAAATACAAATTTTTCAAATAAATGCAATCAGAAAATCATACAGGGCTAAATAATTGATAAAATATTGATTTCTAAATTTTATAAAATCCTAAAAATAATTATTGTAATTATAAAATTATAAAAACAATTTTAGAGACATTCCAAATATTTATACAAATAAATTTGCACTAAATCCACTTCTAAAAGTAGAAATAAATCAATACAACTCCATAATTAATCCTGCGGACAACCCGGTACACCAAAAATCACACCTAGATAATAATCAAACAACACATAGCGGTCAAAACCAGTACACATATTTTATTTATTTAATAAATCCATAACCACATTTTTAAATAATTCAAAAATACACGAGTCGTTATAACGTACCTAACGGGTATGAATACCAGGTCCAGGGATGTCTCTCGGCACAAAAGAAGGAACTGGTGGAGGAGGCATAGGGGTCTCCTCGGTAACAACATCCAGGGGTCTCTCAGAATCTGAGCTATCCGATTTAGAGGGATTCTCCCGAGATGGAGAACTCAAAATCGCAATATGCCAATGTCAACATAATAATTATACAGGAAAGACATAACCAGGTCAAGGAAATAATTATGATTCAGTTACATATTATTACAACTCATTTATTCAGTATCTAACACACTCTAAGTTTAATCAGCAACTCATCAGAGCTCATGGCCTGATACAAACTACCTCAGAAGAGCCGGGTCCAGAAGGGACGGGAACACGGGTCTTTCTAACTGGTCTTCTAGGCATCTGCTAGATATACGTAATAGTTTGCAAGGGTGAGCATAATCGCTCAGCAGCACCAACATATGAATAATGGAATAAAAGCAGTAATGTAACAATAATAGGAACAGAGCTGTAATCATAATATCAACATTTTATAATGAAAATCGGAAATAAATGGATATCACTAACTAGCATGTTTTATCAATACAACATAGTAGTGGTTGTGTAAATACCAGAGTCCAATTTTAGCATGCTAATCACTTTTATAAAACCGTTGTATCAACTATTTATGCTCTTATGGGAATCACAAATCCAAATCAGATACGTAACGGATATGTGAAGACAACTGATCAGGCTATCTACACCAGACGGCTCTAACTGCCATCCCATTTACCTGTTCCGGAACTCAGAGACTAGCTAGGTCTCTGACCTGCTGGACTAATCGGTTTTATATTGCGCGCAACCGAATTAGCCTCTTACGCCACCTCAATAGGCCTACTCTGGCCCCAATGTATTCCAAATCTGATTGTTTTATCCAGTTTTCAAAACATTTGTACCTATCTCATTTCAAAATCATTTATTTTACGATAACACATATAAAATCCAGTTCGCAATTCATTTCATTCGAGATAGGTACCTTTCGAAGTTACTTTTCCCCAAAACAATTTGAAAACAGTGATTTATAACTACAGGGGATACGTAACTTAAAACATTTCTGTTCCATTATGAGAATAAAATATTTTTCTATTCATACGTACTGAACCATAAAAGAATGGTCAGGGGTACTTGCTTTGCAACGCTTTACAAAACCCTAAGTAGCTTTCACGCTTACTTCGGTCTTGGGGAAACTTGACTGGGATCTACAAATACAGAGTACCCTAATTAGTTATACCAACATGCTTGATATCCTCAAATCCTAATAACCCAATCTGATAACCCGACTCGTATAGTTATTATACACATAATCACATAATCACGTATTTGCCCACACACAATTAGGGGTAATATGTAGAATATAAGTACGTATGTTTACAAATATATTTTTAGAAAATTTTGGCAGCAACTTCTTTGTTTATAAGACTACCCGTCGATTACAATCGATGGCAACAATCACAATAATCCACAATATCACCCCATCATTTTATACAACATACATCACAACACCATTCAAAATTAATTATTTAAATCCAAAAGTATTTTCATAAATTATTATATTTATTTATAAAATTTAGGACTCAGAACAAAGTCATCACCGTCCACCGTTGACTCACCGAACTTCATCGTCAACGGCGGCACAATTTATTGGTGCCCGATATAATACTTGTTCCCAAATAAATTATACAGATTAATATTATTCCCCGCAACGAAAGTTTTGATTTCATGAATATTGTTCATTTATTTTCCTGCAGAAAAAGGAAAATAGGAATTAAAGTTATAGCAATCAAACCCAACTGTTTCAATTTGGCCCAACAGAGAAGGCCCAAACTACAGGGCCCAAAAATCAAGTCCAACTGCACAAAACTAGCCTCACTGTTAGAGGCCCAACATCAACAGCCATGCCCAAATTAACAGGCCCAACTGCAAACAGGACAAGCCCAACAAGGAACCAGCCCAATAGAAAACAGACCATCGCATACACGCGGCCACGCGCCGCCACAACACACACACACAAAAATACTTGCACACACATACACATGCAATTTAAACACACACAATACACACACTCATATATATATATATACCAAACTAGACAAAGCCAGAATCGAACAGGAAGAAACAGCCGGAAAAGTACCAGAAATGGCGACGAGACGAGCAACGCCGGGAAAGGAAACGGAAACGGAGAGGAAGAAAGAAAAAGAGAAACTGAGAAACGAGAGATAAAGAGATTGAGAGAGAGAACAGAGAACAGAGAGATTTGAGAGTGAGGGGAGAGAGATCGAGGAAGACAGTGAACAACCGGGGGGTTCATTTATTTATTATTATTTTTTATTTTGTTGTTAACAGATGTTGCAAAATAAAACATAACACGTGTCCCTCTGATTAATAAGAAACTGACACGTAATGTATAAGATAGATACAGAGGTTCTATGACTCGGTTTTGTCCTGAAACTCGAATTTAACAGACAAAGGTGCACGTGAAATAATCTCAGAAAATTATGAAAATAATCTTAAAATGTCATAAATATCCCGAAGTTTATAAAACATAAGTTTCAAAATTTTTTAAAATAATTTTCGAGGTGCACTTTGTACCCGCTTTTTAACAAATAATGAAACAACGCGCGGGTGAAACTAACTTCGAAAATTCCCAAAATAATTTTAAAATTCTCAGAATAATACGAACTTAATAAAATATAAGTTTCATAATTTTTGAAGATTTTCATAATTAAATATGGATTTTACCATCAAGCACACTCAGAAAATTATGCGAAAATGAATAATTAATGAAATATTGATTTCTCAATTTTATAAAGTCCTAAAAATAATTATTGAAATTATAAAATTATAACACCAATTTTAAAGATAGTCCAAATATTTATAGAATTAGAACTGTAATAAAATCACTTTTACAAGCGAAATAAAATCGTATAACTCACTAATAAATCACACAATTCCATCCCACATATCAACAGATCACAAATAATTAACTAACAATCAATAACTGCTGCCAAAACCATTAGACATATTTTATTTAATTATTTAAACCTTTATTACACTTTTAAACATTAAAATAAAAAGAAAAATACACGAGTCGTTATATCCACTTTCACCGAATTGCATGAATCTGTTGTGCAATTTGAAATTGTTTTGTAAAATCCGTTCAAACGGTATCATTCTAAGTCTTATCAATTTGACTTGGTTGCTCAAGCCAATTAATCTGAAAACTAAAGTGTTTTTCGAAAGATACTATTCTAGATGTATAACCAACTTCACTCACTTTCAATGACAAACTTGAGTCTCTCACAAAGTCAATTCTCAATATATAACTGCATCTTCTTGAACTTTTATCATGCACGCTCTATGTCCTAAACAATATCATACTTTACTCTTTACAACATATAACTACTAGCCATCAAATGTAGTAAAACAAAAGGGGAAGAAAAATTTGGACTTGAGTGTTTATCTAAATTCCTTGAATTTATATTGCATGTTTTATACAATGAAATGTTGTAGCCATGATAAAATAGATTATGCTTTTTGTCTATCTCCCAAACAAAAGAGGAAGAGAATTTGGACCCCCCCCCTAATTTTTCAAAAACTTAGATGTTGCTAGTTAAAACATTGCGCTTCTATATATATGATATATCTAACAAGTTTTTGCAGGAATTATCCTAAGAGAGGAATCAAGCTAAGTCCCACAAACTATATGTGCAAAAATATTTTTAAACTCATGCATACACCAAGGGGAAGCACACACTTGAAAAATTTAAATTTATGTTTGTTTGGCAAATACCAAAAAGGGGAAGATTGAAAGGATATCTTCGATATATTATTTATTTTGGTATTTGTATAATTAAACATAAAATTTAAATACACGTAGATCCTCTCCATTAGGACATGAATTTAACTGATCCAAATCAAGTCAAAATAGTCAAACTACCAAAATTATTTTCAAGTATATAAAATAGATATTCCACTATTCAGAATCATCAAAATTATATCGTTATGAAATATATCTCTTAGGCAATGTGATGAAAGAAGAAACATCAATACATGATATTTCTTAGATCTCAGTTGCAACATCAATAAGGCAACAAGCTCGAAAAAGGAATATATCAGAAATATTCCTTAGAAGACTCGTGCTATATCAAAAATATTTTACTCTTCACTCCAAAATATATTTTTACATCCATCAAAAGAGTTTTTATCCAAATTTTATTAATATTCATGATTGAAATATTAATATTCATTTTTATAACCCATTCCATGTATACGTGAAGAAATTTTTTTTGGTTTGAAAAATCCGCATTTCTCAGAGAAAATTATTCAAAAATACTCTAAAATATTTCCTACCATCCAAATATATTTTATATATTAGGAAATATATTTTAAGTATTTATTAAAGTCAAAACTTTGGTCAAAAGATCCATATATTTAATTTCAAGACCAATAGTATTTTTACTCGGAAGAAAAGGCTTACAGAACAGTCTATATTTTAAATAAAATACTTCCACTCACTAGAATGACTTGAATTTTGTATGGATCATTTAAATGGTATTTTCTATGCATGGTAAAAATTTCGTTACATTTCGATAATTTTGGTCCGGGAACAAATTTCGAGGCAGTTGGTCCCACAGTTGACCACGTTTGACCTAGTTACCATTGACCAAAGTTGACCAAAACTTCCAGGACATCATTTTATATTATTTAGGTAATTATCATATTTTTTATGGTATTTATTTAAGATCTTTTAGGGTGGTCATATTTAATAGTGCTTAATGCTTAATTAAAATGATTAAATAATGATTAAATGAGAAGGAAAATATATATTTATTCAAATATATCAGCTGAGTTTTTGAACCTATAAAATTGTTTGTCTTATATGGCTGTCAAAGAAACACAACCTACTTGTCATGTCATCAATCCATGTGACATACAACATCCACCATCCATTTTCCTCAAATCTCCAACATTCAATCCACCTAACTTTTCTTATAAATAAACCCCCACCCCAACCCATTTTCTTCAAGCTAAAGAGCCACAAAGTTTCTAGGATTTTTCAAGAAGTGCCTCTCTTCATCTCTTTCAAATTCTATACACATATTTCTTCTCAAAAACCTTCTATCTCTTCTATATACTTACATATATACAAGGTTTTTGTAACCCAAGCTTAGCTTCACCCAACCAATCTTCATCCCACTAAGTGAACTCATTCACTACCACTTCCCGACCTCCCGAAGGGCTGCCCAAGTTCGACCAAAGTGCCAAAATCCGGCCGAACCTCCGGCGAACTTTTGCGACCGTTTTCCAAAAGTGGTAATTTTTAGCTTCTTCTTTGAGTTTCTTTTATTTGAGATTTGTACTTAATTTCTCTACTTCATCTCAAGCTATAATACTAGATCTCCTATAAAGAAGGTTCTCAAAGAAAAAAGAACAAAGATTCGAACTCGGAATTCATATAAGTACTTGATGTTCAAAAACAAGCTTTAAAAGAAGAAGATCTATAAAATACAAGTACTTAAATCTCTATAACTCCTCACGAGTGAGATTTCATAAATCTCTATAACTCCTTATGAATGAGATTTCATATTTGACAAACCTCACGAGTTGGACAATTACTTGCACTTTATTTATCTCGATCTTGGCCAACATATTTCGTGAATATAGAAACAATTACAAAAGGATCTTATAATCCCCACTAACATCTTCAGTGTTCCATGGGATTATAAATCGATCAATAATAAGCTTCATAATTTTGTCAAATATTAATGATGGATTAAATCACACGAGTTGACCAATTACTTGCACTTTACTTATCTCGATCTTGGCCAACGTATAGTTCGTCATAGTATCATTATGAAAATATCATATAATCCCCCCACTAACATCTTTAGTGTTCCGTGGGATTATAAATTGATAGATAGTAAACTTCTTAATCATCCGTCTAAGCTTCAAAGGTGGATTTAATCACACGAGTTGACCAATTACTTTCACTTTATTTATCTCGATCTTGGCCAATGCATAGTTCGTGTATATAGAATCATTACGAAAAGTATCGTATAATCCCCACTAACATCTTTAGTGTTCTGTGGGATTATAAATTGATAAATAGTAAACTTCATAATCACCCACCTAAACTTCAAAAGCACAAATACAATGCCAAATACTTGCACTTCTTTTATCTCGATCTTGGCTTATATAGAACCTATAAATTGTGCACGAAGTTAAAAGTATACTTTGGTTCTATAATTGTCAAAACAGAAGTATACTAAAATCCTTAAGCCTTCGAGCTTATAAAGGATAGGTTTCAATTCCGAGATTGTAACTAAAGTATTCTTCGATTTATGAATACATAATCGAAAGAAGAAGAATACTAAAGAAGTCATAAGCTATATGGTTTATATATATAAAAGACTTCTTATATTACTCCGATAAACATATATTTTATAAAGACCGAGTAATCAAAAGTATACTTGACATATTATTATATATCTCAAGTCAAGTATACATAGTTGATATTTAATATTCTTATTTGAATATTATATTATCTTGTGGGCTAGTACTGTAACATATTAGTTCATCCCATCTTTTCTCTACCCGTTTTGTTTTGTGGATTGTCTTATTAGTTTTGTAGTGAGGTGAAGTGACGTGAGGTGATTTTCGTTCTAAGACCCAAGTCCTATACGTACTAATGGGGAGTTAGTAGTATTTGCACCATGAAGAAGAGGAAAGGCCCAAGACCGGATCACTAAGATCCAAGATCGACAAAAGCTAAGGAAGCCAAGTCATGATTCTTCATACAAATACTGATTGGTTTCTTTAGAGTTTAATCATCAGAACTTTCATCAGAACTTGTCCTCAGAATTAATGCAAATGATACTAAACTGTTTGTCAGAAACAACTTAATCACAACAGTAATTTTCATCATTCATATGGAGTGAGGGTGTGTGTATGTGCAAATGATCAGATAAAGATTAAAGTCTGATAAACTTCAGTATATCTTAGAAATAAGGCATAACTAAGAAAAGTGCTTAAAATCTATCCTTAATTTTGAAGTCTACTATAGAATAAATTTATGCAAGAGTCCACCTCAACTGTTTGTGCTCATTTTATGCATCTTTTGAAATTCTTTTCACAGTGGCTTCTCAGTGTAAATGAGTTACAACTGCTATCAGAATTTATGCTGTTATCACAATATTTCTCTAGTAATCAGAGAATGTAAAAAGTCACCAAGAAAAATTTGCTTTTCTAATGCATATTACTTAAGACCAGCAATGCACTTGGGTCTTCCCTTTCACATATTTACTCGAGATCTCAAAGGAGTACCTGATTTCATTTTTTCTTTTATTTTCTTTTGTTTTCTTCAGATAAGTGAGGCTTATCAAGCATGTAGTTCATCCTTAAGATTTACTGACATCAGAATTTGACATATAAGAAGCAAAAATCTAGTTTGTGACTTAGTAATAAGATACACAAAGTAAATTTGATTAAAATCAAAATCAGAGTTTGCTTGTGTTATGGATTTCCACATAAACAACTAATTCAAACATATGATACATAGTTTGTTAAAGACTACTAAGTCAGCATCTAACAAATAATCCTCATTGGATTGAATAGTCACAGAACATTCAAAACACTATCAGAGTATATAGAATCATATCAGATAATAATCAGTATTTAATATATTACAATATAAGCACAGATTACGTAGAGATAAGGAAATCTGTAAACACTGATCATAAAGTCTGATGCATGAGAACAAAAACTAAGCAGATTTTGAAAAAGAACCTGAAACCATTCCAAGTTGATTTATTAGTCTTGTAAAAGTAGCTTCACATAATGGTTTTGTGAAGATATATGCTAGTTGTTGATCTGTTGGGACAAAATGCAATTCCACTGTACCTTCCACCACATGTTCCCTTATGAAATGGTATCTAATGCTGATGTGCTTTGTTATTGAGTGTTGAACTGGATTTCCTGTCATAGCAATAGCACTTTGATTATCACAGTAAATGGGTATTTTAGTAAATTCTAACCCATAGTCCAGTAACTGATTCTTCATCCAAAGAATTTGTGCGCAACAGCTTCCTGCACCAATATATTCTGCTTCTGCAGTTGAAGTTGAAATTGATTTCTATTTCTTGCTAAACCAAGAAACCAATCTGCCTCCAAGAAATTGGCAACTTCCACTAGTGTTTTTCCTATCAATTTTGCATCCTGCAAAATCTGCATCTGAGTAATCTATTAGCTTAAAATCTGATTCCCTAGGATACCACAATCCTAGATCAGTTGTACCCTTGAGGTACTTGAAAATTCTTTCCACATCTATTAGATGAGGTTCTCTTGGATCAACCTGAAATCTTGCACAAAGACAAGTAGCATACATGATATCAGGTCTACTTGTAGTTAAATAGAGTAAAGAGCTAATCATACCTCTGTAGTTAGTAATATCTGTTGATGCTTCGGTATCTTTATCTAACTTATTGCAGTGGCCATGGGAGGTGATGCAGTAGAACTGTCTTGCATTCCAAACTTCTTGAGTAAATTTCTGGTGTACTTGGATTGATTTATGTAAGTACGTTCTTCAGTTTTCTTGACTTGAAGTCCCAGAAAATAGATCAACTCTCCCATCATACTCATTTAATATCTTGACTGCATTAACTTGGAAAATCTTTCACAAAGTTTTGTATTTGTAGAGCCAAAGATGATATCATCAACATATATCTGCACCAAAAGTAAGTCTTTTCCATGGTTGAGGTAGAACAGAGTGGTATCAATTGTGCCTCTGGTATATCCACTTTCTAAAAGGAATTGAGCTAACGTCTCATACCATGCTCTTGGAGCTTGCTTAAGGCCATAAAGTACTTTGTCAAGCCTATAGACATGATTTGGAAATTTTGGATCTACAAAGCCTGGAGGTTGTTCAACATATACCTCTTCTTCCAATTCTCCATTGAGAAAAGCACTTTTCACATCCATTTGAAAGACTTTAAACTTATTGTGAGCAGCATAAGCCAAAAAGATTCTTATGGCTTCCAATCTAGCAACTGGAACAAATGTTTCATCATAGTCAATACCCTCATGTTGAGAGTAACCTTTAGCAACCAGCCTTGCTTTGTTTCTTGTAATTATGCCATCACTGTCAGTTTTGAATCTGAACACCCATTTTGTGACAACAATGGATCTGTTCTTTGGTCTTGGCACTAGGGTCCAGACTTTATTTCTTTCAAATTCATTTAACTCTTCCTGCATTACTTGCACCCAATCAGCATCTTGAAGAGCTTCATCCACTTTCTTTGGTTCATTCTGAGATAGAAAGGAATGATAGAGACATTCATTTGATGTTGTTGTTCTAGTCCTGACACCTGCTTCAGGATCTCCAATTATTAAGTTAGGTGTGTGATTTAGTCCACTTCCTTGCAGATGGAAGTTGATTTCTAGAACTAGATCCTCCCCCATGATCCATGATGTCTCCATCAACATTTTCCGATGCTCCCCCTGAAGTTATGATCTCTGAAATTTCAGAATTTGAGTCGGATCCTTCAGGAATTGAAGAACCAGAGTTTCCAGAATTATTAGAATTTGGCTCATCAGCACTTGATGAATCAGAACTTAAAGAGCCAATGACAGGTTCTGATGCTTCTTGAGAGTCTTAAGATGTGGTATGTTCATCAGCTTGCTCCCCCTGAATAGGTGCATTTTCCTTTGTAGTAGTTACCATAGTTTCAATGACATCAGAATTTAACCCATCAGAATTTACAGAATCAGAATTTAAATCTTCATTTTCAAATCTCAACTGATAGATTTGAAATCTTCATTTACAGAATCTTCATTGAAATCTTCAAATCCAGTAATCTTTTTATCATCAAAAGACACATTGATAGATTCCATGACAACCCTTGTTCTTAAATTGTAGACTTTGAAGGCTTTTGTGGAAAGTGGATATCCAACAAAAGTTCCTTCATCAGCTTTTAGATCAAATTTTGACAGCTGTTCGGGATGAGTCTTAAGACCAAAACACTTGCATCCAAATACATGAAAGTATTTCAGATTTGGCTTCTTTTTCTTCAACATCTCATATGGTGTTCTTCCATGCATGTTTATGAGTGTAGCATTCTGTGTAAAACAAGCAGTCTGCACAGCTTCAGCCCAAAAATAGGTTGGTAGCTTTGCTTCATCAAGCATAGTTCGTGCAGCTTCAATAGGAGTCATGTTCTTTCTTTCTACAACTCCATTCTGCTGTAGAGTTCCAGGTGCAGAAAATTCCTGCTTTATTCCATCCTCTTTGTAGAACTCCTCCATGATTGAATTCTTGAACTCAGTGCCATTATCATTTCTTATTATTTTAACAGAATCTTTGACCAACTTATCCAGCTGTCTGACATGATCAGTTCGAGTAGATGCAGTTTCATTCTTCTTGTGCAAGAAATACACCTAAGTGTATCTTGTGAACTCATCCACTATAACCATAGCATATTTCTTCTTTGCAATGGACATGACATTGACTGGACCAAATAGATCAACATGCAATAAGTGATAAGGCTCAAGAATTGAGGATTCAGTTTTGCTGTTGAATGAAGATTTTCTTTGTTTTGCCTTTTGACATGAGTCACAAAGACCATCAGGAGCAAATACTGATTTTGGCAATCCTCTCACAAGATCTTTCTTTACTAGCTCATTTATGTTGTTGAAATTTAAATGAGAGAGTCTCTTGTGCCAATTCCAGCTTTCTTCAATTGATGTTCTGCTTAACAGACAGATTACAGAACCATCAGAGTTTGTTGAAAGTCTGGCTTCATATATGTTACCATGTTTGTAACCTTTCAGAACCACTTTGCCTGTAGAATTACTTACAACTTCACAGTGTTCTTCAAAAAAATCCACATGATAACCTTTGTAACAGATTTGACTCACACTTAACAGATTGTGTTTAAGTCTTGAGACAAGAGCTACTGATTCAATTATGAGATTCCCAAGATTGATATTTTCATATCCCAGAGTCTTTCCCATGTTGCCATCTCCATAAGAAACTCCTGGGCCAGCTTTCTCCACAAAGTCTGATAGCAGGGATTTATTTCCAGTCATATGTCCTAAACATCCACTGTCCAGAACTAGGATGTTTTTCCAGTTGCCCTGTAATCACAAAGACCACTATTGGTTAGTTTTAAGGACCCAGACTTGCTTGGATCCTTTGGCCTTATTAAGTTTGTTAGCATTTGCAGCGGATTTAGTTTCAGAGTTTATGCTAACATGCTTTTTATCAGACTTTATATCAGACTTTGCATCAGAATTTACACTAGAAGGAATTACACTAACTTTCTTTAAAGAAGGTTTTATTTCATAATAATCATAGTACAAACTATGATATTCCTAACAAGTATAAATGGAATGCCATAAACTACCACAATGAAAACAAGGATTTTTTGGTTTATACCTAACAGACTAACTCTTAACTCCTGATCTAGGAGGTAAAGAGTTTATATCTTTATTTTTCCTGCAAAAAGAAGCAAGATGGTTTGAGTTTCCATAATTATAACATTTCTTTCTAGGAGCATTAGGAACAGGCATATAATTATTGCTTTTATTCACAACTTCCTTTCCATTCCTATTTTTCCTAGCTTCCTTCACTTTTTTCACATTTCTAATCTCTTTCATCTTATGCTTAAGCTGCTTCTTTGTCATTAAGTCAATGTTTACTACAGGCTGTTTATCCTGTTTTAAATTATCAGAAGTTGACTTTTCTTTGACTTCTGTTTTAGAATCATTCACCTTTTTAGATTTTGACACATCAGTTTTTGCAACAAATTTAACAGGATTTACCTTTGGCTTTTCAGCTTTCTTGGTAAAGTTTGGTTTAGATGACATAATTTCCTTTTCTTCTCTATCATCTAGGTAACCTAGACCTTCTTTCCAATTTCCATTTTCTAAGATTTTCTGAGTTGTTCTTCCAGAGTTAGTCCAAGTTTTGATTATCTCATTTTCCTTTTCCAATTCAGATTTAAGAGATTTATTCAATTTTAGCAGTTCATCTTTGACATACAAAGCCTCATCTCTTTCTTTCTGAGGTTGATGGAATATAACTAACTCTTTTTCTAAGTAGTCATTTCTGTTCTTAAGAGCAAGACTTTCAGATTTTATTCTTCATTTTCTAAAGTCTGATCTCTAAAACTAATGAACATGGTTTTCAGATATAATCTTAGCTCAGAAATATCATCAGTATGAAAAGCAAGAGTTGAATGAGGTACTTTCAATTCAGCAGTTTCAGTACTGCTATCAGCATTTGCCATCAAGGCATAGTTCACCTCTTCTTCAGAATTTGAAGTATCTGCCTAGTTTTTCTTCTTTGTGATAAGTGCCTGGCCTTTATCACATTTTCCTTTCTTGCAGTCAGGAGAGATGTGGCCATTTTCACCACAATTGTAGCATTTGACATTTGAGTTGTCTCCTCTGTCATACTTTCCTCCTTTGCCTTCAGACTTTCTGAACCCTTTCTTTTCAGAACTTCCACCTTTCCTGGAAAACTTCTTTCCCTTTCTGAATTTCTTGTAGGCTATCTTTATGATACACTTCACCATAAGAGCACACAGTTGCATCATCTCTGCATCAACATCCACTTCAGATAAATTTTCAGATTCTGAATCATCATTATCAGAATATGATGACTCTGAATCAGACTGTATGATGAGAGCCTTTCCTTTGCCCCTCTTTGAGATAAACACTTTAGGATATTCCTCCTCAGCTTTAAGAGCAACTTTCTTTGACTTTCTTTCATGCCTTTTGCTCCTTTGATCCATCTCAAGTTCATGAGTCTTGAGCATACCATAAATTTCATCAAGAGTAGTTTCAGTAAGGTCATAGTTGTCTCTTATAGTAGTAGACTTCAAATCCCAATTTTCAGGAAAAGCTAAAAGGAATTTTAGATTTGAATCTTCAAGATCATAGTCCTTGTCCACCAGTGACAGATCATTCAAGAGTTTGTCAAACCTGTCATATAAATCAGTTAATGACTCATCAGCTTTTGAGTCAAAGTGCTCATAATCTTGTGTGAGTATAGTCTTCCTGTTCTTTTTGATGGCTTCGGTTCCCTGGCATCTTGTCTCCAAAGCATCCCATATTTCATTTACAGTATTGCATCCAATTGCCCTGTTTGACATGACATTGTCAATTGCACTATGTAGCAAATGCCTTACCCTTGCATCCTTAGCAATAGATGAGATGTCTTCAGGCGTGTAATCACCTTTCTCCTTTGGTATCATCTTTACTGATTGATCAGCAACTGCAACAGAGAGCTTGGTAGGCTTATATGGTCCATCATTAATTCTATCAAGGTATTCTGGATCTGTGGCTTCCAGAAACATAGCCATCTTTACCTTCCATATAGGATACTCAGATGCTCTCAGTATGGGAATCCTAATACTCTCATATCGACTGTGGGTTTGATTATTTTGAGTATCTTGAGTTTTGGTGGGCTTAGGTGGAGTTTGTGTTTCTTCAGACATAATTGTAAACTGGATCTCACTGTTTGTATATCAACAGAGAGGCTCTGATACCACTTGATAGGTCACACAACACTATAGAAGGGGGTTGAATATAGTGTTTATTACAATCAAATCGATTTAGAACACAAGTATGTAACAGTAATCAAGTTTATTCAATATAATAAGCTCTGTTACAAAGTAGGTTAAACTACTCTCTCAGTGATGAACAATATCACTAAGAGCTGCTAGTTTACAATAAATAATCTTTCTCGTGAATGATAACACTTATAGTGTAAACCCTAAGCTGTATTTATATAGTACACATTTACAAGATATCTTCTAATTGATATGGAATATAATTCTGTCTACTAAAATATATCAATCAGATATTATCTTCTACAAGTCTTCTAGCTGTCCAACTCTCCATGCATATCTTCTATTATTTTAGTCCAGATCCTCTCCTGTAAATCAGCCGCATTCCTTATCTGAAGTACCCACACTTAAGTCCTGATATAAATCCTGACGGCCTTAAGTTCTAATATAAGTTCTGACTTCAGTAAGTCTTGATAAGTCCAGATATTAAGTTCTGAAACTAAACACAAATAAGATTAGACATGACATCTCAAATATATCTAACAAACCCTTTTTAATACCATATACCATCCGGCTTTTTCAATAAAACACAAACAATTTATCAAATATCGACATGCAAGGTTCCATTTACAATTTAAACGTATTTTAATCCATTACAAACAAGAACACTTCTTGAAATTATTTCTTTTAAATCAAAAACCAAACCGAAACATTATTTTTGAACAAAATCTTAACATGCATAAATCCAATCATTATTCCTTCGAAAACCGAATGAAATCCATGCATTTAATAATCAAAACTTAACTTATTCATACTTATCTACTCCAATATCCAATATAAACCAAATTCTATTTCCAAATTAAACAATAACCCAATTAACAACAAAACAACTTATAGAATCGACATGCAATCAATCAACTCAACATGCAATACTCTAAATTACAAATCCAACTTAATTAAACCCATGATCTAATCATTTAACCCATCTTCTTTCCAAACCAAACAAAATATAACTTGATTACACTTAGGACTTTACATGCATGCAAGGAAACCAACTCAAAAACAAAGGTTTATATATATATATATATATTATCAAAACAAATCGAACATTAAAATCCTTTTGCAAAACTCATTCATTCGAACCAAAAACTAAATCTTTGAACCAAAACCCTTTGTAAAATTTGAATCAAAACAAAACCCACCTTTTTAATAGCAAAAGTCGAACCTATCTCCAAAACAAACGAAGAAAATCACATAACTTATGTACCATACTCTCTCTTAAGGTCATACACTAAGATATTGTATTTTTCTTAGATATAACCAAGAGATGTTGATGCAAAAAAATCCTTAAACGCTTACTTGCAAAGAGTATATGTATAGAGAATTGAAAAGGATGAAGATAAATGGCAAGATCTTTGAATTCTAAGTAGGATTTGATGTTGCATGTAAAGGAGAGAGAGAAAGAGAGCTTGAATGAGAGAGAGAAGAAGAAGAAAGGGAGAGAGAACCGGAGAGAAGAAGGAGAAAAGAGAGAGATGGGAGAAATGAAATGAATGAAGTGATGATGGACAAGATTTTGTATCATCTTTTTACTCTCAAAAGTTAATGGAATTGTGAAATTACCAACCTACCCTTCTCTCACTACTAGCACAAAAATGCATGCAAGGATGATATGGTCATTTAACTAAGTTGAAATGAGATAATAGGGTGGTTAATGACACAACTACCCTTCTCTTATAATAGGTAATCTAATAATTATTAATCTAATTAATTACAAAGAATACATTTTATAAATAAAATCATAAATGTATAAATTACAAGAGTGACATCATAAAATAGCTTAGAATTTTAGGAATTTAATTAAATCAAATTCAAAATTTATAAATAAAAATAATTTTAAAACTATTTTTTCTTAAAGAATAAAAATGCATTTATAACCTATATAAATAGCAATTAATGCACTTCTTATTTTTTAAAATTCCAAATAATATCATACAAGCATATAATCACATAATCATGCACCTTAACATAGATTCACATATCACGTATCGTAATAAAATATACTTAATCATAAAATTTTCCTTTTTACTAATATTCATTCTTCGCGTAACGGGTCGCGTCCTGATTGACGGCCAGACGCTGAGCATTTTCAACTACGCTTCACAATCATTCTCTTTATACCAGCTGACACGTCAAACTAGAATATAATATTTATTTAAATATTTCCATTCTCACATAATAGCACATAATTCACATAATTACACTTTACTCGCATAATTAATTCGTGAAAATTTCCTATCGTTATATTCTACCTCCTTAAAAGGATTATATCCTCAGAATCTAATCTAAACAAATAGAATGGGGATATTTCTCCCGCAATTCACTTTCTAATTTCCAAGCTGACTCTTCTATCCTGGGATTTCTCCACAAAACTCTAACTAGAGGCACCACTTTATTTCTAAGCGCTTTTTCTTTACGATCTAGAATTTATACTGGATGCTCCACATATGATAGATCTCGTTGAATTTCCACTGGTCCTAGCTCAATCATATGACTAGCATCAGCATTATACTTCTTTAGAAGAGAAATGTGAAACATGTATAAAGATGTTGCATCTATAGAGGTATCGTTAACTTATATATTACTTTTCCAATTTTCTTTAGCACTTCAAATGGTCCAGTATATTTAGGACACAACTTGCCCTTCTTCGCGAATCTAGATAGACCTTTCCATGGAGGGATCTTTAACAATACTTTGATTGTGGGTGTGAACATCATATCCTTTCTTATTTTGATCTGCATCTTTCTTCTGTCGATCTTGAGTAGCAATCAGCCTTTTGTGAATCACATCCATTTTCTCTTTCATCTGTTGCATCAACTATGGGCTAATAATTTGCATTCTCCAACTTCGTCCCAGTAGGTAGGGGATCTGCACTTTCTTCCATACAATGCCTCGTAAGGCGGCATGTCGATAATTGTAACACCCCCAAATCCGGGGTCGGGGATTCGGGTTATCACGAGTTCCATTTCCCTTATCAATACTTAATCTTAACAGTCAACCAACTACTGAGTACTGTGACCCCACAATATACACACACACACCACAAGTTATAGTCTCAGAGATGAATACCAAAAATAACACAAGTCATTTTATTCCACAATTATAAACCGTTACACCTTAAAAGGGTTTCTGAATAAATTTACATTTTGTTGCCATTATTACAATTCATATAGATACATAAGTCTGGTACATCAGAAGTTGAAATCCTAGCCTATTGGTAATTTCTACCTCAGCTACAGCGGCATCAACGCTTCCAGAAAACTGCGGAACGTTTCCTAACCACTTGCGAATTGGAAGCTTGGTCTTGTTCATCTTTTCTATCTGTTGTTGTGTGATGAAAGAAGAAAGAAAGGGTGAGCAACAAGCCCACCGAAATAATATGTATAATAATTAACAATATATGAGCATTCTCATAGTACTCATGAAAGTCTTGGTCAAGAAGAAATGAACCAAGCTGATATCTTAACGCGACCAAGTCACAAAATAATCAGTATATATATACCTATATACTTTTCACAATCCTTGAAATCCTCTGACATGTATAATATACACAGAGTTCCAGTTTATAATTGTATAAAAATATCGTTGCAAGGTGATCTCATATATCTAACCTTGTCTCAACATTTTTCTGAAAATCTTTGACATGCATAAGATAATCATTTACTAGATATAAGTTCAAAAGATGAAGTTACAAGATACTCCAATATACTTATATCTTTTCCGAATACTACTTGAACTACCACCGTTCAAGTTATAATTAGTTTCAAAAGTTCGTCACACTGATGAGACTACAAGATAAGACTTGAATAGATTCAATCTTTGAAATATCATTTGAAAGAAATGAAGTTACGAGATACTTCATTAAGTACCGATATATATATATATACCTATATATATATATACATTTCATACACTCCTTGAAAACCTCTATTATGAAAATTATAAACAGGGTTGCAATATCCAACGAATTTTGGAAAGGAGAAAACCTTGGCATAAACCTGATATCTTGCTGATCAGGCAAAGATACCAATAAGTAACCTTTTCTACTAGTAGATGGACGAATTCCCCACTGGTCATCACCCTGGCCACAATAGGACCTTATGCTGGACTGCCACTCAGCCACTTACGCATTTGATGGACTCCCACTGAGCCACTTACGCATTTGATGGACTCCCACTGAGCCACTTACACTTTCATGGATGCCCACTGAGCCCATGTTGCTTATGCCGACTCAATAGATGGACTTACTTCCCGAACGTTGGGTAAGTAATCAATTCATTTATCAAAACAGCAACCTCGTTGCGAATATAAAATACACCACAGAGCCGGATCCCTCAGGTTTTGAGCGAGTATTTAAATCCTCTTTAAAAGGAAGATCTTAAATATAAAAATGAGTTTTGGGATCCGCTCTAACTTTTAAAATCATTTTGAAGACTCGAAAACATTTTTATGAATGTTTGGAGTAATGCTGATTTAATGAAATAAATCAGTCCCGATATATTAGAAAATATCTGAATATTATTATTTAAATAATATTCCCATAAAGAATAATCTTTATATAAATAACTTGAAGTAGAATTTTTGAACTCATACTTGAAATGAATATTAAATAACCAAAGATATACTTATACGAAAGTACTATCTTTATTTTAATAATCGAAAAAGAGTTTGATTATCGAAACATTATTCTTTAATAAAATAAAGAATATTAATTAGTAAATAATCGGAGTCATAAGTCCTCAAATGAATATTCAAATAATATTCAATAAGTAGAATAAACAGAGTCATAAGTCCTCGAATGAATATTCAAATAATATTCATTATTTAAAATAAAGTTGTCGAATAAACCTTATTCGATTAATAGTTTTGAAAACTATATCAATATATATATATATACATATATATAATATAATCGGGAACATCGACTCCCGGTTTTAGAAAATGTTCACCTTTGGGTCCCCTATACTAAGGGTATACGCAAGTACTGCTTATCTCTAGCATAGGTATTATGCAACTATAAGCATTGAAATCAACAGATAGATAACCAGATTATGAAACAGACATACATATATATACCATATCAGCATGCTTCAATATATCACAAAATTTACTAATTAACCAACATGCATCTATCACAAGATAATGCATATACATATATACATCACAACAACAGTATAACGGGTAGAAAACTTACCTGAGTGCTCCTGGATAGACTTAAGCTTAGAGTGGGTTCGATAACCTATGAACAACAACATAAGTCGGAATTAAACCCCGGTCTCTTAAGAAACTAGAATTTAACCAATTGAACCCTATCGTTCGCTTATGGTCACTTCTACGCTTAACGAATCACATAAGTCGTTCGAGTACCCTCGGCTCCACCATTTTTAATAAATTTACCATTAAGAATTTTAAGGCGATTCTTTCGCGAGTACTCTACCAACTGCCTAATCTACTTTAAATAATTGTTTCATACTCCAATTAGTCATTTAAGGACCTTAACCAAGGTTTCAAGGTAAGGCGAGGGGTAATGGTTCTTTCGCGAAACATCGTTACTTAAAACGGTCGTTTCTCCTAAACCGTATATCGGATTCAAGAGAACCTCATATCAAAACGAAGCTCGTAACATGAACTATCTAATCATGGAAATGGTCAAAACCTACCAGTGAGTTCTGGGGTCCTGATGTTAAGAACAAAAACAGTCTAAAGTAAATCCGGCATTACGACGGCTATGTTTACGCGATTACCAAATTTTATACTACTCCAATTCAATCCACAATCATTGTTACAACAAAAATTCATCCATAAACTACTACAACAGCCCCAATATCTCAAGGTTTCCACTTTATACTACTTCTCAATCATGAACTAAAAGTTTACTTAAGTTCATTAACTAATTACCAATATTTACCATTCCAAAAACATCACAAAACCAACCAATCTCTAAATACACAATAACCATGTCTCTCATGAACCATACCAAACATACTAACTCTAATTTATACAAAAGTAGGGCTAGGGTATGAGATTATACCTTCCTTGGTGAGTAAAAGTAATTAGGGAGCTTGGAATCACCCTTGAAAATCCTTACCAAAGTTATATCTAAACAAAAACACAAGATCAAAATTTCAAGTTTTTGAAAAACACTATTCACCAAGAACTTTGATGAATTGATTAGCTATGATAATCATGGAATCTTGAGCTTAAACTTATGGCTCATCTAAGTTATGAATTATGGAAGCTAAAGAAACAAACCTCTTGAATTATGAAGGTATGTAGCTTAAGTTTTGAAAAAAATTCCCTTGCTTTCCATGGAAAAGCCGAGAGCTTTCTTGAAGAAAAGGAAGTCAAGTTGTGTTTTTGTGATTTGTTTTGCTTGCCTTGGTTGGTTGCTTTGTTTTGATTAATTACTTTTAACAATGGTGAATTTTGTGTGGTTTAGAATCAACCAACACTTCCTTCCCTTTTTGTCATGCTCATGTCATCCTCTTATGTCATCATCCCACACTTGTCCTCTTCTTGTTGGTGAAAAGACATCACCCTCCACTAACTCTTTGATTAACTCCTAATCACTTGGCTAATGACCGCTGATCTGTTATACGGTTCGCTTAACTTTCGTTCTCGTTTATCGTTTGAGGGATCATACCCGGGATCTTATTACTTGGGTTCCCTTAACCTTTCTCAATACATTATATTCCTTTTATGATCGTCTCTTATAATCCTTGAATTTAAATCCTTTTAATCATGTTACCTTATACTCAATTCTTTCGGTATCTGGTGGATTTTCGGGAAAAATCAAAGTGTTCGAATTTGGATTCTGACAATCTTTACATACACTTATATCCCATATAGAGTACTAATAAGATCTCAGAATAACAATAGAAGAACCCCTACATAGTGTGGCATGAAAAGTTTTCTTATTCAGCATAATCAGCAAAAACACTATTCATAAGAGTTTCAAAAATTCCAAAAATTGGGGTTATTACAGTCACCCCTCGTTAAAAGGATTTCGTCCCGGAATCAGATAAAAATGAATAGGGATACTTTCTTGGCATTGCACTTTCTAACTCTCAAGTCAATTTTCCCACATTGTGGTTCTACCACCAACTCTGACTAGCTTGATAATCAATTCTCCTAAGCACTTGTCCCTTTTTGATCTATAACCCTTCATGATTGCTCCATATAGGTTACGTCTGGTTGCATGTCTATGCGCCTATATGCCCCTATTTGTCTGGAATCCGAATTACACTTCCTTAACATTGATATGTGGAACACGTTATGAACTTGCTACATGTTCGGGGGTAGGGCTAGCTCATATGCTAACTTCCCAATACGTCTTACTATATCCGAGGGTCAAACAATTCGTGGGCTTAGCTTTCCTTTCTTTTTGAACCTCATCCATCCTTTCCAAGGGATACCTTTAACATTACTAGGTCCCCTATTTTCTACTCTTTGTCCTTTCGAGTCAAATTAGCATACCTCTTTTATCCATCCTGGGATTGCTGTCATCCGTCTTCTGATTAGATCCACTATGTCTTTGGTCCATTGGAGCACTTCGGGTCCGAGCATCTTGTGCTCTACAACTTCATCCTAACATAAGGGAGATCGACATTGTCTTCCCTCAAAGATCTCAGAAGGAGACATCTCGATACCTGACATACGATCTATTGTCGTGAGAAAACTCAATCCGTGTTAAGTGATCATTCCAAGTTCTTTCAAGTTTATTGCACAGACCATCATCATAACTTCTAGCGTTATAGCTTTTGTTTCTCAATACTCACTCTTTTCCAGTTCGTAATCGTTACTATCTTCCGTTCCTAATATTATACTGGTTATACTTTTGCTCGTTAGCGTTCTATAACCTTTTAATAACCACGTCAACCTTAGTATCACGAACACGTTAGAATCGGAATACCACCATACTTGGTACCACTTCATCTCTAGCTGCCTCCATCTTCGAAAGCTTGGTCCTTCATATAGAAGTAAAAGAATTTATTGAGAGATCACTATGATCATGAACACTTGTTACATTGCATAGTTAGTACAGAAGGTGGACAACCTTTAGTACTTGACAAGCAATTAAACAATAGATGGTATCCTACTAGGCTTCTATCACACAGATAGATAGTCATTCGGCAATACCTCCCCTTCTGGAAGGGTTGTTCTTCCCAGCTTATAAAAAATGAAAAGGAGAGAAAAGAATGAATTGAAGAGAATTGTATATGAAAAAGTACTGCCACAAATATCTGACTTGGAATCTACCTCTGAACTATAGTGGTTTGTCATAGGAGAACAAAACATATGTGTATATAAATCAACATCAAGCATTATAGAATCGTATTTCACATGCCTAATTATTTTTGCTATTCTGTTCATCGTTCTATGGACCCATGCTCTTGCTCGAGCTTTTACACAATCACCTTTAAAACTCCCTCGACATCGAAAATCGAATCTGGGATCTCATTCTAGACATCATTTTTACTAGAATTCTATGCTTGCACCGCAACCTTCCTCGTATAGTAATACGACTCTCTATTGATAAGAAGGAATAAGTATTCAATAGGTAGATAATCTACTTAATTAGTCTATCAATGATAACTTATACACCACCACTACCCAATTAGTGGTACTCAATCTCAACATCCATTCCAATACAACTCTCACGGTTGCAAGTAATCGGCTCATTACTCGTAGAATCATTGTTGTATTACTATGGTCCACCACTGACCTACTGTAGTCATTCATTTTCCTTGAATCTTAATATTTAATCATACGGAGTCCATTCATGTCGTACCGAAATCTTTTAGAGAGGAAACATAATCGCCATTCCATGATTCATGAAGAACACTCCAGATCCTGACGTACATTCGTGGCATGAAGTAGATAAAATTACAGAAGAGTTTTAATAACAGTAACGATAGCAGGTTAATACCATTATTAACCATATATATTTATTGGGAGACATGCATCTCAAAGGTTCATTTAGTCATTTCGTAACATGGTCCTGGCTTATCTCAAGATAGTACCTTCTAAGATAGATAGCCCGCTCATGGCGATTACACGAATTAAACCTTAACCAAACTACTATTACGGTCGGGTATTGCACAGTCATCAGAAGGAATGTCAATCTTCCAAACCATAATACAACCTTCACGGCTTCAACCATCATCAATGTATTCCTCTGGCACGAGCGCCTATAATTATCCTCTTACATTTAAAGTGTCGGTCATCTCTTTGGCCTTTCCTGATAGTAAAATTTCCTTACAATCAATGTCATTTTAACCACCTCCAAATAAATTTTCTACCTCATTTCAATCACTGCTTATGTGAAAATGCTTTTCTTAAGTCCTAGTGAGAGAAAAAAAAATCACCATTTTTTCATAAGTCATTGCCTTAGTCTTTAGATGTGAACATTGTCACGGCCGACTCTCGATCATACTTAGGACGTCTCTTATCTTGGGTCCTTCTTGTCTTCATCAATCTCGACCCTAATCGGGTCGATCTATACTTTCTTATGGTTAAATACGTGCCCCACCTGGCATTATTATAATTACGTCATATTTCCTTTATCAAAATTTCTATTCTTGAGAACTTTGAATACTACCTTTCTCCTTGTAAAACCTCTAAGGTTATCCTTAAATCCTTCATCAGGTACACCCTAGGCACAGGGCATATCAAGATACCATTTACTAATACCAGAATCATTGTCTATATACTTCTAAAAAATTTCTTTACTGATCTTTAAAGGTTGTTGTTACCTTAGTCCTTCGTTTCATACTATCAAAACTCAGACTGTCCCTATTAAGGGCGAAATGCCAACCTTTATGCATTCCCCTAGGGTTCATCTTAAGTTATCGAAGTTATATCCTTAATTCCACCTTTAAAAAGGTACTTACATCCTTCCATGGATAAATCAAGTCATATATCACTGATAAGGGTATCTTATTCAATCATTTCCACCTCGATATTCTATACCAAATTTCATAATAGTATCCTTATCCAAATTGAGGTCAATCCATATGGCCTCCAAAAGATAACAATGGTTATCCGCTTTTCTTTCCCGATTTGGTAATGATCACAAGGATGTTCTGGAAGATATTGGTCGTGTTCAACGTGAACTTCTTCTTAATAAATCCTTATTTACTTTTGTTGTTTATCTCAACAGTCATTTTAATGTTAGGATATATTTCATACCTGGTGTCTCCCTTTCTGGGTATCATGCCCCCGGTCTTACACTTCACATTCTTGAAGGTCACTTCCTTCATCCAATTTTCCTAATTTCTTACTTTCTTGTCTCCTCAGTCTATCCATGTCTCATTGTTTATCCTTCGAACTATCTCAAGGTTTCCTCGAATCCTCCCAACTTAAAGGGGGTACACAATATATATATCTCTTATGCCTTCAACCATCAACTTTAACTCATGGTGAATCACCCTTATCCTGATGATTACATACTTTTCTATTTCTATTGCTACGAGTCTTTAGGGTTTCCTCATACCCAACTCCCTTATCAGTCCTCAAACTTTATTGTCTTTATTTTCCTTTCCACTTCAGTTTCTTTTATTTTCGTTTCTATTACAATTATTTCATGAACCAACACCACATAAGCATTTATTTTAAACATCCCGTCATTCTGGATTCGTGTCCTTCAGACGAACCTTGACGACTTTCACAACCTAGATTCGTGATTCATCATACTTGTTCGCCTTTGTTCTAGCTCTAAAGCTTTTACACTATCTCTATAACCTTGGGAAGTACTTTTATCGAAAACAATTGACTAAACTTTAATCATTTTATTATAACCTCTGGCCTCATGTCTTTCTTCGCCTTTCACCAGCGGGTGGCCTCTCTCTTAGGAAGGTAAGTGACAAAAACAGTCTTTTGCGCTTCATCAATCATTTAGAATATAAAATCATTCCACTATTTCCTTTAGCCAGGCTCTTGCCTCGGCTAGTTCAGCTTGTTCCTTGGAACTCTGAGAGCTTAGCGACTTAAAGGTCCTGAAAGAATTTCCCACTGCATTGTTTCCTCAGGGTGGTGTTTGGGAATAAAAGTATAATTTTTGTTTAGGCAGGTCCATGAATTGCCCCATAGGAGTACCGTCCTTGTTCTCCCTATCTTGCTCGACTTCTGTTTTCTCAGTATGAAATGTTTTCTCATCCTCCCCATAATCGGGGTCATCCTACATGTTTTAAATCCTCATTTTCCACTTCATTATGTTATGGGTTCCTTCTATCTTGATGGCATCCTTCCTGGCTATCACATTCAGGGTTTGCCCTAAATCTTATTCCTCGAACTATGACTTTCATCTAAGATCCAGTCCTTAAGCTCTTGAACATTTGGAACCCAAATTTTGTAGGGATACCTCATTATTCCCTCATTATCTTTCTAGGTATTAATCTCTTCTCCGATCATTGGCTCTCTGCCTCTATTCATCACTTTTTCTTGGCACAATATGATCTTCTCCAATAATTCGGGCTGTATTGCAATCTCAAACAGCTTTTCGGTACCGGCTCCGGTCACCTTCACTTCCATTTCCATTTTCTCAAAATCTCTTATCAACTCTCCCAAAGACATTTTCATCTTGAGTTTCTCTTTTATACTAAGGGCATTAGCCACCATTTTGGCTTTCCCTGGATGATAAAGAATCTCATAATCGTAATCCTTGATTAGCGCGCATGTTGAGCTCTTTCTACGTGAAAGTGCACTAGAGCACTTATGGCTTGTGTAAATCTTGCACTTCTCTCCATACAAATAGTGCCTCCAATCTTTAGGGCAAAACTATTGCCATGATCCCAAGCTCATGGGTGGGGATATCGAATTTTATATTCCCTTAATTGTCTTGACGCGTACGCGATTATTGATGTGCTGTAAAAGAAGCACCCTAATTCCTTATGTGAAGCGTCACTACACATCACAAAATCTCCTTTTCCATCCAGCAACGCCAACATAGGGGCCGTCACCAATCTTTGCTTCAGTTCTTGAAAGCTGTTCTTGTATTTCTCTGTCCATTCAAACTTCTCAGTCTTACGAGTTAGCCGCGTTAAAGGGGCTACTATCTTTGCAAATTTGAACAAACCTCCAGTAGTAACGGGCCAATCCTACCTCTGGTAGTCGCCCTGTCCATGGTCATCAATTCCTCAGTGGTCCTTTATTCATTCTTGTCAGGATCCTTCACGGGATCCTTCTCAGCAATAATCCCTTCTAGGACAACATCCTCAACCGCTACATCCTCAATATGAACATCATCCGGTCTCGTGTTAGGACGCTCTATCAGATCTACCATCTTATCTCCAATAACTAATAAAACATCATCGCGTTGTTGCTCCTCAACCTCAGGGTTCAGAGTCCCGCTACCTTACACGATAACGAACTACGCTTCTATCACGATATTTATAAGGGTTCCCATAAGGGTTTTAACTGTCAGTACTACGTTAGGTAGTCCGACTATGAACTTGGCAAGAGTCCTTATTATCTTAGTGAACTTATTATTTTAACGTCACATCATCTCTGAGGTTTATAACGCTTAGCTCTTATACCATTTCTGTAACACCCCCAAATTCGGGGTCGGGGATTCGGGTTGTCACGAGTTCCATTTCCCTTATCAATACTTAATCTTAACAGTCAACCAACTACTGAGTACTGTGACCCCACAATACACACACACACACCACAAGTTATAGTCTCAGAGATGAATACCAAAAATAACACAAGTCATTTTATTCCACAATTATAAACCGTTACACCATAAAAGGGTTTCTGAATAAATTTACATTTCTTTGCCATTATTACAATTCATATAGATACATAAGTCTGGTACATCAGAAGTTAAAAGCCTAGCCTATTGGTAATTTCTACCTCAGCTACAGCGGCATCAACGCTTCCAGAAAACTGCGAAACGTTTCCTAACCGCTTGCGAATTGGAAGTTTGGTCCTGTTCATCTTTTCTATCTGTTGTTGTGTGATGAAAGAAGAAAGCAAGGGTGAGCAACAAGCCCACCGAAATAATATGTATAATAATTAACAATATTTGAGCATTCTCATAGTACTCATGAAAGTCTTGGTCAAGAAGAAATGAACCAAGCTGATATCTTAACGCGACCAAGTCGCAAAATAATCAGTATATATATACCTATATACTTTTCACAATCTTTGAAATCCTCTGACATGTATAATATACACAAAGTTCCAGTTTATAATTGTATAAAAATATCGTTGCAAGGTGATCTCATATATCTAACCTTGTCTCAACGTTTTTCTGAAAATCTTTGACATGTATAAAATAATCATTTACTAGATATAAGTTCAAAAGATGAAGTTACAAGATACTCCAATATACTTATATCTTTTCCGAATACTACTTGAACTACCACCGTTCAAGTTATAATTAGTTTCAAAAGTTCATCACACTGATGAGACTACAAGATAAGACTTGAATAAATTCAATCTTTGAAATATCATTTGAAAGAAATGAAGTTACAAGATACTTCATTAAGTCCCGATATATATATATATACACCTATATATATATACATTTCATACACTCCTTGAAAACCTCTATTATGAAAATTATAAACAGAGTTGCAATATCCAATGAATTTTGGAAAGGAGAAAACCTTGGCATAAACCTGATATCTTGCTGATCATGCAAAGATACCAATAAGTAATCTTTTCTACTAGTAGATGGACGAATTCCCCACTGGTCATCACCCTGGCCACAATAGGACCTTATGCTGGACTGCCACTCAGCCACTTACGCATTTGATGGACCCCCACTGAGACACTTACACTTTCATGGACGCCCACTGAGCCCATGTTGCTTATGCCAACTCAATAGATGGACTTACTTCCCGAACGTTGGGTAAGTAATCAATTCATTTATCAAAATAGCAACCTCGTTGCGAATATAAAATACACCACAGAGCCGGATCCCTCAGGTTTTGAGCGAGTATTTAAATCCCCTTTAAAAGGAAGATCTTAAATATTAAAATGAGTTTTGGGATCCGCTCTAACTTTTAAAATCATTTTGAAGACTCGAAAACATTTTTAAGAATGTTTGGAGTAATGCTGATTTAACGAAATAAATCAGTCCCGATATATTAGAAAATATATGAATATTATTATTTAAATAATATTCCCATAAAGAATAATCTTTATATAAATAACTTGAAGTAGAAGTTTTAAACTCATACTTGAAATGAATATTAAATAACCAAAGATATACTTATACGAAAGTACTATCTTTATTTGAATAATCGAAAATAAGTTTGATTATCGAAACATTATTCTTTAATAAAATAAAGAATATTAATTAGTAAATAATCGGAGTCATAAGTCCTCAAATGAATATTCAAATAATATTCAATAAGTAGAATAAACAGAGTCATAAGTCCTCGAATGAATATTCAAATAATATTCATTATTTAAAATAAAGTTATCGAATAAACCTTATTCGATTAATAGTTTTGAAAACTATATCAATATATATATATACATATATATAATATACTCGGGAACATCGACTCCCGGTTTTAGAAAATGTTCACCTTTGGGTCCCCTATACTAAGGGTATACGCAACTACTACTTATCTCTAGCATAGGAATTATGCAACTATAAGCATTGAAATCAACAGATAGATAATCAGATTACGAAACAGACATGCATATATATAACATATCAGCATGCTTCAATATATTACAAAATTTACTAATTAACCAACATGCATCTATCACAAGATAATGCATATACATATATACATCACAACAACAGTATAACGGGTAGAAAACTTGCCTGAGTGCTCCTGGATAGACTTAAGGTTAGAGTGGGTCCGATAACCTATGAACAACAACATAAGTCAGAATTAAACCCCGGTCGCTTAAGAAACTAGACTTTAACCAATTGAACCCTATCGTTCGCTTATGGTCACTTCTACGCTTAACGAATCACATAAGTCGTTCGAGTACCCTCGGCTCCACCATTTTTAATAAATTTACCATTAAGAATTTTAAGGCGATTCTTTCATGAGTACTCTACCAACTGCCTAATCTACTTTAAATAATTGTTTCATACTCCAATTAGTCATTTAAGGACCTTAACCAAGGTTTCAAGGTAAGGCGAGGGGTAATGGTTCATTCGCGAAACATCGTTACTTAAAACGGTCGTTTCTCCTAAACCGTACATCGGATTCAAGCGAACCTCATATCAAAACAAAGCTCGTAACATGAACTATCTAATCATGGCAATGGTCAAAACCTAACAATGAGTTCTCGGGTCCTGATGTTAAGAACAAAAATAGTCTAAAGTAAATCCGGCATTACGACGGCTATGTTTACGCGATTACCAAATTTTATACTACTCCAATTCAATCCACAATCAACCCACAATCATTGTTACAACCAAACTTCATCCATAAAATACTACAACAGCCCCAATATCTCAAGGTTTCCACTTTATACTACTTCTCAATCATGAACTAAAAGTTTACTTAAGTTCATTAACTAATTACCAATATTTACCATTCCAAAAATATCACAAAACCAACCAATCTCTAAATACACAATAACCATGCCTCTCATGAATCATACCAAACATACTAACTCTAATTTATACAAAAGTAGGGCTAGGGTATGAGATTATACCTTCCTTGGTGAGTAAAAGTAACTAGGGAGCTTGGAATCACCCTTGAAAATCCTTACCAAAGCTATATCTAAACAAAAACACAAGATCAAAATTTCAAGTTCTTGAAAAACACTATTCACCAAGAACTTTGATGAATTGATTAGCTATGATAATCATGGAATCTTGAGCTTAAACTTATGGCTCATCTAAGTTATGAATTATGAAAGCTAAAGAAACAAACCTCTTGAATTATGAAGGTATGTAGCTTAAGTTTTGAAAAAAATTCCCTTGCTTTCCATGGAAAAGCCGAGAGCTTTCTTGAAGAAAAGGAAGTCAAGTTGTGTTTTTGTGATTTGTTTTGCTTGCCTTGGTTGGTTGCTTTGTTTTGATTAATTACTTTTAACAATGGTGAATTTTGTGTGGTTTAGAATCAACCAACACTTCCTTCCCTTTTTGTCATGCTCATGTCATCCTCTTATGTCATCATCCCACACTTGTCCTCTTCTTGTTGGTGAAAAGACATCACCCTCCACTAACTCTTTGATTAACTCCTAATCACTTGGCTAATGACCGCTGATCTGTTATACGGTTCGCTTAACTTTCGTTCTCGTTTATCGTTTGAGGGATCATACCCGGGATCTTATTACTTGGGTTCCCTTAACCTTTCTCAATACATTATATTCCTTTTATGATCGTCTCTTATAATCCTTGAATTTAAATCCTTTTAATCATGTTACCTTATACTCAATTCTTTCGGTATCTGGTGGATTTTCGGGAAAAATCAAAGTGTTCGAATTTGGATTATGACGATCTTTACATACACTTATATCCTATATAGAGTACTAATAAGATCTCAGAATAACAATAGAAGAACCCCTACATAGTGTGGCATGAAAAGTTTTCTTATTCAGCATAATCAGCAAAAACACTATTCATAAGGGTTTCAAAATTTCCATAAATTGGGGTTATTACAATAATTGTGTGATAACTATTATTATAAGAGAATTCAATCAAAGGAAAAAGGTCGTCTCAATTCCCTTTGAAATCCAATGCACAAGTTGGCAAAGTACCTTCGATTGTTTGAATAGTCCTTTCACTTTGTCCGATATTCTGCGGATGATATGTCATACTCATTTTTCAATTTAGTTTCCAAATGATCATGAAATTGTCGCCAAGTTCTCGAGTTAAATTTCAGATCTCTACCGAATACGATAGACACTAGAACTGTGTGACGCATCACGATTTCATCCACATACATCTTAACTAAAATTTTGTAATGAGAATATTTCACTGATATGCAAGAAATGCGCTAACTTTGTCAATCGGTCAATTATTACCTATATTGCGTCATGATTAGACTTAGTCTTTGGTAATCTTACCATGAAATTCATCGCGATAAGCTCCCATTTCCGTTCAGGTATGTCTAGTGGTTGAAGCAATCCACTCGGTCGCTGATGTTCCGCTTTTACTTTCTAGCAGGTATATCATTTACTTATCCATTTCAAAATCTTCCTTTTTCATATTTGGCCACCAATAACTTTCTTTTAAGTCCTTTTACATTTTTGTACTTCCATGGTGAATCGATAATCTTGAGTTATGCACTTCATGAAGAATCTCGTGTTTCAATTCCATAACACTAAAAATTTCATATACGCGAGCAACTTGGTATATTCCTTTATTATCCTTTTGAGCCTTAATTTCTTTTCTAAACAACTTATCCTTCTCGTGGTTCATCATTTGTTCTTGATGACGTCGAATCTTTTCTAAAATTTTCGGCTGAAAAGTCATTGCATACATTACCTCACTTCCCATTTCTGGAATTCACACTTCTATCTCCAACTTCCCAAAATCCTTGATTAATTCCTCAGATGAAGTTTAACACATCTAACCTTTCTTTACGGCTAAGCACATCTACTACAACATTCGCCTTTCCGGAAGGATAACTGATAATACTGTCGTAATCTTTGATTATTTCCAACCATCTCCTTCACTACATAGTTAATTCTTTCTACGTAATAATATACTTTAATCTTTTGTGGTCCGTATAAATCTCACACTTTACACCATATGAATAATGCCTCCAAATCTTAAGGGAAAATATAATCGCTGCTAATTCTAGATCATGCGTAAGATATTTCTGCTCGTGTGGCTTTAATTTCCTTGTCACAGATACTATCACTTTCCCGTGTTGCATCAACACACAACCTAGCCCTTTATATGAAGGATCGTTGTAGGTCACAAACTTACCTTTTCATTGGGTGAAACCTACACTGATGTGGATACCAACCTTTTCTTTAACTTTTGAAAGCTTCCTTCGCACTTATCTGTCCAAACAAACTTTTCATTCTTCCTTGTCAACTTAGTCAATAGGACAGAAATCTTAGAAAAATCTTGTACAAATCTCCTGTAATACCCTGATTATCCAAGAGAGCTTATGACTTCTACATGAGTCTTAGGCCTATCCCAATTCGTCACAACTTCTGTTTTGGTTGGGTCTACTTTTAATACCTTCACTGTTAACTAAATGTCCAAGAAATTGAACTTCCTTTAACCAAAACTCACGCTTCAAAACTTTGCATATAACTTCTCTTTCCTGCAACTTATGACAACCTCAAAATCTCCAAAGAAATCCTCAAATGTTCTATGTATTCTTCCTCTGTCTTCAAGTATATCAAGATATCGTCAATAAATAATACGATCACAAACTTATCTAAATATTCCTTGAATACTCTATTCCTGAGATCCATAAATGCATCTGGCACATTTGTCAATCGAAACTCTATCACAAGAACTTATAGTGTCCATATCTTGTTCGAAATGCCGTCTTGGGTATATCGTCCGCTTAATCTTCTGCTGATGATACCAGATCTTAAGTCAATCTTTGAGAAACAAGTAGCTCCTTCCCATTTATCAAAGTAAGTCATCGATTCGTGGTAGAGAATACTTATTCTTATTCCTCAACTCATTCAATTCGCGATAATTGATACACAGCCTCAGACTTTCATCTTTCTTATTTACAAATAGCACTGGTGTACCCCTCAGGGATACACTCAGGCAAATAACTCCTTTATCCAGCAATTCCTGCAACTACGTCGCTAACTCTTTTATCTCGATATGCACCATCTGATAGGGAGCTTTTGATATTAATTCCGTTCCAGGAGCCAAATCGATCGTAAACTCGACCTCTCGATCTGGAGGTAATCCAGGTAATTCATCTGGAAACACATCGGGAAAATATTTAACTACTGGAATATCTTCAATCCTTAATGACTCCTTTTCCATATCCTTCAGATGTTCTAAATATGCTTCACACCCATGTCGTAATAGTCTCTTCGTTTGGATAGCCATTAGAAACTTCTTCTCTTGCTTCTTTCCTTTGAATATCACTTCAATACCATCTTTGGTCTCTAATTTCACTTTCTTGCTTCTACATTCGATTTGCACATAGTAGTTTGAAAACCAATCCATCCCTAATAGAATGTCGAATTCTCCTAACTTAAAAAGAATTAAGTCAGCGGAAAAGTGCCGACCTTCTATAATCCTATCGCAAATGGGACAGATTCTCTTGGCAGTAACTCTTTCCGTATTCGCTACTTCTCTAATCAAATTAGGTTAGAGAGGGTATGCAACACACTTTAATCTAGCAATAACACTTTCAACAATAAAGGATCTAGTTGCTCCAAGAATCCAATAACACTTTAACTTCTACTAAGTTTATATCAAGCATACCTGCCACCACATCTGCATTCTGCACAGCATCTTTCATTGTCATGTTGAACATTCTTTCCCTTGGTCGAGCTGCTGGTGCTGTAGAGGGCGATGGTCCGGTAATCCTAAGCACTTCCTTGCCATGAACCACCTTTCCATATTTAAAATAAATCAATTTCGGCTTCCCTGCTTCAGTTGGGCATTCCGTCGAATAGTGACCTTCTTAATTGTACTTAAAAGAAATCATGTCTTCTTGTCTCAGATTCAGAAACCTCATCTCCAACTTGTCTTGCATATAATTTGGAAAATACTTCTCTAAAACATCTCCATAAACTTCTCCCAGATTATAACTTTTCCTTCAAGCAGCGCCTTTGAAGATTTCTACCTATAACTTGCCTCAACCTAAAGGTAATAACTAGCGTACTGCGCCTTTTTCTAATCCTTAACTTCTGCTAACTCAAACACTTTTCCATTTCTCTCAACCATGACTGAGCTTTAATCGGTTCTAGCAATCCTACAAACTATGGAGGATGCACGGACTGAAAATGTTTGAAGTTTCTGACTTTTGGGGCTACATGTTGTTGCAAAAGTTAAACAAGCCAGTTCATCATAGGAGTATCTTGGTTTAGTTCTTGGTCTTGGGTTTGAGTTTTTGATTGGTGGTTTGGTGATGTGATCATTCTTTACAATCATGATTGAGCAATTAATTAGTAATACGATAGCATGTCATATATAACAATAAAGATTCTTTTTGATACCATTTGTGGGTTTTAAGATTTACCCACTTGCACATGCAATCCTATTACTACATAATTCGCTCCTCAATTATGGTCCTTACATAGTACAAGATATGATTTACAAGGTATTTAGAAACATGGTATGTAAAAGAGTTGATAAAGATTTTCAGGGTTTACAAGGTGAAAGATTTATATAAGGCTTCAACAGTGCATAATAAAGAAGTTTAGGTACAATAAGTTCGGACATAAGGTACAATGATACAGCAGGATAAAATAGAGGAAAAACTGGAAAACATCCTCTTTCCTACCCTCAATTTCTACCTAGCTTCTACTGACTACAACCATAGAAAACCAAACATAAGACAATAACATCGACAACTACTGCTCCACCAAAGGTCCTACATGGTCATCACCATCTAACTATCCAAGATCTCTCTCAATACATAATACATCCAACGAATGATCTTATAAACCCTCCGGACCTCAGCATCTGCATCACTAGTGGACGGTCCCTCGTTCAATCTCCTCCGACAAACTGCTCCACCATCTTAACACGAACTATCCACTCGTTGTCTAACACTGAAGTCTGTTGCCTAGACTCACGAGCTAATCTATCCACCAAAGCTCTCAACTCTTGATATTAATACTCATTTTGATGTCATATCAAATTAGATATCAATATGAACTTTGATGCTCACGACATCCCATACTGAAGTCAACATCAGTCATCTATATTAATACCACTTTTAATATTTAACAACAACCTAAGTATCAACATCAATCAGAAACTGAATTAAAACCACTATCGTCTGAACTAGGGTCCTGAGAGAAGACATAACATAGCAGCCACGAAACAAGATTATGGTTAAATAAACCTCCAACTGATTCAAAGCCCTAACTCTATTCACGCTCTTATCCTATTCACTTAGACTATACCTAATAGTCTAACTCAACTCTATAAGAGTCGAACACTCTTGTAATATAATTTCCCAAATACCCTTTATCCTAACTTGTCACAGGGACTAGATCCTGTAGCTCTGATACCAAACTTATGATGACCTCAATCTCGGGGTTAGGAAATGAGGACTCACACACCATTAAACTAATAATATCAATAGATATATTAAACGCTGATTAACTACTAACATGATCTACACGGGATTCAGTTTGAGACAAGATTGTAACTACCAACCAAAATAAATATATTACAACCCAAAATATTAATGAATTCAATTTCATTCGATTCCTAAATAGAACCGATAGATAACCCATTGCTCAAAATTATTTAATGTCGCTACGGATTATAGCCGATGATCAGTCGTGAAGTAATCCCGAACCTCGCTGGGTTCTAAACAATATTGGTGGGATCTCGAGGCAGCTTTTAAGCCTCAAATAATAAGTGTGGAAAGGACATGCATCTTAGTCCAGATCCACTATTCTCAAGAAAACATATTGCCTCTTTGGCAATTCAACTTTTAAAAACTTTGAATTTTATAAGAATTAGATGCCAGAAAGAATAACATTTCAAAATTTCTTAGGGCATGAAAGAATCATATCAATCTTTAAGGGATTCCAAACAATAAGACTACGATCAACAATCAAAGGATTAAAATTACGAGATTCTTATCAAAAGAAGAACTATCCTCATACTAGAAGGGTCATCAAGGATGAATATCAATGATTCAACAACTAAGGAAGAATTATTGAAAAAGAGTTATAACGATAATCAACAAAGGTAGGGGTGTCTGATATCAAGTGTAGTAAATGGCGTACATCCAGTTACAAAGTTTGGATATGGAAATAAAGGATAGTTATCAAATAAATATAGTTAAAGGAATTCAAATTATAAGCAATGGTCAATATATGGAATTATTGAAGTAAGACTAGAAATCAAGTTCGAGGTATTCAAGAGAATTAATCATCAAGGCAAAGGTATTCAAGTTAATGAAGAATTCAGGTTACCAAGACATTTCACAAGGGAATTCATAAAGGTTCTTGTAACACCCTGAAATCCGGGGTCGGGGATCCGGGTTGTCATGAGTTCCATTTCCCCTAATAACACTTAATCTTAATAAACAACCAACTACTGCGTACTGTGACCCCACAATATACACACACACACTACAAGTTATAGTCTCAGAGATGAATACCAAAAATAACACAAGTCATTTTATTCCACAATTATAAGTCATTACACCTCAAAAGGGTTTCTGAATAAATTTACATATTCTTTCCCATTATTACAATTCATAAAAATACATAAGTCTAGTACAACAAAATTTGAAAGCCTACCCTATTGGTAGTTCCTACCTCAGCTACAACGGCATGAACGCCTACGGGAAACTGCGGAATGTTTCCTAACCGCTCACGAATTGGGAGCTGGATCATGTTCATCTTGTCTATCTGTTATTGTGTGATGACAGAAGAAAGCAAGGGTGAGCAACAAGCCCACCGAAATAATATGTATAATAATTAACAATATGTGAGCATTCTCATAGTACTCATGAAAGTCTTGGTCAAGAAGAAATGAACCAAGTTTGTTATCTTACTTCGACGAAGTCGCAAAATATTCAGTATATATATACATATATACTTCTCAAATCTTTGAAATCCTCTGACATGTATAATATACACAGAGTTCCAGTTTATAACTGTATAAAATATCGTTGCAAGGTGATCTCATATATCTAACCTTATCTCAATATTTTTCTGAAAATCTTTGTCATGCATAAGATAATCATTTACTAGATATAAGTTGAAAAGATGAAGTTACAAGATACTCCAATACACTTATATCTTTTCCGAATACTACTTGAACTACCACCGTTCAAGTTATAATTAGTTTCAAAAGTTCATCACACAGATGAGACTACAAGATAAGACTTGAATAGATTCAATCTTTAAAATATTATTGAATGAAATGAAGTTACGAGATACTTCATTAAGTCCCGATATATTTATCCATATATATATCATACATTTCCTGAAAACCTCTATCATGTAAAGTATGAACAAAGTTGTAATATCCAATGAATTTGGAAAGAAAAGAATTTTGGCATAAACCCGATATCTTGCTGATCAGGCAAAAATACCCATTAAGTAACATTTTCTACTAGTAGATGGATGAATCCCCCACCGGTCATCACCCAGGCCGCATTAGGACCTTGTGCTGGACCGCCACCCAGCCTCTTACACGTTGATGGACTGCCACCCAGCCACTTACACTTTGATAGACCGTACCCCGGCTTGTCGCTTATGCCAACTCAATTAGATGGACTTACTTCCCGAATGTTGGGCAAGTAATCAAACTCTTTTATCAAATTAGCAACTTCGTTGCACCAAAAATACACCATTGAGCAGGATCCCTTAGGTTTTGAGCGAGTATTTAAATCCCCTTCAAAAGGAAGATCTTAAATTTGAAAACGAGTTTTGGGATCCGCTCTAACTTTTAAAATCATTTTGAAGACTCGAAAACATTTTTAAGAATGTTTGGAGTAATGCTGATTTAACGAAATAAATCAGTCCCGATATATTAGAAAATATATGAATATTATTATTTAAATAATATTCCTATAAAGGATAATCTTTATAAAAATAATTAAAGTAGATGTTTTAAAACTCATACTTGAAATGAATAATAAATAACCAAAGATATACTTATACGAAAGTACGATCTTTATTTGAATAATTGAAAATAAGTTTGATTATCGAAACATTATACTTTAATAAAATAAAGAATATTATTTAATAAAAGAAGCGGAGTCATAAGTCCTCGAATGAATATTCAAAATAATATTCATTAAATAAAATAAGCGGAGTTATAGGTCCTCGAATGAATATTCAAAATAATATTCATTAAATAAAATAAAGTTATCGAATAAACCTTAATCGATTAACAGTTTTCAAAACTATATCTATACATATATATATAAATATATATATATATATATTATACTCGGGAACATCGACTCCCGGTTTAGAAAATGTTCACCTTTGGGTCCCCTATACTAAGGGTATACGCAACTACTGTTTATCTCTAGCATAGGTATTATGCAACTTATAAGCATTTGAATCAACAATTAGATATCAAGATTACGAAACAGGCATGCATATATACCATATCATCATGCTCCAATATATTGCAAGATTTTCTAATAACAATCATGCACTTATCACAAGATAATGCATATACATATATACATCACAACCACAGTATAACGGGTAGAAAACTTGCCTGAGTGTTCCCGGATAGACTTAAGCTTAGAGTGGGTCCGATAACCTATGAATAATAACATAAGTCGGAATTAAACCCCTGTCGCTTAAGAAACTAGACTTTAACCAATTGAACCCTAACGTTCGCTTATGGTCACTTCTACGCTTAACGAATCACATAAGTCGTTCGAGTACCCTCAGCTCCACCATTTTTAATAAATTAACCATTAAGAATTTTTAAGGCGATTCTTTCGCGAGTACTCTACCAACTGCCTAATCCACTTTACATAATTGTTTCTTAGTCATTTAAGGGCCTTAACCAAGGTTTCAAAGTAAGGCGAGGGGTAATGGTTCGTTCGCGAAATGCCGTTACTTAAAACGGTCGTTTCTCCTAAACCGTACATCGGATTCAAGCGAACCACATATCAAAACGAAGTTCGTAACATGAACTATCTAAAAATTGTAATGGTCAGTTCATGGAAGTGAGTGTTCGGGTGCAAAATTTAAGCACAAAATAGTCTAAGGAAAATTGGGCACTATGACGACAATAACTTAGCAATTCCCAAATTTTTACCCAATCAATTCAATACTAAAGCACCACCAATCAACGCCATTCCACTATCATTCAACCCCAATACAAGATCATTTAAATATAACTCAAGATCTCAACTTATTCAGCTAAACCAAGTCAAAATGTGACCAAGAACATCAAATCCAACAAGTATCAATCCTAACTCCAAAATCAACAAAACCACTTACTAAACAAAGCTCTAAACATGAGTACACACCCATTACACTAACCCATCATCTAAACATTATGAAATCCAAACCAACAAAACTTAAGACTAAGGGTTTGAGAAGTTATACCTTCCTTGGAGAGTGGAGAATCACTTAGGAAGCCTTAAATAACCACTAACTATCTCTACTAAGCTTGGATCTTGAAGAAAACATAAGAAAACACAAAGTTAGTTTCTTGAAAACACTATTCACCAAGAACTTTGATGAATTTATTAGCTATGTTAAACATGGAATCTTGAGCTTAAACTTATGGCTCATCTAAGTTATGAATTATGCAAGCTAAAGAAACAAACCTCTTGAATTATGATTAAGTGGAGCTTGGGTTTTGGAATTTTTCTTCCTTGCCTTTCTTCAAAAAGCTGTGAGCAAGGAGATGGGGGGGAAATGAATGTGTTTTCTTTGTTGCTTCTTCTTTTGACTTAGGAATTGATTTTAACCTTTTTACCATGGTTAATAATGCTTGGCTAGTAATCAACCAACAAAACCTATCCACTTGTCATACTTATGTCATCTTCCTTATGTCATCCATTTGCCACATGCCTTTGTCTTGTGGTTTGATGATGTCATAATACCTTGGATGCTTGTACAAGCTTGTCTCTTGGTCACGTATCTGTTTTACGGTTCGCTTAACTCTCGTTCTTGTTATCCGTTTGAGGGATCATATCCGGGATCTTATTACTTGGGTTCCCCTACCCTTTCTCAATATTTTATATTCCTTTTATGATCCCCTCTTATAATCCTTGAATTTAAATCCTTTTAATCATGTTACCTTATACTCAATTATTTTGGTATCTGGTGAATTTTCGGGAAAAATCAAAGTGTTTGAATTTGGATTCTGACGATCTTTACATACACTTATTTACTTTATGGAATACTGATACGATCTTAGAATTTTCATAACAGTACTCCTATATAGTGTGGTATGATAATTTTACTTAATCAGCATTATCAGGAAAAGTTACTATTCATCAGTGTTTCAAAAATTCCAAAAATTGGGGTTATTACAGTTCTCTTAGGGTTTACGAGATCATAGGGTGACAAAGGAAATAGGCAATGTAATCGGGTATGAATCAATCAAGTGGTTGTAAACGGTCAAACATGATTCAATAACAAGTTATCAGAAGAATCAATATTAGGGTTTCTCAGAAATCAATAACAGGTTTATCACAAGTATAAAAAAAATCACTACTTTATCATGGAATTAGCAATATCAATTCATAAGACAAGGCAGAGTTACTTTCCTTAAATCGCTTTCCTGCTTTACTGAAATTGAAACTGAACTACTAAAGCTGAACTACTGCCACCTAAGTTTCCTTTCCCTTTTCTAGCCTGAATGCCTCCAGTATTTGAATCTACAATCCTGAATGCCTCCGCTATCTGAATCTACAATCCAAAACATAATCCCTAATTAGATACTTATTCGCACTCGACGTTCCCTGAACGTCTAACGATTATCCCAACTCGCATTAAAGCTTAACTTATATACATGAGTATAATCACAGAATATTCACATAGTACTTAGTAGTATATACTTATATATTTACCTCGTATATTTAACTATAATCCTAGATTACTCATATAACACATAGCGATTATGTACTTGTATACTTAAATCTATATCTTAACAAAACAATCACGATCTAAATAACTTGATAACCAAACAAATATTCCTTCATTTTTAACTATAAAATTCGAACCAAAACAAATTGTAACACCCCCAAATCTGGGGTCGGGGATCCGGGTTGTCACGAGTTCCATTTCCCTTAATAACACCCAATCTTAATAAATAATCAACTACTTTGTACTGTGACCCCACAATAAACACACACACCACAAGTTATAGTCTCAGAGATGAATATCCAAAAATAATCACAAGTCATTTTATTCCACAATTATATGCCAATACACCTTAAATGGGTTTCTGAATAAATTTACATTTCTTTGCCATTATTACAATTCATAAATATACATAAATCTGGTACATCAAAGTTGAAGCCTAGCCTATTGGTAGTTCCTACCTCAGCTACAACGACATCAATGCCTATAGGAAACTGCGGAACGTTTCCTATCCGCTCGCGAATTGGGAGCTTGGTCCTGTTCATCTTTTCTATCTGTTGTTGTGTGATGAAAGAAGAAAGCAAGGGTGAGCAGCAAGCCCACCAAAATAATATGTATAATGATTAACAATATATGAGCCTTCTCATAGTACTCATGAAAGTCTTGGTCAAAAGAAATGAACCAAGTTTGATATCTTAATGCGATGAAGTCGCAAAATATTCAGTATATATACATATATACTTTTCAAAATCTTGGAAGTCCTCTTCCATGCATAATATACACAGAGTTCCAGTTTATAACTGTATAAAACTATCGTTGCAAGGTGATCTCATATATCTAACCTTGTCTCAACATTTTTCTGAAAATCTTTGACATACATAAGATAATCATTTACTAGATATAAGTTTAAAAGATGAAGTTACAAGATACTCCAATATACTTATATCTTTTCCAAATACTACTTGAACTACCACCGTTCAAGTTATAATTAGTTTCAAAAGTTCATCACATAGATGAGACAACAAGATAATACTTGAATAGATTTAATCTTTGAAATATTATTGAATGAAATGAAGTTACGAGATACTTCATTAAGTCCCGATATATATATACACCTATATATATCTCCCATACATTTCCTGAAAACCTCTGTCATGTAAAGTATAAACAGAGTTGCAATATCCAATGAATTTGGAAAGAAAAGAAATTTTGGCATAAACCTGATATCTTGCTGATCAGGCAAAGATACCAATAAGTAACCTTTTCTACTAGTAGATGGATGAATCCCCCACCGGTCATCACCCTGGCCACATAAGGACCTTGTGCTGGACCGCCACCCGGCCTCTTACGCGTTGATGGACTGCCACCCAGCCACTTACACTTTGATAGACCGTACCCCGGCCCGTCGCTTATGCCGACTCAATTAGATGGACTTACTTCCCGAACGTTGGGTAAGTAATCAATTCATTTATCAAAACAGCAACCTTGTTGCGAATATAAAATACACCACAGAGCCGGATCCTTTAGATTTTTGAGCGAGTATTCAAGTCCCCTTCAAAAAGGAAGATCTTAAATTTGAAAACGAGTTTTGGGATCCGCTCTAACCTTTAAAAATCATTTGGAAGACTCGAAAACACTTTAAAGAGTGTTTGGAATAATGCTGATTTAATAAAGTAAATCAGTCCCGATATATTAGAAAATATCTGAATATTATTAAATAATATTCTCATAAGGATAATCTCTATATAAATGACTTGAAGTAGAAGTTGTAAAACTTATACTTGAAATGAGTATTAAATAACCAAAGATATAATTATACGAAAGTACTATCTTTATTTGAATAATCAAAAATAAGTTTGATTATCGACACTTTATTCTTTAATAAAATAAAGAATATATTTCAGTAAATAATCGGAGTCATAGGTCCTCAAATGAATATTCAAATAATATTCAATAAATAATATAAAGTGAGTCATAAGTCCTCGAATGAATATTCAAGTAATATTCATTAAATAATATAAAGGAGTCATAAATCCTCGAATGAATATTCAAGTAATATTCATTAAATAAAATAAAAGGAGTCATAAATCCTCGAATGAATATTCAAGTAATATTCATTAGATAATATGAAGTTATCGAATAAACCTTATTCGATTAATAGTTTTTAAAAACCATATCAATATATATATATATATCATATACTCGGGAACATCTACTCCCGGTTTTAGAAAAGGGTTCAACTTTGGGTCCCCTATACTCAGGGTATACGCAACTACTGCTTATCTCTAGCATAGGTATTATGCAACTATAAGCATTGAAACAACAGATATATAAATCCAAAATATGAAATAGGCATGCATATATACCATATCACATGTACAATATATCGCAAGAATTTGCTAATAACAAATATGCATTTATCGCAAGATCATGCATATACACATATACATCACAACAACAGTTTATACGGGTAGAAAACTTGCCTGAGTGCTCCCGGATAGACTTAAGCTTAGAGTGGGTCCGATAACCTATGAACAACAACATAAGTCGGAATTAAACCCCGGTTGCTTAAGAAACTAGACTTTAACCATTTAGAGTCCTAACGTTTGCTTTCGCGCTTAACGATTTACTTAAGTTGCTCGAGTACCTTCGGCTCCACCATTTTTAATAAATTAACCATTAAGGGTTTTAAGGCGATTCTTTCGCGAGTACCTTACCAACTGCCTAGTCCATTTTAAATAATTGTTTCTTACCCCAATTAGTCATTTAAGGTCCTTAACCAACGTTTCAAAGTAAGGCGAGGGGTAATGGTTCAGTCGCGAAACACCGTTACTTAAAATGGTCGTTTCTCCTAAACCGTACATCGGATTCAAACGAACTACATATCAAAACGAAGCTCGTAACATGAACTATCTAAAAATGGCAATGGTAAAAACCTAGCAGGGAGTTCTCGAGTCCTAATGTTATGAACAAAATCAGTCTAAAGTAAATCGGACATTACGACGGCTATGTTTACGCGATTTCCCAATTTTATAACATTCCAATTCAACCACCAATCAATCCCAATTCATTCATACAACCAACATCCATCCATATCACACTACAACCGCCCCCAAAACCTTAATTTCTCCAATTTATGTTATTCTCAATCATGAATTTAAAACTATACTTAAGTCCTTTACTAATCAACAAGTTTCAACATTCAATTCACTACAACTCCAACCCAAACTCTAAACCTACAAGCATTAAGCTACTTTTTTACCATAACAACCAAAATCATCATAATATACAAACTAAAGCTAGGGTTTGGAGATGATATACCTTCCTTGAAGCTTTTAATCAATGAAAGATCCTTGGAATGCCCATGGAAGCCTTGATCTATGCTTAAGCTACCTTGAACTTTCATAAAAAAATCAAGAAAACCAAAGTTATTTCTTGAAGGTTACTATTCACCATCTTCTTCCTTGATTTATTGGAAGAGATTGTGAAGGAATTAGAAGCTTAAACTTATAGGATATCCATATCTATGTACAAGGAACCTTAGATAATTACCTTGTGATTTAACAATGCTTGGAACTAGGATTTTGATTTTTCTTCCTTTGGAAAAGAAGAAAAGCCGAGAGCAAGATGAAGAGAATGAAATGATCTTGTGTTTTTGATTTGTTTTTCCTAGCTTGGTTGTCTTTGTTTTGTTTTTGGTTAATTACCTTTCTAACCTTGAACTTTGTGTGGTTTTAAATAAACCACATCTCCTTCCCCTTATGTCATGCTTATTTCATGCTTATGATGTCATCATCCCTTACTTGCCCTCTTCTTATTGGTTGGATAACCTCATCATCCCTAACCTCCTTGATTAACTTCCTAATTGTTTGCCTAATGACCGCTAATCTGTTATACGGTTCGCTTAACTTTCGTTCTCGTTTCTCGTTTGAGGGATCATACCCGGGATCTTATTACTTAGGTTCCCTTAACCTTTCTCAATACATTATATTCCTTTTTATGATCCTCTATTAAAATCCTTGAATTTAAATCCTTTTTATCCTGTTACCTTATACTCAATTCTTTCGATATCTGGTGGATCTTCGGGAAAAATCAAAAAGTTCAAATTTGGATTCTGACGATCTTTACATACACTTATATACCATATAGAGTACGAATAAAATATCAGAATATCCATAAAAGAACCCCTACATAGTGTGGCATGAAAAGTTTTCTTATTCAACATAATCTGCAAAATTAATATTCATAAGGGTTTCAAAAATTTCCAAAAATTGGGTTTATTACAGTCTCCCCTCCTTAAAAGGATTCCGTCCCGGAATCAGATAGAAAATGAATAGGATACTCTCTTAGCATTAAACTTTCTAACTCTCAAGTAAATTTTCCCACATTGTGGTTCTTCCATCAAACTCTGAATAGTTTGATAACCCTTCTCCTAAGCACTTGTTCCTTTTTCAATCTATAACCCTTCCTGGTCGCTTCATATAGGTTACGTCGGGTTGCATGTCTATGCGCTCATATGCCCCTATTTATCTGGCATCCGAATTACACTTCCTTAACATTTATACGTGGAACACGTTAAGAACTTGCTACATGTTCGGGGGTAGGGCTGGCTCATATGCTAGCTTCCCAATAGGTCTTAATATATCCCAGGGTCCAACAAATTGTAGACTTAGCTTTCCTTTCTTTCCGAACCTCATCAATCCCTTCCAAGGGATACCTATAACATTACTAGGTCCCCTATTTCATACTCTTTGTCCTTTCGAGTCAAATCAACATACTTCTTATGTCCATCTGAGGCTACTACTAGCCGTCCTCTGATTAGATCTATTATATCCTTGGTCCTTTGGACTACTGCGGATCCGAGCATCTTGCGCTCTACAATCTTCATCCTAACATAAGGGACATCGACATTATCTTCCCTCAAGGATCTCATAAGGCGATATCCCGATATTGACATATGATCTATTGTCGTAAGAAAACTCAGTCTGTGCTAAGTGACCATTCCAAATTCTTTCAAGTCTATTGCACAGACTCTCATCATAGCTTCTAGCATTATAGCTTTTGCTTCTCAATACCCATTCCTTTTCCAGTTCGTAGTCGTTACTACCTTCCGTTCCTAATATTATAATGGTTATACTTTTGCTCGTTAGCGTTCTATAACCTTTTAATAACCACGTCAACCTTAGTATCACGAATGTGTTTCCATTTCGAATACTACCACAACTTTATTACTCCTTTTTCAGCTGCTATTTTCCCAAAGTTTGATCAATCATATAGAAGTAAAGGAATTTGTTGAGAGATCACCATGATCATGAACACTTGTTCTATTGCATAGTTAGTACATAAGGTGGCCAGCCTTTAGTACTTGACAAGCAATTAAACAATAGATGGTATTCTATTAGGCTTCTATCACACAGATAGATAGTCATTCGGCAATACCTCCCCTTCTGGAAGGGTTGTTCTTCTCAGCTTACATGAAATGAAAAGAGAAGAAAAGAATGAATTGAAGAGAATTGTATATATGAAAAAAATATACTGCCACAAAATATCTGGCTTGGAACCTCCCTCTGAACTATAGAGGTTTGTCATAGGAGAACAAAACATATGTGTATATATATCCAGTATTATCGCATCATATTTCACATGCTTAAATATTTACTATTCCATCCATCATTCTATGGACCCTTGCTCTTCCTCGAGCTTATCCACAATCACCTTTGAAACTCCCTCGATATCGAAAATCGAATCTGGGATCTCATTCTAGACATCATCGTTACTAGAATTCTATGCTTGCACCGCAACCTTCCTCATATAGTAATATGACTCTCTTTTCATAAGAGGGAATAAATATTCAATAGGTAGATACTCTACTTAATTAGTCTATCAATGATAACTTATACACTACCACGAACCGATTAGTGGTACTCAATCTCAACATCCATTCCAATACAACTCTCACGGTTGTAACCAGCTCATTACTCGCAGAATCATTGCTGCATTACTCTACTGTCGTCATTCACGTCCCATGAAATCTTAATATCTAACCATACGGAGTCCATGCATGTCGTATCAAATCCTTCTAAGGAGGTAACATAATCACCATTCATGATTTATGAAGAACACTCCTGATCCTGACATACATACATGACATGAAGCAGATAAAATTGCAGAAGAGTTTCAATCAAAGCAACGATAGCAGGTTAATACCATTCTTAATCATATGCCTTTGATAGAAGACTTAACTCAAAGGTTCGTTTAGTCCTTTTGAAATATGGTCTAGGCTCATTCTCAAGATAGTACCTTCTAAGATAGATAGCCCGCTCATGGCGATTACACAAATTAAACCTTTTACCAAACTACTATTACGGTTGGGTATTACACAGTCATCAGAAGGAATGTCAATCTTCTGAATCATAATACAACCTTCATAGCTTTAACCATCATCATTGTATTCCTCTGGCACAAGCGCCTATAATTATCCTCTTACCTTTAAAGTGTTAGCCACCTCTTTGGCCTTTCCTGAGAGTAAAATTTCCTTACAGTCAATGTCATTTTAACCACCTTCCAATAAATTTTCTACCTCATTTCAATCACAGCTTATGTGAAGATGTTTTCCTTAAAATCTGATGAGAAAAAAAAATCACCATTTTTCCATAAGTTATTGCCTCAGTCTTTAGAGGTTAATCACTGTCACGACTGACTCTCAATCATACTTAGAACATCTTTTATCTTATGCCCTAATTGCTCTGAACAATTTCGACCATTACTGGTTCGATCCATACTTTCTCGTGGTTAAACACGTGCCCCACTCGGCATCATTATAGTTACGTCATATTACCATTATCAACATTTCTATTCTTGAAAATTTTGAATATTACCTTTCTCCTTGTAAAACCTCTAAGGTTATCCTTAAATCCTTCATCAGGTACACCCTAGGCACAGGGCATATCAAGATATCATTAATGAATACCAGAATCATTGTCTATATACTTCAAAAAAAAAAATTCTCTACTGATCCTTAAAGGTTGTTATTACCTTAATCCTTTCCAATTCATACTATCAAAACTCATACTATCATTAAGGGTGAAATACCAACCTTTACGCATTTCCCTAGGATTCATTTTAAGTTATCGATGTTATATCCTTAATTCCACCTTAAAAAGGGTACCTGCATCCTTCCATGGATAAATCAAGTCATATATCCCTGATAAGGGTGTCTTATTCAATCATTCCCACCTCGATAGTATATGCCTAATTTCACAATAACATCTGTATTCAAAATGAGGTCAATCAAGATGGCCTCCAAAAGATAACAACGGTTATTCGCTTTTCTTGCCTAATTTGGTAATGATAACAAGGATGTTCTGGAAGATATTGGTCGTGTTCAACGTGAACTTCTTCTTAATAAATCCTTATTTACTTTTGTTGTTTATCTCAACAATTATCTCAATGTTGGGATATCTTTCATACCTGGCGTCTCCCTTTCTGGGTATCATGCCACTCGTCTTACACTTCACATTCTTGAAGGTCACTTCCTTCATCCAATTTTCTTAATTTCTTACTTTCTTGTCTCCTCAGTCTATCCGCGTCTCATTATTTATCCTTCGAATTATCTCAAGGTTTCCTCGAATCCTCCCAACTTACAGGGGATAAAATATATGTATCTCTTATGCCCTCAACCATCAATTTTAACTCATGGTGAATCACCCACATCCTGACGAATGCATACTTTTCTATTTCTATTGCTACGAGTCTTTAGGGTTTCCTCATACCCAACTCCCTTATCATACCTTAAACTCTATTGCCTTTATATTCCTTTCCACTTCAGTTTCTTTTTTATTTTCCTTTCTCTTATCCTTATTTCATGAACCAACACAACATAAGCATTGATTTCAAATATCCCGTCATTCTGGATTCGTGTCCTCAGAACGAATCTTGATCACTTTTACAACTTAGATTCATAATTCATCATACTCGTCTGCCTTTGTTCTGGCTCTAAAGCTTTTACACTATCTCCATAACCTTGAGAAGTACTTTCCTGAAAACAAATGACTGAAATTAAATCAACTTATTATAATCTCTTGCTTCGTGCCTTCCTTGGCCTTTCACCAGCGAGTGGTCTCTCTCTTAGGAGGGTAAGTGACAAAAACAGTCTTTTGTGATTCGTCAATCATTTAGAATCTCAAATGATTCCTCTATTTCCTTTTGTCAGGCTCTTGCCTCAGCTGGGTCAGCTTGTTCCTTGGAACTCTGAGAGCTTAGCGACTTAAAGGTCCTGAAAGAATTTCCCACTATATTGTTTCCTCAAGGTGGTGGTTGGGAATAAAGTATAAGTTCTATTTAGACAGGTCCATGAATTTCTGTATAGGAGTACCGTCTCGGGTCTCCTTATCTCGCTCGACTTCTGTTTTCTGAGTCTAAATATTTCTTCCTACTCCCCATAATTGGGGTCATCTTTTAATTTAAACTCCTCATTTTCCACTTTATTATATTCTGGGTTCCTTATATCTTAATTGTGACCTCCCTGATTATCACATTCAAGGTTTGCCCTAAATCTTATCCCTTGAATTATGACTTTCATCTAAGATCTCATCTTTTTACTAAGGACATCAGCCACCACATTAGCTTTCCCCGAATGATAAAGAATCTCCCAATCATAATTCTTGATTAGCTCTAACTGCCTCCTCTGGCGTATGTTGAGCTCTTTCTACGGGAAAATGTACTAGAGCTCCTATGGTTTGTGTAAATCTCGTACTTCTCTCCATACAAGTAGTGCCTCCAATATTTAGGGCAAAAATATTGCCACGAGCCCAAGCTCATGGGTGGGGATATCAAATTTTATATTCCCTTAATTGTCTTGACGCGTACGCGATTACCTTGCTGTGATGTATAAGAAGCACCCTAATTCCTTATGCAAAGCGTCACTACACTTCACAAAATCTCATTTTCCATCCGGCAACGCCAGCATAGGGAACGTCACCAACCTTTGCTTCGGTTCTTAAAAGTTATTCTCGCATTTCTCTGTCCATTCGAACTTCTCAGTCTTACGAGTAAGCCGCGTTAAAGGGGCTACTATCTTTACAAACTTGAACGAACCTCTGGTAGTGACCGGCCAATCCTACCTCTGGCAGTTGCCCTAACCATGGTCATCAATTCCTCAGTGGTCCTTTATTCATTCTTGTCAGGATCCTTCACGGGATCCTCCTCAGCAACAATCCCTTCTAGGACAACATCCTCAACCATACATCCTCAATATCAACATCATCCGAACCTGCGTTAGGACGCTCTATCGGATCCACAATCCGATCTCCAATTAGTAATAAAACATCATCGCACTGTTACTCCTCAACCTTAGGGTTCGGAGTCCCGCTACCATATACGATAACGAACTACGCTTCTATCACGATATTTATAAGGGTTCCCATAAGGGTTTTAACTGTCAGTACTACGTTAGGTAGCCCGACTATGAACTTGGCAAGAGTTCTTATTATCTTAGTTATTATCTTAACATCACATCATCTCTGAGGTTTATAACGCTTAGCTCTGATACCATTTCTGTAACACCCCCAAATCCGAGGTCGGGGATCCGGGTTGTCACGAGTTCCATTTCCCTTAATAACACCCAATCTTAATAAATAATCAGTTACTCTGTACTGTGACCCCACAATAAACACACACACCACAAGTTATAGTCTCAGAGATGAATATCCAAAGATAATCACAAGTTGTTTTATTCTACAATTATATGCCAATACACCTTAAATGGGTTTCTGAATAAATTTACATTTCTTTGCCATTATTACAATTCATAAATATACATAAATCTGGTACATCAAAAGTTGAAGCCTAGCCTATTGGTAGTTCCTACCTCAGCTACAGCGACATCAATGCCTATAGGAAACTGCGGAACGTTTCCTATCCGCTCCCGAATTGGGAGCTTGGTCCTGTTCATCTTTTCTATCTGTTGTTGTGTGATAAAAGAAGAAAGCAAGAGTGAGCAGGAAGCCCACCAAAATAATATGTATAATGATTAACAATATATGAGCCTTCTCATAGTACTCTTGAAAGTCTTGGTCAAAAGAAATAAACCAAGTTTGATATCTTAATGCGATGAAGTCGCAAAATATTCAGTATATATACATATATACTTTTCAAAATCTTGGAAGTCCTCTTCCATGCATAATATACACAGAGTTCCAGTTTATAACTGTATAAAACTATCGTTGCAAGGTGATCTCATATATCTAACCTTATCTCAACGTTTTTCTGAAAATCTTTGACATACATAAGATAATCATTTACTAGATATAAGTTTAAAAGATGAAGTTACAAGATACTCCAATATACTTATATCTTTTCCAAATACTACTTGAACTACCACCGTTCAAGTTATAATTAGTTTCAAAAGTTCATCACATAGATGAGACTACAAGATAATACTTGAATAGATTCAATCTTTGAAATATTATTGAATGAAATAAAGTTACGAGATACTTCATTAAGTCCCGATATATATATACACCTATATATATCTCCCATACATTTCCTGAAAACCTCTGTCATGTAAAGTATGAACAAAGTTGCAATATCCAATGAATTTGGAAAGAAAAGAAATTTTGGCATAAACCTGATATCTTGCTGATCAGGCAAAGATACCAATAAGTAACCTTTTCTACTAGTAGATGGATGAATCCCCCACCGGTCATCACCCTGGCCACATAAGGACCTTGTGCTGGACCGCCACCCGGCCTCTTACGCGTTGATGGACTGCCACCCAGCCACTTACACTTTGATAGACCGTACTCCGGCCTGTCGCTTATGCCGACTCAATTAGATGGACTTACTTCCCGAACGTTGGGTAAATAATCAATTCATTTATCAAAACAGCAACCTTGTTGCGAATATAAAATACACCACAGAGCAGGATCCCTTAGATTTTTGAGCGAGTATTCAAGTCCCCTTCAAAAAGGAAGATCTTAAATTTGAAAATGAGTTTTGGGATCCGCTCTAACCTTTAAAAATCATTTGGAAGACTCGAAAACACTTTAAAGAGTGTTCGGAGTAATGCTGATTTAATAAAGTAAATCAGTCCCGATATATTAGAAAATATCTGAATATTATTAAATAATATTCCCATAAGGATAATCTCTATATAAATGACTTGAAGTAGAAGTTGTAAAACTTATACTTGAAATGAGTATTAAATAACCAAAGATATACTTATACGAAAGTACTATCTTTATTTGAATAATCAAAAATAAGTTTGATTATCGACACCTTATTCTTTAATAAAAGAAAGAATATATTTCAGTAAATAATCGGAGTCATAGGTCCTCAAATGAATATTCAAGTAATATTCATTAAATAATATAAAGGAGTCATAAATTCTCGAATGAATATTCAAGTAATATTCATTAAATAAAATAAAAGGAGTCATAAATCCTCGAATGAATATTCAAATAATATTCATTAGATAATATGAAGTTATCGAATAAACCTTATTTGATTAATAGTTTTTAAAAACCATATCAATATATATATATAAATATAAATATATATATATATATATATCATATACTCGGGAACATCTGCTCCCGGTTTTAGAAAAGGGTTCACCTTTGGGTCCCCTATACTCAGGGTATACGCAACTACTGCTTATCTCTAGCATAGGTATTATGCAACTATAAGCATTGAACCAAAAGATATATAAATCAAGAATATGAAACAGGCATGCATATATACCATATCACATGCTATAATATATCGCAAGGATTTTCTAATAACAAATATGCATTTATCGCAAGATCATGCATATACACATATACATCACAACAATAGTTTATACGGGTAGAAAACTTGCCTGAGTGCTCCCGGATAGACTTAAGCTTAGAGTGGGTCCGATAACCTATGAACAACAACATAAGTCAGAATTAAACCCCGGTTGCTTAAGAAACTAGACTTTAACCATTTAGAGTCCTAACATTTGCTTTCGCGCTTAACGATTTACTTAAGTTGCTCGAGTACCTTCGGCTCCACCATTATTAATAAATTAACCATTAAGGGTTTTAAGGCAATTCTTTCGCGAGTACCTTATCAACTGCCTAGTCCACTTTACATAATTGTTTCTTACCCCAATTAGTCATTTAAGGTCCTTAACCAAGGTTTCAAAGTAAGGCGAGGGGTAATGGTTCGGTCGCGAAACGCCGTTACTTAAAACGGTCGTTTCTCCTAAACCGTACATCGGATTCAAACGAACTACATATCAAAACGAAGCTCGTAACATGAACTATCTAAACATGACAATGGTAAAAACCTAGCAGGGAGTTCTCGGGTCCTAATGTTATGAACAAAAGCAGTCTAAAGTAAATCGGACATTACGACGGCTATGTTTACGCGATTTCCCAATTTTATACCATTCCAATTCAACCACCAATCAATCCCAATTCAGTCATACAACCAACATCCATCCATATCACACTACAACAGCCCCCAAAACCTCAAGTTCTCCAATTTATGTTATTCTCAATCATGAATTTAAAACTATACTGAAGTCCTTTACTAATCAACAAGTTTCGACATTCAATTCACTACAACTCCAACCCAAACTCTAAACCTACAAGCATTAAGCTACTTTTTTACCATAACAACCAAAATCATCCTAATATACAAACTAAATCTAGGGTTTGGAGATGATATACCTTCCTTGAAGCTTTTAATCAATGAAAGATCCTTGGAATGCCCATGGAAGCCTTGATCTATGCTTAAGCTACCTTGAACTTTCATAAAAAAATCAAGAAAACCAAAGTTATTTCTTGAAGGTTACTATTCACCATCTTCTTCCTTGATTTATTGGAAGAGATTGTTAAGGAATTAGAAGCTTAAACTTATAGGATATCCATATCTATGTACAAGGAACCTTAGATAATTACCTTGTGATTTAACAATGCTTGGAACTAGGATTTTGATTTTTCTTCCTTTGGAAAAGAAGAAAAGCCGAGAGCAAGATGAAGAGAATGAAATGATCTTGTGTTTTTGATTTGTTTTGCCTAGCTTGGTTGTTTTTGTTTTGTTTTTGGTTAATTACCTTTCTAACCTTGAACTTTGTGTGGTTTTAAATCAACCACATCTCCTTCCCCTTATGTCATGCTTATTTCATGCTTATGATGTCATCATCCCTTACTTGCCCTCTTCTTATTGGTTGGATGACCTCATCATCCCTAACCTCCTTGATTAACTTCCTAATTGTTTGCCTAATGACCGCTGATCTGTTATACGGTTCGCTTAACTTTCGTTCTCGTTTCTCGTTTGAGGGATCATACCCGGGATCTTATTACTTAGGTTCCCTTAACCTTTCTCAATACATTATATTCCTTTTTATGATCCTCTATTAAAATCCTTGAATTTAAATCCTTTTTATCCTGTTACCTTATACTCAATTCTTTCGATATCTGGTGGATCTTCGGGAAAAATCAAAAGGTTCAAATTTGGATTCTAACGATCTTTACATACACTTATATACCATATAGAGTACCAATAAAATCTCAGAATATCCATAAAAGAACCCCTACATAGTGTGGCATGAAAAGTTTTCTTATTTAGCATAATCTGCAAGATTACTATTCATAAGGGTTTCAAAAATTTCCAAAAATTGGGGTTATTAAACAAATGGTACCAAGCCAAGAAATCAACATGCAACCACTTAACTTGACATGCAACTAACCAAACATCTTTTAAAAACCAAATCAATCTTACACAAACCATATAACTTGACTCTAAAATCAAATTGACCAAACAACTTGAATAAACCCTTTTTAATACCATATATCATCCGGCTTTTTCAATAAACACAAACAATATATCAAATATTGACATGCAAGGTTCCATTTACAATTTAAACCTATTTTAATCCATTCCAAACAAAAACACTTCTTGAAATCATTTCTTTTAAATCAAAAACCAAACCAAAACATTATTTTTGAAGAAAATCTTAACATGCATAAATCCAATCATTTATTCCTTTGAAAACCGAATGAAATCCATTTCTTTAATAATCAAAACTTAACTTATCCATACTTATCTACTCACATATCCAATATAAACCAAATTCTATTTCTAAATTAAACAATAACCCAATTAACAACAAAATAACTTGTAGAATCGACATGCAATCAATCAACTCAACATGCAATACTCTAAATCACAAATCCAACATAATTAAACCCATGATCTAATCATTTAACCCATCTTCTTTCCAAACCAAACAAAATATAAATTGATTACACTTAAGACTTTACATGCATGCAAGGAAACCAACTCAAAAACAAAGGTTTATATATATATATATATCAAAACCAATCGAACATTAAAACCCTTTTGCAAAACTCATTCATTCGAACGAAAAACCAAATCTTTGAACCAAAACCCTTTGTAAACTTTGAATCAAAATCAAAACCCACCTTTTTAATAGCAAAAGTCGAACCTATCTCCAAAAAAAACCAAGAAAATCACATAACTTATGTGCTATACTCTCTCTTAAGGTCATACACTAAGAAATTGTGTTTTTCTTAAACGCTTACATGCAAAGAGTATATGTATAGAGAATTGAAAAGGATGAAGATAAATGGCCAGATCTTTAAATTCTAAGTAGGATTTGATGTTGCATGTAGAGGAGAGACAGAAAGAGAGCTCGAATGAGAGAGAGAAGAAGAAGAAAGGGAGAGAGAACTGGGAGAGAAGAAGGAGAAAAGAGAGAGATGGGAGAAATGAAATTAATGAAGTGATGATGGAAGTAACAAGATTTTGTCTCATCTTTTTATTCTCAAAAGTTAATGGAATTGTGAATTTACCAACCTACCCTTCTCTCACTACTAGCACAAAAATGCATGCAAGGATGATATGGTCATTTGGCTAAGTTGAAATGAGATAGTGCGGTGGTTAATGACACAACTACCCTTCTCTTATATTGTGAGTGGAAATGCATGCAAGGGCAATTAGGTAATCTAATAATTATTAATCTAATTAATTACAAAGAATACATTTTATAAATAAAACCATAAATCTATAAATTACAAGAGTGACATCATAAAATAGCTTAGAATTTTAGGAATTTAATAAAATCAAATTCTAAATTTATAAATAAAAAATATTTTAAAATATTTTTTTTTCTTAAAGAATAAAAATGCATTTATAACCTATATAAATGGCAATTAATGCACTTCTTATTTTCTAAAATTCCAAATAATATCATTCAAGCATATAATCACATAATCATGCACCTTAACATAGATTCGCATATCACGTATCGTAATAAAATATACTTAATCATAAAAGTTTCCTTTTTACTAATATTCATTCTTCGCGTAACGGGTCACGTCCTGACTAACGGCCAGACGCTGAGCATTTTCATCTACGCTTCACAATCATTCTTTTTATACCAGTTGACACGTCAAACTGGAATATAATATTTATTTAAATATTTCCATTCTCACATAATAACATATAATTCACATAATTACACTTTACTCACATAATTAATTCGTGAAAATTCCTAGTCGTTACAATTTAGTATATTATAAAACTATTGATATATTGTGGACTTGTTGAGCAACTTATGGCTCACCCCTTTTGTTGTTATTCACCTTATTATTTTCATTTAAGAAGGAAAATGAAACCTATCAAGACTCGAGCGGTAAAAAAACGAGTCAAGCCGCGGGACCCTCTTATACCAAAGGTGTTGATCTCGATCCAGGAAGAAAGTTTTGAGTTTCCTGAGCATGTGTTGTGTAGACAGTTAATGGGTTTGTTTGAATAAAGGAAAATTGTAGTTAAAACTTGTTAGACAATGGCTTGTAATAAAGAGAGTTTATGTGATTGGGTTTTTAATAAAATTATATAGTAATTCTTGTTTTCATACTTTAACCTAATAAGATCCTAGCTAGTGTTAAACGGGTTAGATTTATATTTGTTTAATTGTTATGCAAGTCAGTGCAGGTTTGATAATTAGTTAGTAACCCTCGGACCTATACACCGGGTTTGGAGGGCGTTACAAAAGCAGCTTGAAGAGTGCAAGATTAAGGGCCCAGATTAACTGACAAAGGAAGGTCATAGACCTATAAGATTTGCAAGGAATTACTAAGCCAGAAATGGAAAGATGTAGTGATAAATTAAAGTAGGGTTTAGTACATCTTATTGCATATTGTGTAAATCCGTGTTTACTAATCTATAAAGTAAACACTGGTCCTTTATTTTTAGATATAACAAATAGATCTAAATTTTCTTGTAACTCTCTCAAGATAGAAGCTGAGTTCTTTACTTACAAAAGAATCCAGAAATTTGTAGCAAGACATACTTATTTTAATACAAAGTTAAGTGAGTTTTGAAAATACTGTGTTTGTTGTGCATGCTTTATTATTTATGTTAAACACAATATCTCTACAAAGTATTCTGTTTTGTTCACCATCCACAATAGTTTGAAAAAGGATAAAATATCTAAAACACATTCACCCCCCTGTGTTGTATTCTATATCTAACACAGAATTATTTCAATTTGTGTTTATTCGTGAAATATATTGTTAAAAGTCAAAAGACGGGACAAAACTAGGCCTGCCAGTCAGAAAAAGGACACATTTCAAAGCAAGAAACACATGCCCTGTTTATTTCTGCTACATGTATCATGTTGTACATAAAAAATAATTAAAGAAATAGATAAAAATAAAATAAAAACACACACGCAGATACACACCCTCCCTATTCTCTCTCTCACACAAATCTCACCGTCTCTCTCTCGTTGTCTCATCTCTCTCAATCTCTCAACTATGTCTCTTATCTCTCTCGTTCTCTCCTCTCTCTCAAAATCTCTTCTCTCGCTTCTTTCCTCTCACTTTTCCGGTAAGTTTCCCCTCTTCTTTGCTGATTAGCTTCCTCGCTGCCGGTGTATTTTCCGTCGAGGCTGTGTGTATGTGCGTGTGTTCTGGTGGTCAAACCCAAGGAGAATACTGGTGTCTCATGTAATATCTGGAATATGACGTGTAATTATTTTTGTTAATAAATGAATTATGTGTATAACTTCTATTACCTATGTGTGGTTTTATTATTATCTATGAGTGATATAGGGTGTACCGGGTTGTCCCCGTAATTAATAATGGAATTGTATTGAATTGTTTCCACTTTTAAAAGTAAATTTAATGCAAATTTATTTGCATAAATATTTGGATTTTCTCTAAAATCATTTTTATGGCTTTATAATTACAATAATTATTTTTAGGATTTTATAAAATTGAGAAATCAATATTTTATTAATTATTTATCTTTAAATGATTTTTTGATTGCTTTTATTTGTAAAATCCATATTTAATTCTAGAATTCTTCAAAAATTATGAAACTCGTATTTATTTAATTTTGGAATATTCTGAGAATTTTAAAATTATTTTGGAAATTTTTGGGATTAATTTCACCCGCGCGTTGATTCGTTTAATTGATAAAAGCGGGTATAAATTGCATTTCAGAATTTGTTTAAAAATTAGGAAATTTATATTTTTATTAATTATGGGATATTTATAATATTTTGAGTCTGTTTCCGTAATTTTCTGAAAACATTTTAAGTTCACCTTGGTCCGTTAATTTTAAAAATGCGGGTCAGAATCGAGATGCAGAGAGATTGAACAAGTACTTCTAGTACGTGTCAAGCAAAAGAAGAGTTTGGCAGTGTGTTTTAAACACGTGTCACTAGCTAATCGGCAGGAAATAAAATAAAAATAAAAAGAAGATAAAAAAGCAAAACAAACAATCAGTTAAGGGAAACAGATAATTAAAAGGGGAAGAACATGGGGGATCTCTCTAACTTTTCTCCTCACTAAGTTCCTCCTTCTCGTGTTGTCTCCCTGGTGTGGGTTCGCCGCCGGTGGTTCTGTTTTCCGGTTGGTAGCGTTGTCCGGTTTCCTAGCTCTAGGGTAAGGCATAATCTTGATATATATACACACGCATATGCGTGTGTATATCTCAGTCAAGTGTTTTGCTTCTGTGACTCTGGTTCCCTGCTTTTATTCCTGGTTGTTGTGTTCCCTTAGCTTTTCTGGCCGGCTGCGCGTGCGCGTGGCTGCCATGTTCTTTCTGGTACTGCCGTGATTGTGTTGCTGCATTATTCGATATATTCGAATTAATTTCTGAAAATTCGAATGAAATCTTATAGTTATTCGAATTATTTGATTACTTAAAAATTCGTAAATATTTGTAGTTATCTATCAATGAAAATTCGTGATGGAAACCCGAATTATACGGGTACCCGCAAATTTTATCGTCGTCGGCGATGAGCTTCGGTGAGACGATGGTGGACGGTAATGAATCATTTCTGAGTCCTACGAATAATAATAAATAATAACTAAAATTGTATCGGTGATTGGGATTTGGGAGTTGTGATGGGTTGTTGTGTTTTAATTGGATTGTTGTTGTGGATTTGACGTCGATTTTGTTCGACGGGTAGTCCGATAAACAAAGGAAACGCCAAATTTCGGAAGTGTATCCTATAAAATATCGGTATATCAGCCGAGTGTATATAGTTATGTACTTATAAATAAATGTAGTACGAGCCTACCTGCATATTGTGCCATATGGTTAATAACCCTATTTTGTGAAATGTACCTCCGTGTCGTAAGAATATATTTTATAAATTATAGCTGACAACCCGTTTTTTGAAACCATGAGTATATGTATTTTTTGAAAGTGAATATCAAGCTGAGTTTTGAATACGTGTACCCTAACTGATGCCTGTATTACAATAATGTATGTGTTACAGGTCGAGTTTTGTTAATGCATGGGTAGATTGTTAGTGAGGATATGTCAAGCATAATCGGAAGTCTAAATTAGGGTATTTCGACTCTATAGGTTCTAGTCAGAAGGCCCAAGAATTGGCATTGGATGAAAGATAGTTTGGTGGTCAGTCGAAAAGCTCAGCAAGGTTCCAATCAAAGGACTTAAGTGTTGAGGCCGAATCCAGGATGATCTAGTGGATAGACAATAAAACCTGAGCGATATAGTCGGCTCAGATTTGATCAGTAATAGTTGTAAAGCCCTGCAAGGCAAGTACATCTAAACCTTTCTCGAGATATAGTGCAAACATTTCTAAATTCTCTTATGACATATTGTTAAGTATTCAAAATGGTTCGGTTTTATATTGCGAGTACTTTGAATCATACAGCCTTGAACCCGGATCACATCATTTGATCTTTGAGTCGTAAGCCTTATTCTTTGTAAACCATCCCTTGTTGATTTCCATATACTAAACCACACAAATATGATACTACTCTCCAAATATATGACTACCAAACACCAAACACTGGAACCAAATTGTATGAACATACAGAAACTTTTATACCCCAACCATTTTGTATAACATCAAAGGACTAAACCTTGAAAAATCCTTGATTCATCTAATACATGATTTCCCTTACAGGCTGGAGGCCATTTCTTTTACATACTTTGATATACCCTCGTGGTACCCATGAATTTCTCCATGCTCTTATGCAAATGTTTTATATGCAAATATTTTATTACTATTGATAATGAACTTATTTCATTGAGTTATACCGTTTATCATATTGAACTGCTTTAGAATTGGATAGTTTTCTTTATGTGGACCAGATTCGTGGTCAGACCAGATTTGTGCTCGAATTAGGCCAATGTGTGCCTTGGATCTAGTTTATAGAGCAGAGTTGTGTGCCTTTCTCGGGGTTAGTGTGTGACTAATCAGCAGCCTAACCTTGGTTTTAAAATTTAAAATGAATATCCAATTCTAATAATTGTTTAACAAGAAACTTGATTCCTCTGAATCATCTCGTTTGATCATTGTTTAACCTCAGTTATCGTTATCATGACTTGCTGAGTTAGTTAGCTCACTCTTGCGAACCTTTTTATGTGTTCTACAGCTAAGAAGGATATGGTTGATAGCGAGGTTTCCCAGTTCAGTGTTCGAGCTAGGATACCAGATTGAGTTGGATCGAGCTAGTAGGAGCTTTTTATGGTAATTGAGTTAGCAAGATTATAAGAATAATTTCTTTATCAGTTGTAAGTTAAATTAGTTGGGATTTGGTACGTTGTAATAAAAGTTAAGGTTGTGGCTTGTTTTCATACTTTAACCTGTTGCGATCCGTGGTTATGTAAAGCAGGGTCATTGCAAATAATATTTCTTATATAGGTTTATATATATAGTGTATGTGTTGTGGACCCCAAACTTCTGACCCCGATTTGGAGTGTGCCACATCTCAGTATGAGGGTTTTATGGAAAAACCAAAGGAGAGTATTACTGATGTGTTTGAAAGATTCAATAAGCTGATTAATGACTTGCAGCTTCATGAAAAGTACTATGAAGCTGAGGAGGTTAACTTAAAATTTTTGTTCACCCTTCCTGATCATCTTGAACAAAAAATATTAGCCATAAGAGAAGGAAGAGACTTGAGCAGGATAACATTGGAGGTGTTATATGGGATTTTGCAAACATATGAACTGGAAATGATTCAAAGAAAATCCTTAAGAACTGGTCAAGGGCACATTGTTGATGGATCAAGTGCACCATTTGTTAATGATAACAATTCATCTGATGATGAGCAAGAAATCCAGACTCCAACTACCTCAAGTGTTGAGCAAAAGAACAAGGAACCAATGAAGCAAGTCATTTTGGAACTTGAAGAAGATGAGTTCTATACATTGGATGAAGTGGATGAGTTAGATCAATCCATGGCTTATCTAGCTAGGAAATTCTCTAATATTAGAGTAAAAAAGCCAAAGTCCTTCAAGGGTAAATGACAGATATTTAACAAGGATAGCAGCTGGAAAGGGAAGGGACAGTACACTCCTGGTGGCAAAAGTAGCTACAAAACTGGATATGTTGACAGAAAAAAAATAAATTACTTCAGTTATGACGAATTGGGCCATTTTTCTACTGAATGCAGGAAGCCTAAAAAGTTGAAGAAAGATAAAGCCTATCTTGAGTTTGAGGCAAAGTATGAAGCTTTCTTGAAGAAGCAACATGGTAAAACTTAAATTGCAGAAGGCAAAAGTTGGGATGATTCTGATAATGATGAAGATTAGAAGTTTAGAAACTATGCACTCATGGCCTTGGAGCAAGGAGAGTCATTCTCATCAAAAATAGAGGTACCAACTCTTACTACTATTGATTAAATGCTAGTCAATATAGGGAGACTATTGAAAAGATGAGTGTAGAGATGTTTCACATACACACAAGCATGGTGGCAGCTACTGAGGAAGTGAGTAGGTTGTCAAAAGTAAATGAGAAGCTTGAGATTGAGAAACAAGATCTGGAAGTATAGCTTGTTGCTTGAAACTGTCAAACAAGAAATTGAATATCTAAAGAACAAGCTAAAGTGTGCTACTGAGATAGAAGCTGTGTTGAGAGAGAAGCTAGAGAAGAATGAGGTAAAACTGAAATCACTCAGAAATGCATATCAGCTACTTGGTCAGTACCATGAGAAGAACAATCCATGTGATAACGTAGATATTGGCTTGGACTATGATGCATTGAATAGCAACAGAAAAGTTAAAGGTGACAGAGGAAAAATAATTGTAAATGAAGATGTCCCACTTATACTGAGGAAAGTGGATGCACCTTTATTCAAAGAATATAAAGCCAATTTAAGTGAAGTTAAGCTGGTGATAAAGTAAGAACTTGCTGATGAGGACAATATAAAGAAATGCACAGAAATAACTCCAACTCCTAAAAATGAGAAGAAGCCCATGGTGGATCAAACCCCCAAGAATCCAATCAAGGAAGTTAAAACTGAGAATGCAGGAAAGAATAAGAAAAACAGAAATGGGAATATTGGGATAAACAAGAGCAATAACTTTGCATTTGTTGTAGATGCTCCTAGGAAACAGTGTCAGAAATGTGGCTCTACAAATCACCTAACTGACCTTTGTAAAAAGGCTGTTAGTGAGTCAAGATTGGGAACATGCAAATATAATGAAGCAAAGACTGAAGACCCATATACCCCATATTATTATGGATTAAAAACTAAGATATATAATTCCTGTATTTATTGCTAGGGAACGTGAGCTTCGAGGCTCGATTTGACTACTCTTGTGTTTCGTGACCTGATCTGCCTTAACAAGATGCCTACGTACCTTGCTGATTGCCAAGGATCAAGTCAAAAAATGTAGTTCTGATTCGTGGGGTGAGGCCCTTTATATAGATGTTGGTGGTCCATGAATTGGACTTGGTATAGGAGACTTGGTAGCCAAGTCTCAGAATTAGAATGGACTTTGGAGTCCTAAATAGTAGGAAACTGATTCATTATCCTTCTAGGTCCCTTAGAGGCTAATCTGCAAGGATTTATGTCCTTATTGGGACTCTTCTCAATAGCTGATTTTTCCATTATTAATTAATTACGAAATTAATTAATATTCAGGGTTTTTGGGCCTTCTTTGTTCCATCAGGCCTGATCTGGTCCATCAGGCCTGATCAATGTGTTACCCTTTTAGGTCTGAATGTCATACATCTTCTTATTGGGCCTAGCAGCCAAAATAAAATATTAAATTTACACAATCAGAATTTATTAATCCCTATCTTTTTCCCCCCAACTTTTGGGAAACCGTATAAGATTTCGCAAAAGTTAAGTTCATTCATTCCCTTACAGGTTATCGTTTTGCGTAAAGTGTGGAGTGACCTACACGTTTACAATGATTCACCTTGTACACGGCTTCAGGATCGTTTAAAAACTTCCTTTTTATTTTTTTACCTTTTCCCTATTTTTAGGAATTTTCTGGTATTTTTCAGGAATTTTTTCTTTATTTTCGAGATTTTTCCAAATTTTTTGCAATTTTTCACAAACATTTTTCAATTTTCAGCCCTTTTTCGACCAGGATCCTAGTCGAAATTTCGACCTGGATCCTAGTTGAATTTTGGGACAGCCTTTCAATCCTGGTCGAAGGATTTCGACTAGGATCCACGACTTGGATTTCGACCAGGATCCTAGTCGAATCTTGGATCTGGATTTTGGTCGAAATTTGTGTCTTTCTTTTTTTCCTGGTCGTAAGGTTTCGACTAGGATTTACGACCTAAATTTCGACCAGGATCCTAGTCGAACCTTCGACCTGGATCTTAGTCAAAATTTATGTCTTTCTTTGCTTCCTGGTCGTAGGATTTCGACTAGGATTCACGACCTGGATTTCGACCAGGATCCTAGTCAAACCTTCGACCTGGATCTTAGTCGAGGTTTCTGTGCTAATCCTCAAAAAATATTCTACTTGATTCAGGAATCCGACCCCAATCCTGGTCTTATTTACCTGGCTTCTCGACCTCAATCATGTTATTCTTTACCCGTAATTTTCGGGTGTTTGTTCGAAAGAATTCGAATAGAATTCATGACCCGGAATTCGACCTCAATCCTGGTCTTTTTTACTCATGATTTTTGGGCACCTGTTCGGAAGAATACGAATAGAATTCACGACCTGGAATTCGACTTCAAACCTGGTCTGTATTGGGCTTCCTCCTAATTCAATTTGGATTGGGCCTTGTTTGGGCCTTCTCTTTTTAGGGCTTTGATTTGGGCATGTATTCTTCTAATTCCTAATTGGATTTGGGCCTTCTATTTTTTCAAATCCTAATTAGATTTGGGCCTTCTGTTTTTCCAAATCCTAATTGGATTTGGGCCTTCTATTTTTCCAAATCCTAATTGGATTTGGGCCTCCCATTGGGCCTCTTCCATATTAATCTTGACTTTAATATATTAAAACACGTTCTTTAGAATTCTCTAGAATTCTCGGGAATTTTCATTTATTTCCTTTGGAATTCCTTGGAGTATTCTGGAATGTTCCATTTCTGGGCTTTCTTCTTTGGGCCTTTAATCTTACTGGGCTTTTTTGTCCCTTCGACTTCTCTTTTTCTTCTATATAAAGGAGTGAGTAGAGTCTATTGCTCCTCACTTTCTCATTTCTAAATTATCATTCTTTTTTCTTCTGTTAAGGATCTCAGAGAAATAACTATAGGTTGGAGTATTTTGAGCCCCAAAGCCTCCAATTAGCAAGCCAGCCTCTTTTAGCAGCATTACTTCAGGTAAACACTTTTCCCTTTCTCTTCTCGTGCTCACTTTTGCATAGTATGCGTTTAGAATTATCTCCTTATGTGCCCCTTTTTTTTCAAATGGCTGATAAGAAAATGACTCATTTTGCCAAGATGAACGTGGCCAGAAAGTCCAATGAATTCCCCATTCGATCAAGGTACACTTCCTTGATTGATATGATCAACACCCGAGGGGACGAGTATCCGTCTGATACGCATTTAGATGCGCACGACCATATCAGTGTCTTGCGGGATCCAAAAGAGCTGGACAAGTTGAGTGGTTGTTTCAAAATCAAGGAACCTTTCAAGCTAGTTCTTGCGGGTCCGGCCGACAGATCCTGTCAGTGGAGGAAGGACGCACTATGCGTCTACAGGGACACTCTAAGGGCAGGTATCAGACTCCCCTTTCACCCATTTATCCCTGTTTTTCTAGATGATGTGGGAATCAGCCCTTGCCAACTCCCTCCTAACTCTTGGAGGTTGATTATGTGCTACTTGTCGCAATGCGCCAAGCACAATGCCCCTACCTCGGTTGCTATTTTAAGAAAGATTTTTCAGTTCAAGAATAGTCCTGACAAGAATCCAGGGTGGGTTTCTTTGAACGAGCACCCAACCGTTCCCCACATTGTGAACGGGAAGTCCATCCCTGGCAACAATTTAGGGTGGAAGAAAGATTTTCTGTACGTCCTTTGGGAGGGTGGCGATTGGGGCACCCTATTTCGTTTGTCTTTTGGGCTAGCCATAGATGGGAACCCTAATGATATAGTTTTGTCTTAGGAGGAGACCAGAGCTTTCAACCTCCTTACTCAAGATAATGGGACTTCCCACCCTTGGGATCTTATCAGGGAGACCGTTCTTGTAGAACGCGGCCTTTCTCCCGTTCCTAAAAAGAGTATGTTTCCTTCCTTCTCTAGTTGTCTTTGTTTCTTCCACCTTTTACTTTTGCTAATTTCTCAACTCACTTGTCTTATTTGTTGCAGTGGCTGAGAAGATTGAGGAGGCTACAAAGCCTAAAGATCTAGAAATGACCAGGATGAAGCGTGCTGGAAAGGTCTTTAAAGACCCGCACCTCGGGGATCGTTTCCTGGAGTTCCTACTACAGGTGAAGGAACCAGGCGAGGAAGGCCCCAACCAACTTTTACGTACTAAACAAAAACCAGGGGCTTTCTTCCAACCCGCTTGGGGAATCTGGGGCAAGGATTCGATTATTGGCAACACAGCGCTTGCCAAGGAATGGTCTATGCATTCCATTTCCCCGGTTAACTATCATGACCTTGTCCTTCAACAGGACTTGGAGGCTAACGAGCTTTTTGGAGCTCAGGCTTTGGCGACGGTACGTCTTTCTCTTTTGGCATTCATAGCTTTTCGCCATAAGTTTTCTCATTTCTCATTTTTGCTTTGTATCTTGTAGGCGAACGTCCATTTTCAAGGGGCGATTCACCAAGCCAAGGCTTGGAAAGTTGGCCTAGAGGATGCAAAGAAGAAGCTGGAGGAGGCCAACCAGAGGATAGAGGCTCTTGAAGCCCAACTTGCCTCATCAACTTCTGACCTTGAAATGGCCCGAGCTAAGAATGTTATCCTCAAGGCTCAAAAAGACAAAGCTTTTGACGGCTGGATGGATACTCAGGAATTTAAGGATTTCATGGTGGAGCATGACGCCCTCCTACATCCAGTCAGCTATAAGGAAGGCTGGGATGCTGCTGTGGAGGCTATCCAGGAAGAATTTCCTGAGGTTCTTGAACAATCTCCTTTCCCCTGCCCTGTGAAAGTCCCAGCACTTGGGGACGTTGCAGATAAGCTCACCGATCTGATTAAGGACAGCCCATCGGGGAGTCAAGGACAAGGCCAAAAAAGGAAGGAGCTTGAATCCGGCTCTGAAGAGGAGGAATCTTCTTCTGAGGAGGAGCCTGAGCCCGTTATAAAGAAGGCCAGGGTAGAATAGCCTCCAAAGCCAGCATCTCCTAAACCAGTATCTTTTACGGCCTCCAAGGCGTCCGAAGATAGTTCCGAGGGAACCTCTGCGGAGACTTCTGAAGAGACTTTCGAGGGACTGACTGGAGAGATATCCGAGGAGACTTCGGATAGTGGTTCCGAAGAATCTGAGCCTTCCAAGGCCTAAGTTTTATGTATTTCTTCTTTTTTAGACAATATTTGAACTTTGTAATTGACTTTTATTATTTTCAGTTGTATTTGCCCAAGCATCATCCTATTTTTTCCGATTTTTTAAACTCAAGTTTATAACTTGGTTTTATCCATCACAATGCATCAATCTAATAGGCTAAGATTAAGTCGAACGCTTTTTATTATAACTTGGTATTCTTGATACTTTAAATGAAATGGGTTCAACCCTGATAAAATCTAAAACATATCTTCTGTAAAAAATCCTAAGCAAGCAAAGCTTCAAGGTGCTTTTAAACCTACTTGTCACTCTGACAAGTGAGAATCGTACTTTAACTGTTCTATACATAGTAAACCTTCAGGTTTTGGGCATGCCAAGTTCTCGGGACTTCAAAACCATCCATAGTCTCCAGCTTGTAGGTTCCTCTACCCTGAACGCTCTTGACTTTGTATGTCCCTTCCCAATTTGGGGCAAGTTTCCCTTTTTGCCTTACGCCAGAAGCTTCCACTTTCCTCAAAACTAAGTCACCTTGTTTGAAGAACTTTTCTTTAACCCTTAGGTTGTAGTAGAACAAAGCTTTTTTCTGATATTCCACTATCTTCGCATGTGCCTCATCTCATACTTCATCAATTAGATCCAGGGCTAACCTTTGCCCTTCTTCATTTTCCTCAGCATTGAAAGCTTGAATCCTGGGGGAGGAATGTGATATCTCTACAGGAACAACTGCTTCTTCACCATATACTAACATGAAGGGAGTTGCTCCAGTCGTGACTCTACAGGTAGTTCTATAGGCCCATAGTATTGGGAGTATTTCATCCACACAGTTATTCCTTGACTTCTCGATCCACTTCTTTAGTCCATCCAGGATTATTCGATTCGCCACTTCCGCTTGCCCATTGGCTTGCGGGTGAGCCACATAGGTGAATCATAACTCAATCTCATTTTCCTCACAATACTTCTTGAATTCTTCATTGTTGAATTGTGTTCCATTGTCAGTGACTAGGATGCGGGGAATTCTATACCGGCACATAATATTTTCCCACAAGAATTGTGCAACTTGTTTAGTTATGATTTTGACCAAAGGCTTGGCTTCAATCCCCTTCGTAAAATAATCAATGGCTACAATCAGGAACTTCCTTTGTGTCGTGGCCATGAGGAAAAGTCCTAGTATATCCATTCCCCACATAGCAAAGGGGATGGGTGAGTTGATGGAGGTCAGCATCTCGGGCGGTTGTCTAACGACCGGTGCATGCTTCTGATAGCGGTCACACTCCTTCACATATTCTTTGGCATCAGCCATCATTTCTGGCCAATAGAAGCCTAAACGGGTTATCTTATGAGCTAAGGCCCTGCCCCCCAACTGTTGCCCACAAATACCTTCATGTACCTCTTCAAGAGCCAAGTGTGCCTTATCGGGCCTGAGACACCTTAAGTAAGGAATCACGAAAGATCTTTTATACAGAATCCCATCTATCAAAGAGTACCTTAGTGCTCAAACAGCTAACTTCCGTGCTTCAGTAGGATCGTTTGGTAACCAACCAGTTTGAATGTGGGCTTTAATGGGATCTATCCACGATGTCCCCAGGCTTATAGGAGCTACAAGCTTAACATCGATGCTCTGTGTCTTCAAAACGCGGAAGTATACACTTCCTGAACTTTCTTCTATCTCAGATGAAGCAAACTTTGAGAATGCATCTGCCTTAGCATTTTCCTCCCTTGGAATGTGCTCAACATGGCATTCATCGAATTGGGTCATCACAGCCCTTACCAGGCGGACATACTTAGCCATCGTATCATCCCTTGCCTCAAACTCTCCCTTTACCTGGGATACGATCAGCTTCGAGTCTCTACGGACTTTTAAGTTCTTGACTCTAAGTATTCCTTCTAGGCCAAGGCCAGCTATCAGAGCTTCATATTCTGCCTCATTGTTTGTGGTTGGGAAGTCTAATTTCATGGCATACTCAATTAAGAACCCATCAGGGATTTGTAAAACCAAATATGCTCCACTTGAATTTGTTTTTGATGCTCCATCAAAATAGAGAACTCAATATTCTTTCTCCTTATCATCCTTTTCTTTGTCCCCCTTATCAACTTCCTTGTCTAGAGGTATGGTATCTTCCTGCCCCTAACTTCTTGGTTGGGTATGGTACATTCCACCACGAAGTCAGCTAACGCCTGGGCTTTTATTGCCGTTCGTGGCTTATACTTGATGTCAAATTCTCCCAGCTCTATTGCCCACTTGATCAACCTCCCACTAGCCTTGGGACTATGAATGATATTTCTCAGGGGCTGATTTGTTAGCACCTCAATTTGATGAGCCTGAAAGTAAGGACGTAACTTTCTTGAAGCCATTACCAAGGCTAGAGCAAATTTCTCAATAGTTGAATAATTCAACTCAGCGCCATGCAGAATTTTGCTGACATAGTATACGGGTTTCTGGATTTTCAGTTCCTCTTTAACCAATACAGCGCTCAAGGCACTTTCTGAAACGGCTAAGTACAAGTATAAAACTCATTCAAAACTGGCTTGGCCAACAACGGGGCCTGGGCCATATATTTCCTTAATTCCTCAAATGGCTTCTAGTTTTCCTCACTCCATATAAAGTCCTTAATGTTCTTTAATGACTTGAAGAACAACAAGCACTTGTCTCCTGACTTGGAGATGAATCGTCCCAGCGCAGCAACCCTTCTCGTGAGCTTCTGAACATCCTTGACAATTTTTAGTGGCTCCATGTCCAGGATTACCTTTATCCTATCAAGGTTGGCCTCGATCGCTCGCTTGGAGACCATCAATCTCAAAAATTTCCCAGATCCTAGTCCGAAAGCACACTTCGTAGAATTTAACATCATTTTATGGTACCTCAGGACCTCGAAAGCTTCCCTCAAATGGGTTATATGATCAGTCTTTACTAGACTCTTGACTAACACATCATCAACATAGACTTCCATAGTCTTGCTAATAAGATCCTTAAAAATTTTATTTACCAACCTTTGATAGGTGGTCCTGCATTCTTAAGACCAAATGCCATAACAAGATAATAATAAACACCAAATTCAGTGATGAATGATACCTTTGGAATGTCATTCTTGTGCATCTTAATCTGATTGTATCCACTAAATCCATCCATGAAGCTTAGCATCTCATGCCCAGCAGTGGCATCTATCAAAGTATCAATCCTTGGCAACGGAAAACAGTCCTTAGGGCATGCATCATTCAGATCAGTGAAGTCTATACACATCCTCCATTTTCCATTGGCCTTCTTCACCATTACAGGGTTTGCTAACCATTCAGGAAACTGTATCTCCTCAATAAAACCAGCTTCTAAGAGCTTCTCAACCTCCTGTTTTATAGCTTCTTGTCTTTTCGGGGCAAAGTTTCTTTTCTTTTGCTTCACCATCTTCCGATTTGGGTCCACATTCAACTTGTGGGTAATCAGTTCTGGGTTTATGCCTGGCATATCAGCTGCTGACCATGCAAATACATCACTATTTTCTAGTAAAAATCTCACCAACTTTCCTCTAAGGGGCTCCTCGAGTGTGGCTCCAATAAAAGTCACCCTCTCAGGATTCTCGGGGGCTAAAGAAATCGAAGCCAAGTCTTCTGCTGGCTTTCCTATTTTCTCATCGTTCTCTTGGATATCCATATCTTCAATAGGAAGACCCTGCCCCCCAACTCCATCTGCCCTTAGAGAGGCTACATAACAGCTTCTAGCCATTTTTTGATCTCCTCTCTCTTCTCCAATCCCATTCCGGGTGGGAAACTTCATAACTGAATGGTAAGAAGAAGGGACTGCCTTGAAGGCATGTATCCTTGTTCTCCCCATGATAGCATTATAAGTTGAACTAGCCTTTACCACCATAAAGTCCAACATCTACGTTGCTTGCCTTAGTTCCTGACCTATGGTGGTTGGCAACTTGATTATCCCTTCCATGGGACACTTTACTCCCGTAAATCCATATATCGGTATGTCGGTTGGGGTCAATTGGGAGTCGTTATATCCCATCCCTAGAAAGGCGTCATGGAGCAAGATATCCACTGAAGCACCATTATCCACAAGGACCCTCTTGATCGGGCTATTTCCTATTATCGGTGTTATGACCAGCGGGTCGTCATGAGGGAATTTCACACCCTTTAGGTCAAAATCATCAAAAGCCAATGTTACTTATGTCCTGGCCCTCTTCGGGGCTTCTCCAATAATATGCATAACCTCTCTAGTATATGCTTTTCTGGAGTTCCTGGATAATCCAGCAGCAGTTGGTCCTCCAAAGCTTATATTTATCACAGGCCCTCGAGGTCGCGGCCCTCCAAAAATTGCATTTATAACCGGTCCTCTAGGCTGGGGATTCCGCCCATGATCGTCTTGGTCCCTCCTATGATCTTCAAAGTTCTTCCTTCCATTGTTATTCCTATCCCCTTCTTCTCCAGTATATTTGTTTAATCTTCCTTTTCGAATGAGGAACTCAATTTCATCTTTCAGCTGTCTACACTCATTGGTGTCATGACCAACATCTTTGTGAAATCTGCAATACTTTCTCTTATCTAGCTTGGCAGGATCAGCCTTCAAGGGCTTAGGCCAACGAATATCTCGATCTTTCTCGATCTCCATCAAGATCTGGCTTCTAGGAGCATTCAGCTTAGTGTATTCAGTGAACTTTTGCCCATGTCCTCCCTTTTTGGGGGCTGAATTAGGGTTTTGCTCGGTTCTAGGATACTTGTCCTTAGCGATGTACTCCAGATCAGTCTTCCGCTTCTTGCCTCCACTGGGCTCATTACTCACTACAGTCTTCCTCATGCTCTCTTCCACCTTGATGTACTTCCCTGCCCTATCCTGGAGCTGCAATATGCTTTCAAGGGGGCGTTTGGCTAAGGACATCTTGAAAAACTCATCCCTAGTTCCTTATTGCAGTGCTATCATGGCTACCTTATCATCAAGGTCTAGGACTTTTAAAGCCTCCTTTGTGAAACGATTCAGGTAGTCTCTCAAGGATTCCTTTGTTCCCTGCACAATGCTTGTAAGAGATGCTGAACTTTTCTCATGTACTCTCCCGCTGATGAATTGCTTAATACAAGCCTGACTTAATTCTTTAAACATCAGAATAGAGTTCGGGGACAAATGACTATACCACCTTTGAGCCCTACCCGACAGGGTTTGAGGAAAGGCCCGACACTTAATAGCATCATTCACGGGCTACAACAGTAGTGCATTAGAGAATGTCCTAACATGATTAGCGGGATCTCCCGTGCCATCATAAGCTTTGATAGTTGGCATCTTGAACTTCCTTGAGATATGGGCATTCATTATTTCTTCAGTGAAGGGCGGAGTTGGATCATTAGGATCTCCAAGGGGAAGAAGATTGTTTGGATCAGCCCTTGGGACAACAGGCCTTCTCTGTACTGGACCATCCAGGTCTATGATGGGAGGAGGATTTCTCCCCCTAGGAGGTACTGGGGGTCTGGTGGACTGGTGCACCTCCAAGTCGTGCCTCAGCCTTTGAATCTTAGCCTCGTGAGCCCTGATCCTTTCCTGCACTTCTTAGGGATTCGTCTCTTGGGTGCTCTTAGGACGTTGGCTACCATCAACCATCGGCTCTTTTCCAGCATGTCTCCTTCTTGGGGCTACTTCATCATCCGAAGATTCAGAGTCTCTCTCAGTGTAAGGACCAGAAAATTCCTGATCCTCAGGGATAGGAGCCAAACATTGTATGTAGGGGGAGATCGCCCCCGTGCTTCACTCCATCCAGCATGTCCACTTCCTCCAACCTTGGGGTAAAGGGGCATCCCATAAGGGGGGTTAATAGTCACAACAGTTGAATACTCATACCCAATGGGTCGAGAATTCACAGGTGCATGTAGTTGTTGAACTCGGGGATTCGTACCTTGAGTAGCCGAGGGAATCGTCCCTTGTGGCTGAGGTTCAGTTTCCCCTACCTGGGCTTCTCCTTGTGTGGCTGCATAAGTCGAATGAGGAGGTACCTCCACAGTTGACGAAAATACTTGGGTTGTCCCCATTGGTGTTCCTCCTTCAAGGGCTCTAACTGTTCTCCGTGTTTTTGCCATGGTTGTTGTTGTGCTTTCCCACAGACGGCGCCAAATGTTATGGATTAAAAACTAAGATATATAATTCCTGTATTTATTGCTAAAAAACGTGAGCTTCGAGGCTCGATTTGACTGCTCTTGTGTTTCGTGACTCAATCTGCCTTAACAAGATGCCTACGTACCTTGCTGATTGCCAATGATCAAGTCAAAAAATGTAGTTCTGATTTGTGGGGTGAGGCCCTTTATATAGATGTTGGTGGTCCTTGAATTGGACTTGGTATAGGAGACTTGGTAGCCAAGTCTCAGAATTAAAATGGACTTTGGAGTCCTAAATAGTAGGAAACTGATTCCTTACCCTTCTAGGTCCCTTAGAGGCTAATCTGCAAGGATTTATGTCCTTATTGGGACTCTTCTCAATAGATGATTTTTCCCTTATTAATTAATCACGAAATTAATTAATATTCAGGGTTTTGGGCCTTTTTTGTTCCATCAGGCCTGATCTGGTCGATCAGGCCTGATCAATGTGTTACCCTTTTTGGTCTGAATGTCATACATCTTCTTATTGGGCCTAGCAGCCCAAATATAATATTTAATTTACACAATCAGGATTTATTAATCCCTATCAGCTGTGATAAATTTGATTGCATCCCTTGCAACATTAAAGTGATGACAAGTTGCCACAAGCTGAGAGTAGACCTCAAAGAAGTCAAATATTGGATCTGCAGCTAAAAGGGAACATGAAAATCAATCAGTGAACACCATTCTTTCTGAATAAACTCATTCTAATTTTGCAAATTCTGGTAACAAGAAGAAAGTACCCAACACTGTTTGGGTAGCTAAACACACTTAATCCTCATTGTGTTCAGGGAAAAATAAAGAAAGTTATATGGATCATAGACAGTGGATGCTCAAGACATATGTCAGGTGATAAGGCCCTGTTATCACAGTTTGAGGAGATGGCTGGCCCATTAGTAACTTTTGGAGACAAAAGCAAAGGTTTTACAATGGGATATGGCAAGTTAATTTCTGGAAATATTGTCAGTGAAGATGTAGCACTGGTTGCTGGTTTGCAAGTGAATCTCCTAAGTGTCAGTCAATTCACAGATAGAGGATTCAATGTTACATTTGACAAAGGAGGATGCTTAATAATTAGCAAAAAGACTAGTGAAGTTGCTCTAAAAGGAGTAAGAAAGGGAAGTATGTTTGTTGCAGATTTACACTCAGCAAATACGGAAGGAATTTATTACTTCTACACCAAGGCATCTTTAGAGCAAAGCAATATGTGGCACAAAAAGCTCTCTCACCTGAATTACAAGAAAATCAACACCCTGGTGAAAAAAGAGTTAGTGAGAGACATGCCAAATTTGGAGTTTGCTCAAATTGAAGTTTGTGAGGCTTGTCAAAAAGGCAAAATGAAGAAGTCAAATAATAAAACTGTGAATTCCATAAGTGCACATTTGTAACTTATTCATATGGACTTATTTGGATAATAAATGTCTTATTAATTTCAAAAAAGAAATATGCATTTGTGATAGTGGATTACTACTCAAGGTACACATGGGTAGAATTTATGCATTCTAAGGATGAAACTCCACACATCATAATTGAACACATCAAGAAGATTGAGAAGCAGGCTAAAGATCAGAATTGTGTGAAAAGACTGAGGCGTGACAGTGGCACAAAATTCAGAAATGTAACTTTAAATGAATTCTGCAAAGACAAGGGCATTGTTCAAGAATTCTCAGCTGCTAAAACACCTCAGCAAAATGGGGTAGTTGAGAGAAAGAATAGAACACTAGTAGAGGCTGCTAGAACAATGCTGCAAGATGCCAAACTGCGAACAAGTTTTTGGGAAGAAGCTGATAACACTGCACGCTATACTAAAAATAGATATCTCATTAACAAGAATTTTGTAAAATCACCCTACTCAATCTTATCTAGTAGAAAGCCTACTGTGAAGCATCTTCCTGTGTTTAGAAGAAAGTGCTATATTTTAAAAGAAAATTCTGAAAAAGTGGGAAAATTTAACTCCAAGGTTTTTGAAGCAATTTTTCTGGAATATTCATTGGAGAGAACCATCTACAAAGTCTATGTGCTTGAACAAAAGAAAATTATGGAAAGCACATATGTGACTTTTGATGATGACAAGTGTCCAAGCTTGGAATTCTTTGATGAAAATGAAGCGGAGGCCCTTAAATTTGAAAATCTCAACATTGATAGTGATTCTGAAGATGATGCTGAAGTTAACACAAGTAATAGAATTGATAAAGAGTCAACTAAACAAGTGAATCATGAGAATAGAAGCTCATCTCAAACACCTGAATTTGATAGCACAAACTCATGGGGAGAAAGAGGAGAAAGTTCTGCAAGTCATGCCAATGATGAAGAAAATGCAAAAAAATCAAAGTCAACAAACTCACAAAAGAAAATGGGATAGAAGTCACACAAGAGAAGAAATTATTGGTGATCCAAATGTCGGAGTGAGGACTAGAAGTGTAACTACCAATAAATGTTTACATGCATGCTTTCTGTCACAAGTTGAGCCTAAGAAAATTGAGGAAGCTCTACTTGATCCTGATTTGATATTTGTTAAGCAAGAGGAGCTAAATCAGTTTGAAAGGAACAAAGTTTGGAAGTTGGTTTCTGCACCAAAGAACAGAAGTGTAATTGGAACAAAGTGGGTGTTCTGGAACAAAATGGATGAAAATGGGATTGTGACAAGAAACAAAGCAAGGTTGGTTGCAAATGGCTACTCACAGGAAGAAGGAAATGATTATGAAAAAACTTTTGCTCTAGTTGCAAGACTTGAAGTAATAAGAATCTTTCTTGCATTTACTGCACATTCAAACTTTGAGGTGTATCAAATGGATTTAAAAAGTGCATTCCTAAATGGTGAGCTGGAAGAAAAAGTTTATGTGCAACAACCACCTGGCTTTGAAGATCCTAAATTTCCATATTTTATCTATCAACTTCTAAAGGCTCTCTATGGACTAAAGCAAGCTCCTAGAGTATGGTATGACACGCTGTTAGAATTTTTGATTAAACATGGATTCACTCGAGGAACTATTGATAAGACTCTCTTCTACAAGCAACATGGTGGTGATATGATCCTAGTTCAGATCTTTGTAGATGATATCATTTTTGGCTCTACTACTATGTCAAAGATTCTCAAAACTCATGCAGAGTGAATATGAAATAAGTACGATGGGAGAGTTGAGTTACTTTCTTGGACTTCAAGTTAGTCAAAGAAGTACACAGTTGGATGAAGAAAAGAAAGGAAAAAGTGTAGACATTTCAGGTTATAGAGAAATGATCGGATGTTTGCTGTATTTTGACTTCTAGTACACCAGACATTATGTTTACAACATGTTTGTGTGCAAGATTTCAATCCAATCCAAAAGAATCACATTTGATGGATGTGAAGAGAAATTTTAGATACTTAAAAAGGACTTCAAACTTGGGATTATGGTATCCTAAGTGAACAGGTTTTAAAGCTGTTGGATACACAGATACAGATTTTGCTGGATGCAGTATTGACAGAAAGAGCACTAGTGGAAGCTGTCAATTTCTTGGACAAAGACTTGGATCCTGGTATAGCAAAAAATAACAATATGTATCAACTTCCACAGATGAGGCTGAATACATAGCTGCTGGAAGTTGTTGTGCTCAACTGCTTTGGATTAGAAATCATCTAATGAACTATGGCCTAGTATTACACAAAATCCCAATTATGTGTGACAATACTAGTGCTATATCTATTATGGCTAATCCAGTTAATCATTCTAGAACAGAGCACATTGATATAAGGTACCATTTTATTAGAGAACGTATTGCAAATGGTACCATTGAGCTCATTTTTGTTCCAATAGAAAAAAAATTAGCTGATATTTTTACTAAACCTTTGGGTGAAGCTACTTTCACTAGACTTGTAGGTGAAATTGGAATGCTAAATTCTTCATCCTAAAGGCAAGAACTCAGCTAATATTTTGCAGCAGATTGATTTCTAATGAATCAAAATTAATTTGATTTAATTGGGAATTAACTAGAATATGAGTTATAAATATTTCAGGAATCTCTGTATATTTATTTTTTAAAATTCAATTTCGCTTGGAATTTTTCAATTCTAAGGAAACTATCTAAATGTTAATTTACATCTTTAATATATAAAACTAGCATAAGACGGAATCAAAAAGAACAAAATTATATAGAGAACTGAGTTCTCGATAAGTCTAACAGACTTCTCGATAAGTCATTTTAAGACTTCTCGAGTGAGTTCTCGATAAGTCATTTTTCTGACTTCTCAAAGGACTTCTCGGCAAGTATTATTATGACTTCTCGATAAGTCATTGTAGAGATCTCGATAAGTGATAACTCACAGAGTTCTATGGAAGTATAAACTTTAGACTTATCAACAACTTAGAACTGAGATAATTTAATAAATTATTTTGGCAAAACACTTTTGATAAAATCATTCTGATTTTTTTTTATTTATTCAAATAAATATTGGAAAAATTTCAGTCCATTAAGGACAAACTGGGTATTTATTTGACATCTCGATAAGTCATTTTGTAGTTCTCGATAAGAATCAAGAAAGTGATATATCGATATGTATCTATTCTCACATATGACTTCTCGATAATCAAATCTAAACCGTGTATCTCTACATCTCGATAAGTCATTTATCTTTTACTATAAATACCTAGAAATCTCGACATACACCTCTTTACACCTTCGAGATCTCTAAATGACCTAATTTCTACAAATCCAAACCATTTTCTCTCATTTCGAGCTCTTTCTCAATAATTTTTTTTACCCATTCAAATTCAAACTCTTCAAATGGCATCAAACACAGTTGCACCTTTTATCCCAAAGGAGGGCACCAACTATCTTGCTTTTACATATGCAATTCAAGCTCCTGATAGTTTCAAGAGCTTTGTAAAGTTTCTCTCTGAAACTTACTTTTCAGGTGCTCTAAATGCAAATCCTGTACTATACTTGGATGTTCTTAGGGATTTCTGGAACACAGTTGTGAGAGGGACAGTGGTGCACGAGAACCAAGCTATGTCCATGGTGGTTAATTGCTCCATTCAAGGCCAACATGTGGAGTTTTCTAAAGATGATGTCAATTTGGCTTTGGGCATCCCTACTAAAAATTTGGTGGAGGTTCCAACACAAGATGAGCTAGCTGATTTCATGGAATTCATAAACTACAGTGAAAGAATCAACTTGGCTAGCCTGAACAAGAAGTACCTGAGGAGGGAATGGTCTTTCCTTTTTGATTCAATTGTGAGAGGCATTCACCTGTAGGAAGACAGGGTATGATAACATTTCAAGTGTTGTTTAAAAGCTAGGGTTCTCTATGGCTCACAACAGACACCTCAATGTAGGACACCTGATAATGGAGGAGCTCACCACCAGGCTCACAATGCCTTTGACATCAAGAGGTAAGGAAATCTTTCTTCCTAGATTTATAATGTTTGTTTTAAATCATAAAGTGCATGACATTCATTTGCTTAATGGTATAGATAGAACTAAAATAGGCAACTGTAAACAATTGTCCAAAATTCTATTTGGCTCAATCATTACAAAGAATGAGGTACCTGTAAGTCTTAGAATCACTCCAATTATGTTGGAAAGATTCGGGACTTACCCTTACCTAATGCCTGACATGAGGTCTATAATCACATCTAGTGCAGTAATGGCTCCTGTACCTGTGGAAGAACAAACACAAGAACACCAACAGGGGCCTTCCCAAACTAAGACCCTTTCTTCCTTACCATTATAAGCTAGGAAACCAACCACTTCATCCTCTCAAAAGGGTGAAGTGAGTAAAAAGAAGAGAAAGCATGCACCTTTGACTATGATAAATGAAAGTTGTGAGGATCAAACAGAACCACAATCAACCTTGGATAAGAAACCTAAGAAGGAAAAAAAAACTGAGTTGACCACTCAAGCTACCTCTGCATCCTCCCAAAAGGATGTAGTTGTAAAAGATGGTACAAAACAGACTCTAGGGGCATCCTCTCAACAGGATGTCTCTATTGAAAAGAGCACTCTCCCTAGTGCACCATGTAAAGAGTCTGCACCTACACTTGAACACATTCAAGTGTATAAAAAAAGGAATAAGGATGGCACACACATAGATAGCACATCTTTTGAAGCTCCCTCATCTATTCAGGGGGAGCTTCCAACACTAAATCCTGAGCTTACAAATCTAATATCTAAAATTTCTTCTTCATATAATCTAACTCTCAAGTGTTATCAAAATTAAGTGGCATGGTTCATGAAACTATGCTCATCACCCAGGAACCACATTTAGTTGGTGAGAGGCTACACTATGGGGTAGACCTTGATGACACCAACACAAATACAGGGGTTTCATCAGTTTTTACTGAAGACCTTGTGGTCTCTACTCAAGCACCTTCATGTGCTAAACAATCTTCATAGATTAATAGGTTTGAGGGTAGTACTCCTGAGGGGGAGGTATCTAAATTATCTCTAATTCAATTGGAGGTTACTTATGTAGGAACAACTCCCCTCAAAACCCTAGTTGAAATTGTCTTAACAATTGAAGCTAGGAGTCCAATTGCCAATGAGCCTGTTATAGGGGAGGCAAGTCAGGCACATTCAAGTGCTAGATCTTTGCAAGAAGAGAAAGGGTTTGAGGTCATGGTACATGACAGTAACCAATTCAAATCTCCTCCAATTCAATTGGATGTTCCCACAAGTGGTGAACAACACACTGTCATAACCACAGTTCCAACTGTGAGTCAAACTGTGACATCTGTCATAGGTAATGTTATTGAACCCCAACCATCCACCTCAAACCCTATAGACATTCCTTCTATATCAAGCCCCTCTCTACCACCATCACACCTTATATCTCAGTGGCTTCAAGATGCCCAAGCTCAACCCATTTCAATGAATGATATTTTGGTTGATCAACTTTCTAGGCTTGCCAACATCACACAACAGCTTCTAACCATAGACATGTCCAATCAGGACTATCAAGCAATCTTGTTGTCTTATAAAACTGATGTTGAAGAGCAATAACAAAAGATTATAAATGAAGCTGAGCAGGATGGAAATATTGATGCTTGGCTAAGAAAGAACTTCAGCTTGAGCATGGATGAGGTCTTGTCAAGATTTAGGGAAGAATATGTCACCATTTTGGGGAGCAATGCCAAGGCCCTCACTCCACATAAATTATATGATGTTGTAACAGAATTCTATAAAGCTCAACTTAAAGATTTTCATCTCATGAGTAATGCTCTACAACGGACTCTAGACAGCCATGAAGACAGAATAAGAAGGATGGTGAGGGGGAGACTGGATGAACTTGTGCCTAATCAAAGTTCAGATCAAGAACAAGTTTCAGAAATTTGTTGATCAAATGGCAAGGTCTGACATGTCCAGTATGGAGCAAAGCATTAAGAGTCTCAAATAGTCCTTTGTTTCTCTTTATGAAGTTGTCCAAAATCACATCACTAGTTCCAATGAGACAAAGCTCAACTAGATCAACTACATCAGGCTAGGAATACACCTTCAGCTCTGTTAATGGAAGGCATCAAGGAATATGTACAAGCTACATTTGGAGCTCATGTCTCCTCCAGCTCCCACTCACCTGTGTCAACATCTACAAACTTACAAATTCAAGCTCTTCAAACTCAAGTCTCCACCTTATAGTCTTCCAATGACTCATTAACAGCTCAAGTCTCTCAACTCATAGATCCATTACAAAGTCAACAGGCTGACATCCAAACTCTGGTGGACTCTCATAAGCATCCTCAAATGCAAAATTCTGTAACTTTGGGAGCCATCATGGGTGCTCTATATATTCTATTTACTGTACTTTCAGAAGATGTTAGGCCTGAAATCCTTACACCTCTCATCTTGCATGCTTGCAAGACTAAGGGGGAGATAGAGGCTAGGTTGCTAAGATCATATGTCTAAGCTCAGAAAGGCAAAACTAAGGAAAATGAACAGCAAGTTGATGTTGGAATGTAGAGGCTACCAAAAGCAACAGAGTGACCTAGTCTGAGCAAAAAATTTGATGAATTGCTAAAGGCTCTCAAGGCTTCTCTCAACAACAACTTTTTCACATACAAAAAGGCCTTGGACAAAACAGTAAATTTCCTAAGGGTGACCATGGTAACTATGGATGGATTTCAAGAAAGGAGAATAGTTGTTAACATAAATGACTCTGTTGCCCAGTAAGGATACAATTATTTAAGGGGGTTGGATATGTTAGGTCACACAACACTATAGAAGGGGGTTGAATATAGTGTTTATACAATCAAATCGATTTAGAACACAAGTATGTAACAGTTATCAAGTTTATTCAATATAATAAACTCTGTTATAAAGTAGGTTAAACTACTCTCTCAGTGATGAACAATATCACTAAGAGCTGCTCGGGTTATAATGAATAATCTTTCTCGTGAATGATAACACATATAGTGTAAACCCTAAGTTGTGTTTATATAGTACACAGTTACAAGATATCTTCTAATTGATATGAAATATATCTCCTCCTAAAATATATCAATCATATATTATCGTTTTACAAGTCTTCTAGTCGTCCAACTCTAAAGCATATTCTCCAGTGTTTTAGTCCAGATCCTCTCCTATAAATCAACTGCATTCCTTATCTGAAGTACCCGCACTTAAGTCCTGATATAAATCCTGACGGCCTTAAGTTATTATATAAGTTCTAACTTCAGTAAGTTCAGATTTCCAGTAAGTCCTGATTTCCAGTAAGTCCTGATAAGGCCTGATATTATGTTCTTAAACTAAACATAACAGATTAGACATGACATCTCAAATATATCTAACAATCTCCCCCAACTTGTAAATTATGAAAAATATACAAGTTAAAAGATTTGATGATGTCAAAAACATTTAAGTACAAATACAATGAAAGTTTATTTAGACAACTAACTACAACTTACAGTACATGTAGCTTTACCAATATCACTGGATCAATATGAATCCAAAGTGATTCCTTGTAAAGTCTTTTACCAGCTTCTCTTTAGCTTTTCTCAGAACTTTAACTAACTGTGCTTTGACTTGCATCAGTTCTTCATCTTCATTGTCATCAATCTGATAAATGGTTGTTCTGAGTGCTAGAATAGATGTTCTTTCAAGACCATCTCCAAGTCTGATAACTCTAGGATGTGAAGAGTCTTCATTATAGCATATACACTTTCCTTTCAGAATAAGTTCCACCTTAGTAGAGTTCTTCCTCATAGGAATTTCTCTTCCATCATCTTCAGTTATTTTTGGAATGTATTGAGAAGCTTTTGTACCAGAGATTCTGAGAAGATCTCCTATAGCCTTCAAAATATATTCTGACCATCTTCTTGTAACATCAGATTTTACTTCCAAAAGGTAGTGAATATGTTGAAGCTCTTTGACAGACTTCTTTAGCACATCAGTATCAGCTAGTCTGTAAGTTCTGCCATCATTGAGAAATAAGATCAATTTCTCTTTTAGATCATCTTTATCATGAGCATCCATCACAATTTGAGCAGGCAGCACTTTGTCAAGGTGCTTTTGTTTAATTTGTTCATATGGTTTGTCTGTCAACATGAAAAGATCTCTGAGAGTAACTTCTACTCCTGTTTGTATCTTTTCTTCATCAGGACCTAATCCAGCTCTATCTCTAGGTTGCTTGGCTCTTAACCCAAACGTTGCAAGTTGATTAATCATAAGATTGGACTTAGGTTTCACTGAAGTAGCTTTGTTCTATAGCAGCTTCTTCTTATCAGCAATTGTCATCCTGTTCAAATCAACTTGGGCATTGTCAGAGATTGATGTCTTAATGACTTGATCAGGATTTGCTGTTTCATTTATACCTTGTTGTTCTGAAATGTCTTCACTCTGAACAACTTGAGCTATGTCAGAGGTTGTCTTAGATTCTTCTGTTATCTTCTTTCTTTTCATAGTTTCAACAGTTTCATCTTCTGCAGCTGTATCATCAAAAACCTGAACCATTTTGCACAAAGGATCCATCAGGATTTGAGTAATCTTCATCTCATGTTTCTTTGTTGGTTCTTCAATCTTTCCTTTCCCTTTTTCCTTGGGATCAATTTCAACTTGTGATCTTGTCTTGGGCTTTGAAGCCTCAGAAGTTGACCTATAGTAGACAGTAGTCTCCCTTCCCTTAAGCTTCAGAGTTTGTAAAAACTTCTGAGAGTCTTGACTTTCATCTTGAATCAGAATATCAGAACTTGATATTAGACTTTGATTATCAGAACTTGCTTTTAGAACTTGAGCATTCACAGCTTCAGAACTTGTATTCTTCTGTGTAGAAGATTTTCTAGAATCGGAAATTAGTTTCTGTGAAGAAACTTTGCTGCTTTGCTTGCCTTGACCTTGACCTTTGCCCTTGCTAGGGTTTCCCTGATCATCTCCTTTATCATCCTTTTTCTCCAGTGTCTTGATTGGTGAGCATTTGGACTTAACTACCTTCTCCCCCTTTTTGGCATCATCTGTCAAGAGTAGTGAGAGAAGAAGTTCCACTAGAGACTGGATTTCATTGAGCTGTGTTTGTTGAGTAGCTTGATTCTGCAAGACCTCATCCAATTGGGTCTACTGCTTTTCTTGAACTTTCTCAATTTCTTCCACTTTCTCTTGAATAGGTCTGATAAACCTCTTTTTGTCTAATTTGATCTCCATGTCTAGCTTATCAGCTGTTTCTTGAAGTTTATCAACCTTTTCTTGAGTTGTGGAGTGTAGACCTCGAAGAGATTTAGTACTAAGAGCAGTGACTTTAAGTTGTATCTTAAAATCAGAATTTGTCAGCAACTCATCAGCTCTTAAAATATGATCTTTCAGAACATTTGAGCTTGGAATGAAGTCAGGTTCATTCCACTTCTTGGTCCATTCAACTCCTCTGTGAGTTTCTTACCATGTAATAGGAGCATCTTCTTCAACAAATTTAAATAATGCCTCCTTTCCAAGAATTGGAGCATTAACTAGAGCACTATCTCCAGAACTTGATAACATCTCCTCATCTTCTGATAACACAAGAGTGTGTGTAGCTGAAGGAGATTCTGGAACTACTTCATCTGTTTCAGGATCCAAATCCATAATTGGAGTAGTAGGAATATCAGCATTTAATGGAGAAACAGGTGGAGTTGACTCATTTTCTTGTGGTGCTTCCAGATACAAGACAGTTGGTATATGTAACCTGTGAATATCAATTTCAAGACAATCCTGAATGTTCAACTGTAGCTGTTTCTTTGAATGGAGAGTGAGGTGGAGAAATCACAGGTTCTGATCAGTGAACTTCAGGAATTTCAGATTCCTGAATCAGAATTTCTCCAGGTGCTGGAAGGGCTTCAATTATTGTAGGTTCTTGTGAGATCAGAGATTCCTGATCCCTTTCCTCAGCTTCTTCAGCATCTTCAAATTGAATTTGTGCCATATGCACACCTGCTCTTGTCTTCTTTGATCTTCTGGATAGTGGAGTGACATGATCTGTATCAGAATTTACAGATCTTTTCCTTTTCAAAATGCCAGAACCCTCAGCTTCATTCTCCTTCTGAAGAGTTGACTCTTCAGCTTCCACCTCCTTCTGAAAAATTACCTTTTCAGCTTCTACTATCACTGGTTCTGATGCAGGAACCTGGACCTGTTCATCCTCATCAGATTCATCCCTCAAAATAATCCTTCTTCTTCTCCTTGGTGGAGATTTAGGCACAGAGATAGTTCTTTTGGGCCTAGAGGATTTGTCAGATTTTATAACTGGCACCTTTTAAGAAGTACCAGAGGTTTTCGATTTGAGAGGTGAGATTCTGATTGTAGGTGCTGATGGTTGTGGTTGAGAGGATTCTGCTGGTTGATAGTAGGTTCTGATAGTAGGCTGTGGTTGAGTATTGGAAGGCTGTGTAGGTGGAGGTTGTGTTGGTGCTACATCAGGATATATGGTACTGTATGTGTGAGGATCAGAATTTACTAAGAATTGTTTGACAGATTGAGGAATTTCGAGGGGTCTTAGTACATTCTTCTTATTATCAGCAAATAATAAGTCTGTGAAAGCCCTTTTGTGAAGTTTAAAGGGTTCAATTGTCTCACTAAAGTTTTGAGGTACATCAGAAAAATAGAAATTATATATAAGTTGACAAAATCTAGCAAAATAAACTGTGTTGCTATCTTTTTTCATCCTATCAACTATAAAACCTAAAATTGTAGTAGCATAATCAAAATGAGTTTGATTAAGAAGGGCATACCCAATTTGCTGACTCATTATTGGGATAACATCAAAGTTGGAGCATTTGTTGGCAAAGGCCTTGGTAATACAGTCAGAAAAGAAGCTCCACTCCCTCCTGATGTAGGGCCTCTTCAGTTGTCCCAGCTTGGACAAAGATTTTTCATACCCAAGATTTGCCATCATATTTTGAAGAGATGGCTCCCCAACTTGTGAACTGTAAGTACAGTTTTCTGGCAGATGCAATGCTTGTCGTACAGTAGACAAGGTAACTAGATGCTCATCTTCCCCTGTTGAAAAAATAATACTTGCGGACCCATTTTCACCACCATCATCATATACCCCAGACCTCCAGAACTCCATAATTTGTTTGTCTGAGAGAAGTTGTGGTTGGGTCAGAGCATACCCAATTTCACTTCGAGATAGAAAGTCTTGAATGAAGTGAAGTTCAGAAGGAGCCTCATCCTTGTTGAGAATAGCCATGTAGTTGTTGGGAACAAACTTGGCTCCATCATAGATAAGGTCTTTAGGTGCCATTTCTGTGAAAAATTAAGTGAAAAGTTGTGTGTGTATAAAGTGTTTGATAAATTGCCTGTGAGAAAATAGCTTCAGAGAATAATAGTGAGTGAGAGAGAATACGAGAGAGTAGAAAGGAATAAAAGTAGGTAAAAGATTGCAAAATATTTTAACTCTGCTATTTATACTCTCCACGTGACAACGCCTGATAGGGAATAAAGTAAACCCTAATTGCGTAATTAATATCGCATTAATTGTATTAACATTGGGCTGACAGTTAAGCCCATTAGAAGAGGCCCAAGACCCTTGATAGGGGCCAAAAATAGCCTAGGAATATAATTGGTGTTAAAATTAATTAGACCAGATACGGTCCAATAACGAAGCCCAATTAGAAAGGGCCTAAAACCCTGAATATTAATTAATTTCGTAATTAATTAATAAGGGATAAATCAGCTGCCAAGATGACTCCCAATGAGGATATAAAACCTTGAAGATTAGGCCCCAAGGGACCTGATAGGATAAGGAATTAGTTTCCTACTTCTTAGGACTCCAAAGTCCATTCTAATTCTGAGACTTGCCCACCAAGTCTCCTAACCCAAGTCCAATTCAAGGACTCCCAACATCTATATAAGGGGCATCACCCCACAAATCTGAACTATGTTTTAGACTTAGTCCTTGGAGGACTTGAAAGTCACTACGTCCTTGGTGAGCCCTCGCTGTCATAGCCCAGAGGGCAAGTATCACCAAGAACTACATTTTTTGACTTGATCCTTGGCAATCAGCAAGGTACGTAGGCATCTTGTTAAGGCAGATTGAGTCACGAAACACAAGAGCAGTCAAATCGAGCCTCAAAGTTCACGTTCCTTAGTAATAAATACAGAAATTATTATACTTTAGGTTTTGATCCATAACATTTGGTGCCGTCTGTGGGAAAGCACAATAATAACCATGGCGAGAACATGGAGAACAATTAGAGCCCTTGAAGGAGGAACACCAGCGGGGACAACCTAAGTAATTTTATCAACCGTGGAGGTACCTCCTCATTCAATTTATGCAGCCATCCAAGGAGAAGCCCAGATAGGGGCAACTGAATCTCAGCCACAAGGGACGATTCCCTCAGCTAGTCAAGGTACAAATCCCCAACTTCAACAGCTACATGCACATGTGACTTCTCGACCCATTGGGTATGAGTATTCAACTGTTGTGACTACTAACCCCCCATATGGGATGCCCCTTTACCCCGAGGTTGGAGGAAGTGGACATGCTGGGCGAAGTGAAGCACGAGGGCGATCGCCCCCCTATATACAAGGTTTGGCTCCTATCCCTGAGGATCAGGAATTTTCTAGCCCTTACACTGAGAGAGACTCTGAATCTTCAGATGATGAAGTGGCCCAAGAAGGAGGCGTGCTGGCAAAGAGCTGATGGCTGATGGTCTCCATCGTCCTCAAAGCACCCAAGGGACGAATCCCCAAGAAGTACAGGAAAGGATCAGGGCTCATGAGGCTGAGATTCAAAGGCTGAAGCGCGACTTAGAGGCGCACCAGAATACCAGACCCCGACTACCTCCAAGGGGGAGGAATCCTCCTCCAATCATAGACTTGGATGGTCCGACACAAAGAAGAGCTGTAGCCCCAAGAGCTGATCCAAGCAATCTTCTACCCCTTGGAGATCCTGATGATCCTACTCCACCATTCACTGAAGAGATAATGAATGCCCATATCTCAAGGAAGTTTAAGATGCCCACTATCAAAGCTTATGATGGCACGGGAGATCCCGCTAATCATGTCAGGACATTCTCTAATGCACTATTGTTGCAGCCCGTGAATGACGCTATTAAGTGTCGGGAATTTCCTCAAACCCTGTCGGGTATGGCTCAAAGATGGTATAGTCGTTTGCCCCCGAACTCTATTGGGTCCTTCATAGAATTAAGTCAGGCTTTTATTAAGCAGTTCATCAGCGGGAGAGTGCATGAGAAAAGTTCAGCAACCCTCATGAGCATTGTGCAGGGAGCGAAGGAATCCTTGAGAGATTACCTAAATCATTTTACAAAGGAAGCTTTAAAAGTCCCAGACCTTGATGACAAGGTGGCTATGATAGCACTGCAATAGGGAACTAGGGATGAGTTCTTCAAGATATCCTTGGCCAAGCGCCCCCCTGAAAGCATGTTGCAGCTCCAAGATAGAGCCAGAAAGTACATCAAAGTGGAAGAGAGCATGAGGAAGACCGTAGTAAGTAATGAGCCCGCTAGAGGCAAGAAGCGGAAAACCGATTTGGAATATATTGCAAAGGACAAGTATCCTAGAACTGAGCAAAGCAATGACTCAACCCCGAAGAAGGGAGGACCTGGATAAAAGTTCACTGAGTGTGCTAAGCTGAATGCTCCTAGAAGCCATATTTTAATGGAATCGAGAAAGATTGAGATATTCGTTGGCCTAAACCCTTGAAGGTTGATCCTGCCAAGCTAGATAAGAGCAAGAATTGTAGATTTCACAAAGATGTTGGTCATGACACCGATGAGTGTAGGCAACTGAAAGATGAAATTGAATTCCTCATTAGAAAAGGGAGATTGAACAAGTACACTGGAGATGGAGGAGATAGGAGCAACAATATAAGAAAGAACTTTGATGATCGAAGAAGAGATCAAGAAGATCAGGGGTGAAATCCCAAACCTAGGGGACCGGTGATAAATGCAATCTTCGGAGGGCCGCGACCCCGAGGGCTTGTGATAAACACAATTTTTGGAGGACCAACTGTTGCTGGATAATCCAAGAACTCCAGGAAAGCGTATACCCGAGAAGTTATGCATATTGTTGGGGAAGCCCTGAAGAGGGCCAGGACAGGAGTGACAATGGCTTTCAATGATTCTGATATAGAGGGTGTGAAATTTCCCCATGACGACCCGCTGGTCATAACCCCGATAATAGGGAACAACCCGGTGAAGAAGATCATTGTGAATAATGGTGCTTCAGTGGATATCTTGCTCCAGGACACCTTTTTAAGGATGGGATATAATGACTCCCAATTGACCCCAACTGACATGCCGATATATGGATTTGCGGGAGTGGAGTGCCCCGTGGATGGGGTAATCAAGTTGCCAACAACCATAGGACAGGAACCAAGGAAAGCAACACAGATGTTAGACTTTATGGTGGTGAAAGCTAGTTCAACTTATAACGCTATCATGGGAAGAACAGGGATACATGCCTTCAAGGCGGTTCCTTCTTCCTACCATTCAATTATGAAGTTTCCCACCCGGAATGGGATTGGAGAAGAGAGAGGAGATCAAAAAATGGCTAGAAGCTGTTATGTAGCCTCTTTGAGGGCATATGCAGTTGGGGGATAGGTTCTTCCTATTGAAGATATGGATATCCGAGAGAATGATGAGAAAAGAGGAAAGCCAACAGAAGACTTGGTTTCGATTTTTTTAGCTCCCGAGAATCCTGAGAGGGTGACTTTCATTGGAGCCACACTCGAGGAGCCTCTTAGAGGGAAGTTGGTGAGATTTTTGCAAGAACATAGTGATATATTTGCATGGTCAGCAGCTGATATGCCAGGCATAGACCCAAAACTGATTACCCACAAGTTGAATATGGACCCAAATCGGAAGACGGTGAAGCAAAAGAAAAGAAACTTTGCCCCGGAAAGACAAGAAGCTATAAAACAGGAGGTTGAGAAGCTGGTTTTATTGAGGAGATACAGTTTCCTGAATGGTTAGCAAACCCTGTAATGGTGAAGAAGGCCAATGGAAAGTGGAGGATGTGTATAGACTTCACTGATCTGAATGATGTATGCCCTAAAGACTGTTTTCCGTTGCCAAGGACTGATACTTTGATAGATGCCACTGTTGTGCATGAAATTCTGAGTTTTATGGATGGATTTAGTGGATACAATCAGATTAAGATGCAGAAGGATGACATTCCAAAGGTATCATTCATCACTGACTTTGGTGTTTATTGTTATCTTGTTATGGCATTTGGTCTTAAGAATGCAGGAGCCACCTATCAGAGGTCGGTAAATAAAATTTTTAAGGATCTTATGGGCAAGACTATGGAAGTCTATGTTGATGACATGTTAGTCAAGAGTCTAGTAAAGACTGATCATATAACCCATTTGAGGGAAGTTTTTGAGGTCCTGAGGTACCACAAGATGATGTTAAATCCTACAAAGTGTGCTTTCGGAGTAGGATCTGGAAATTTTTTGGGATTGATGGTCTCCAAGAGAGGGATCGAGGCCAACCCCGATAAAATAAAGGCAATCCTGGACATGGAACCAACAAAAACTGTCAAGGATGTTCAGAAGCTCACAGGAAGGGTTGCTGCGCTGGGGCGATTTATCTCCAAGTCAGGAGACAAGTGCTTGTCATTTTTCAAGTCCTTAAAAAACATTAAGGATTTTGTATGGAGTGAAGAAAGCTAGAAGGCATTTGAAGAGTTAAAGAAATATATAGCCCAGGCCCCGTTGTTGGCCAAGCCAGTTTTGAATGAAGTTTTATACTTGTACTTAGCCGTTTTAGAGAGTGCCTTGAGCGCTGTATTGGTTAGGGAGGAATTGAAAATCCAGAAACCCGTATACTATGTTAGCAAAATTCTGCATGGTGCTGAGTTAAATTATTCAACTTTTGAGAAATTTGCTCTAGCCTTGGTAATGGCTTCAAGAAAGTTACGTCATTACTTTCAAGCTCATCAAATTGAGGTGCTAAAAAATCAGCCCCTGAGAAATATCATTCATAGTCCCAAGGCTAGTGGGCAATAGAGCTGGGAGAATTCGACATCAAGTATAAGCCGCGAACGGCAATAAAAGCCCAGGCATTAGTTGACTTCGTGATGGAATGTACCATACTCAACCAAGAAGTCGGGGGCAGGAAGATACCATACCTCAAGATAAGGAAGTTGATAAGGGGGACAAAGAAAAGGATGATAAGAAGAAAGAATATTGGGTTCTCTATTTTGATGGGGCATCAAAAACAAACTCAAGTGGAGCAGGTTTGGTTTTATAAAGCCCCGATGAGTTCTTAATTGAGTATGCCATGAAGTTAGACTTCCCGACCACGAACAATGAGGCAGAATATGAAGCTCTGATAGCTGGCCTTCGCCTAGCAGGGACACTTAGAGTCAGGAACTTAAAAGTCCCTGGAGATTCGAAGCTGGTCGTATCCCAGGTAAAAACAAACTCAAGTGGAGCAGGTTTGGTTTTACAAAGCCCCAGTGGGTTCTTAATTGAGTATGCCATGAAGTTAGACTTCCCAACCACGAACAATGAGGTAGAATATGAAGCTCTGATAGCTGGCCTTCGCCTAGCAGGGACACTTAGAGTCAGGAACTTAAAAGTCTGTGGAGATTCGAAGCTGGTCATATCCCAGGTAAAGAGAGAGTTTGAGGCAAGGGAAGATACGATGGCTAAGTATGTCCGCCTAGTAAGGGCTGTTATGACCCAATTCGATGAGTCCCATGTTGAGCACATTCCAAGGGCAGAAAATACTAAGGCAGATGCATTATCAAAGTTTGCTTCATCTGAGATAGAAGAAAATTCAGGAAGTGTATACTTCCGCGTTTTGAAGACACGAAGCATCGATGTTAAGCTTGTAGCTTCTATAGGCTTGGGGACATCATGGATAGATCCCATTAAAGCCCACATTCAAACCAGTTGGTTGCCAAACGATGCTACTGACGCACGGAAGTTAGTTGTCCGAGCACTAAGGTACTCTTTGATAGATGGGATTCTGTATAAAAGATCTTTCGTGGTTCCTTACTTAAGGTGTCTCAGGCCCGATGAGGCACGCTTGGCTCTTGAAGAAGTACATGAAGGTATTTGTGGGAAACACTTGGGGGCAGGGCCTTAGCTCATAAGATAACTCGTTTAGGCTTCTATTGGCCAGAAATGATGGCTGATGCCAAAGAATATGTGAAGAAGTGTGACCGCTGTCAGAAGCATGCACCGGTCGTTAGACAACCCCCCGAGATGCTGACCTCTATCAACTCGCCCATCCCCTTTGCTATATGGGGAATGGATAATCTGGGGCCTTTCCCTATTGCCACGGCACAAAGGAAGTTCCTGATTGTAGCCATTGATTATTTCACTAAGTGAATTGAAGCCAAACCCTTGGCCAAAATCACTACTAAGCAGGTTGCACAATTCCTGTGGGAAAATATTATGTGCCGGTATGGAATTCCCCGTATCCTAGTCAACGACAACGGAACACAATTCAACAACGAGGAGTTCAAGAAGTACTGTGAAGAAAATGAAATTGAATTACGGTTCACCTCTGTGGCTCATCCGCAAGCCAATAGGCAAGCGGAGGTAGCAAATCGAATAATCCTGGATGGACTAAAGAAGAGGATTGAGAAATCGAGGAATAATTGGGTGGATGAGATACTTCCAATATTGTGGGCTTATAGGACTACATGTAGAGTCACAACTGGAGCAACTCCCTTCATGTTAGCATATAGAGTGGAAGCAGTTGTTCCCGTGGGGATATCACGTTCCTCTCCCAAGATTCAATCTTTCAATGCTGAGAAGAATGAGGAAGGACAAAGGTTAGCCCTGGACTTAATTGATGAAGTGCGAGATGAGGCACATGCGAAAATAGTAGAATATCAGAAAAAGGCTTCATTCTACTATAACCTGAGAGTTAAAGAAAGATTTTTCAAAAAAGGCGACCTAGTCTTGAGGAAGATAGAAGCTTCTGGTGTAGGACAGAAAGGGAAGCTTGCCCCGAATCCTAGTCACTGACAATGGGACACAATTCAACAACGAGGAATTCAAGAAGTACTGTGAAGAAAATGAAATTGAATTATGATTCACCTCTGTGGCTCGCCCGCAAGCTAATGGGCAAGCGGAAGTGGCGAATCGAATAATCCTGGATGGACTAAAGAAGAGGATCGAGAAGTCAAGGAATAATTTGGTGGATGAAATACTCCCAATACTATGGGCCTATAGGACTACCTGTAGAGTCACGACTGGAGCAACTCCCTTCATATTAACATATGGAGTAGAAGCGGTTGTTCCTTTAGAAATATCACATTCCTCTCCCAGGATTCAAGCTTTCAATGCTGAAGAAAATGAGGAAGGGCAAAGGTTAGACCTGGATCTAATCGACGAGGTCAGAGATGAGGCCAACACCCGCAATGTAGAGCATCAACGAAGAGCCTCCCTATATTTTAATAAAAGGGTTAAAGAAAGGTTCTTTTACCAAGAAGGCTTGGTCTTAAGAAAGATTGAGGCTTCAGGAGTTGAAGAGAAAGAAAAGTTAATCCCTAACTGGGAAAGACCGTATAAGGTCGAGAAAACATGAGGACGAGGATCCTATAAGTCGGAAACCCTGAGCAGTAATAAAGTGCCTCATACCTGGCGCATTTCGAAGCTGAAGGTTTAATATGTTTAGGACATGAAAGTCATGTTCCTGGTACTTAGTAGTAAATGGAGGAATAAGATCGACCAGTGTACGAGCATCTAATGAATAAAATTCCTGAAGGACCAAAGTACCGAAAATAAAAGATGAATATGAAATCAAACTACAAATGTAGGAGATCCTGAAGGATCAGAAATCAAGACTTGATGAACAATACGGTTACACACTGAAGATGTTCAAGTCCACGAAGGACCGCAAATAGATAAAAACCATGCACGGAAAACAAAGCCATGCAAGGCCTAAACACTGAAGGACAATCTATAGTCCAAAATCAGATGATTGACCAATAATGGCAACCTCAGAAACAAACCAAAGGCTAAAAAAGCCACGCAAATTTACCATTTCCGGGTAAGAGCTATGAACAGAGCCAATGGACATATTAACGGAGCGCACCTCATCATCATGGGTGTCCATCATCTTGAATAAGTCTTCCGACCGTCGATAAACACTAAGAGAGCTCTAGAATCCCAGTCCTGAAACTTTCTCTCAAGTTTCTTCATCAATGCCGCCAAGGCCATGTGCTCACTCCTTCATTTTGCACTCCTAGTGAAAGAAGCTGCGAAGTAGGTGTTGGCCTAATAAGAAAAAGATATTAGAAAGCTAACTTCATGAAAAGTATATGGTCAATTGAAGTCTACATTACAAACTCCAGCCTACCAAAAAAGGGTGATCAACCTCAAGAGAAAGCCTTTGACCAACTGGAGATCCCTCGGAAAGGGCTCCAGCAGACCGGCCTCCAAGGGATGCCTTAAGCCAACCAGGCTCCTCCTTTAATTTGTGAATTATTGAAATTTCTAAAAAGAATAGATGTACCAAATACAAGGCATGAGCCCCGCACATCCCCGCCTCAGGAAGCTGTTCGCCTAATTGGAACAAACTTAACCAATGGGAAAATAAGAGGGGTTAGGCCAACTTTAACAAGGTGCCTGTGAATTATGAGGACCCATCAAGAACACGAACGTGATAGTTTATGTTCGAGGTCCATCGAGACATGTTGTCCAAGAAAGCAAAAATGTTTCCCCTTGACCGACCAGAGGAGGTCGAGTAGCCATCCATGAAGATCTTTGACCGTCTAAAGGGTCCTTGGATGAGGTCCCCACCTAGCAAGGCACTCCCTCGAATAAAAAAGAGAGAAGTCTAATCCACGAATTGATATTGAGAATATTGAAGTTCAAGAACTTCCACGAAATAGGATCCCGAAGGGCCAAGAAGCTCTAGACATTAAGGTTACGGCCAACCAGGGCCTTAAGGGCTTGGTCTCTATGGCCGACCAAGAGTCCTTGAAGCCGACTCCTCCACATGGAGGGTTAGGCCGACTAGGACGTCCTCGAAGGAACGTCTACAGACGTCCGGAACTAATAGGGATGGCCCCTAAGAGAAGGTTCCAAGAAAACCATGAACTAGAGCCAAGGGATGCTCCTAGTGAAGAGTAGAACGTTCACGAGAACAAGTACATAACGCTCACTAGAGAAAGGGCCAAACATCCAAAAAGAGCAGAATTTGCCGACCAGGCCGCATGAAGGCCTCATAGCCGACCGGGACCCATGTAGGGTTGATCCAGACCCTCCTATAGGTTTTCTAGTAGAACTCCTATAAAATTCCTTGAGAATTCTTGAAAAATTAGGCGCCCAACGAGAACAAGATTGAAGACTAGAACGCCCATGAGAACAAGTTCTGCGAAGGCTAAAGAGTCCATGAGAACAAATTTCGTGAAGACTAGGACATCCACGAAAACAAGTTTCATGAAGACTAGAACGTTCACTAGAAAACGATCAGAAAAGTCTGGCTGAGGCTAAACAATAAATCGATAGTCTTAAGGACGATTATGTTAATCACCATGACCTCGAAGATTCTTAACGATTTTTTTGATTCTTAATGGATTTGGAAAAATAGAAGGCCCAAATCCAATTAGGATTTGGAAAAATAGAATGCCCAAACAAGGCCCAATCCAAATTGAATTATGAAGAAGCCCAATACAGATCAGGATTGAGGTCGAATCCCAGGTCGTGAATTCTATTCGAATTCTTTTGAACAGACACCCGAAAATTACGGGTAAAAAAGGCCAGGATTGAGGTCGAATTCCAGGTCATGAATTCAATTCGAATTCTTTTGAACAGACACCCGAAAATTACGGGTAAAAATATCAGGATTGAGGTCGAAAGCTAGGTAAATAAGATCAGGATTGAGGTCGAAAGCCATGTAAATAAGACCAGGATTGAGGTCAAATTTCTGAATCAAGCACAATATTTTTTGACTAAATTCCAGGTCGAAGGTTCGACTAGGATCCTGGTCGAAATCCAGGACGTGAATCCTAGTCGAAACCTTACGACCAGGAAACAAATAAGCACAGAAATCTCGACTAAAATCCAGGTCGAAGGTTCGACTAGGATCCTGGTCGAAATCCAGGTCGTGAATCCTAGTCGAAACCTTACGACCAGGAAGCAAAGAAAGACACAAATTTCGACCAAAATCCAGGTCAAAGATTCAACTAGGATCTTGGTCGAAATCTAAGTCGTGGATCCTAGTCAAAATTTTTCGACCAGGATTGAAAGGCTGGCCCAAAATTCGACTAGGATCCAGGTCGAAATTTCGACTAGGATCCTGGTCGAAAAAGGGCTGAAAATTAAAAAATGTTTGCAAAAAATTGAAAAAATCTCGGAAATAAAGGGAAAATTCCTGAAAAATACCAGAAAATTCCTAAAAATAGGGAAAAGGTAAGAAAATAAAAAGGAATTTTTTAAATGATCCTGAAGTCGCGTATAAGGCAAATCGTTGTAAACGTGTAGGTCGCTCCACACTTTACGCAAAACGATACCCTGTAAGGGAATGAATGAACTTAACTTTTGCGAAATTTTATACGTTTCCCAAAAGTTGGGGGGCAAATGATAGGGAATAAAATAAACCCTGATTGTGTAATTAATATCGCATTAATTGTATTAACATTGGGCTGACAGTTAAGCCCATTAGGAGAGGCCCAAGACCCTTGATAGGGGCCAAAAATAGCCTAGGAATATAATTGGTTTTAAAATTAATTAGACCAGATACGGTCAAATAACGAAGCCCAATTAGAAAGGGCCCAAAACCCTGAATATTAATTAATTTCATAATTAATTAATAAGGGATAAATCAGCTGCCAAGATGACTCTCAATGAGGATATAAAACCTTGAAGATTAGCCCCCAAGGGACCTGATATGATAAGGAATCAGTTTTCTACTTCCTAGGACTCCAAAGCCCATTCTAATTCTGAGACTTTCCCACCAAGTCTCCTAACCCAAGTCCAATTCAAGGACTCCCAACATCTATATAAGGGACCTCACCCCACAAATCAGAACTACGTTTTAAACTTAGTCGTTGGAGGACATGAAAGTCACTACGTCCTTCGTGAGCCCTCGCCTCCATAGCCCCGAGGGTAAGTATCACCAAGAACTATGTTTTTTGACTTGATCCTTGGCAATCAGCAAGGTACGTAGGCATCTTGTTAAGGCAGATTGAGTCACAAAACACAAGAGCAGTCAAATCGAGCCTCGAAGCTCACGTTCCTTAGTAATAAATACATCAATTATTATACTTTAGGTTTTGATCCATAACAATGGCTATATTTGTGAAGCAGAACAGACATCTTACACCTGGAAGCATGTAAACAGTCAAAACATTATTAGTGGGCATGATAAACGTGCAGTTATTATTGCTCACATGCGGTTACCAAAACAAACACGCAACCCATTAACCAAATGATTATCACTATTTTTATCTTACTTAATTACTTTCTGATAAATATGACCGTTACAGTAAAAACTATAAATAAGTCAAGTAAATAAATAATGCCATGTAAGCATCAGGATTTGCATCAGAACTTGACTATTATCGGAATTTAACGGTCATCAAAACATGGCTCCTGTACTCAAAAAATGAATGATTGTTTCTGTGTTTCTTCACACAAATACTGACTGGTTTCTTCAGTGTTTAATCATCAGAACTTTCATCAGAACTTGTTCTCAGAATTTATGCAAATAATGCTTAACTGTTTATCTGAAACAACTTAATCACCACAGTAATTTTCATCATTCATATGGAGTGATAGTGTGTGTTTGTGCAAATGATCAGATAAAGATTAAAGTCTGATAAACTTCAGTATATCTTAGAAATAAGGCATAACTAAGAAAAATGCTTAAAATTTGTCTTGAATTGTGAAGTCTACTATAGAATAAAGTTATGCAAGAATCCACCTCAACTGTTTGTGCTCATTTTATGCATCTTTTGAAATTCTTTTCACAGTGGCTTCTCAGTGTAAATGAGTTACAACTGCTATCAGAATTTATGTTGTTATCAGAATATTTCTCCAGTAATCAGAGAATGTGAAAAGTCACCAAGAAAAATTTGTTTTTCTATGCATATTACTTAATACCGGTAATGCACTTGGGTCTTCCCTCTCACATAATTACTCTAGATCTCAAAGGAGTACCTGATTTCAATTTTTCTTTTCTTTTGTTTTCTTCAGATAAGTGAGGCTTATCAAGCATGTAGTTCATCCTTAAGATTTACTGACATCAGAATTTGACAGATAAGAAGCAATAATCTAGTTTGTGACTTAGTAATAAGATACACAAAGTAAATTTGACTAAGATCAAAATTAGAATTTGCTTGTGTTATTGATTTCCACATAAACAACTAATTCAAACGTGGGATACATAGTTTGTTAAAGACTACTAAGTCAGCATCTAACAAGATAATCCTCATTGGATTGAATAGTCATAAAACATTCAAAACACTTTCAAAGTTTATAAAATCATATCAGATAACAAGCAGTATTTATATGTTACAAATTAAGCACAGATTACATGGAAATAAGACAATCTATAAACACTGATCATAAAGTCTGATGCATGAGAACAAAAACTAAACAGATTTTGAGAAAAAACCTGAAACCATTCCAAGTTCATTTACCAGTCTTGTAAAAGTAGCTTCACATAGTGGTTTTATGAAGATATCTGCTAGTTGTTGATCTGTTGGGATAAAATGCAATTCCACTGTACCTTTCATCACATGTTCCTTTATGAAATGGTACCTATGCTGATGTGCTTTATCATTGAGTGTTGAACTGGATTTCCTGTCATAGAAATAGCACTTTGATTATCACAATAGATAGGTATTTTAGAAAATTCTAACCCATAGTCCAGTAACTGATTCTTCATCCAAAGAATCTGTGCACAACAGCTTCCTGCAGCAATATATTATGCTTTTGCAGTTGATGTGGAAATTGATTTCTGTTTCTTGCTAAACTAAAAAAAACAATTTGCCTCCAAGAAATTGGTAGCTTCCACTAGTGCTTTTCCTGTCTATATTGCATCCTGCAAAATCTGCATCTGAGTAACCTATTAGCTTAAAATCTGATTCCCTAGGATACCACAATCCTAGATCAGTTGTACCCTTGAGGTACTTGAAAATTCTTTTCACAACTATTAGATGAGGTTCTCTTGGATCAGCCTGAAATCTTGCACAAAGACATGTAGCATACATGATATCAGGCCTACTTACAGTTAAATAGAGTAAAGAGCCAATCATACCTCTGTAGTTAGTAATATTTACTGATTCTCTAGTATCTTTATCTAACTTGGTGGTAGTGGCCATGGGAGTGGATGTAGTTGAACTGTCTTGCATTCCAAATTTCTTGAGTAAATTTCTCGTGTACTTGGATTGATTTATGAAAGTACCTTCTTCAGTTTGCTTGACTTGAAGTCCCAGAAAATAACTCAACTATCCCATCATACTCATTTGATATCTTAACTGCATCAACTTGGAAAATCTTCACAAAGTTTTATATTTTTAGAGCCAAAGATGATATCATCAACATATATCTGTACTAAAAGTAAGTCATTTCCATGGTTGAGGTAGAACATAGTTTTATCAATTGTGCCTCTGGTAAATCCACTTTCCAGAAGGAATTGAGCTAAAGTCTCATACCATGCTCTTGGAGCTTGCTTAAGGCCATAAAGTGCTTTGTCAAGCCTATAGACATGATTTGGAAATTTTGGATCTACAAAGTCTGGAGGTTGTTCAACATATACTTCTTCTTCCAATTCTCCATTGAGAAAAGAACTTTTTACATCCATTTGAAAGACTTTAAACTTCTTGTGAGCAGCATAAGCCAAAAAGATTCTTATGGCTTCCAATCTAGCAATTGGAGCAAATGTTTCATCATAGTCAATACCCTCATGTTGAGAGTAACCTTTAGCAACTAGCCTTGCTTTGTTTCTTGTAATTATGCCATCACTGTCAGTTTTGTTTCTGAACACCCATTTTATGCCAACAATTGATCTGTTCTTTGGTCTTGGCACTAGGGTCCGGACTTTATTTCTTTCAAATTCATTTAACTCTTCCTGCATTGATTGTACCTAATCAGCATCTTGAAGAGCTTCTTCCACTTTCTTTGGTTCAGTCTGAGATAGAAAGGAATGATAGAGACATTCATTTGATGTTGATATTCTAGTTCTGACACCTGTTTCAGGATCTTCAGTTATTAAGTCAGGTGTGTGTGATTTAGTCCACTTCCTTGCAGATGGAAGTTGATCTCTAGAGCTGGATCATCCCCCATGATCCATGTTGTCTCCATCATCATTTTCTGATGCTCCCCCTGAAGTTATGCTCTCTGAGATTCCAGAATTTGAGTTGGATCCTTCAGGAATTGAAGAATCAGAGTTTCCAGAATTGTCAGAATTTGGCTCATCGGCACTTGATGAATCAAAACTTGAAGAGCCAGTGAATGGTTCTGATGCTTCTTGAGAGTCTTGAGATGTGGTATGTTCATCAGCTTGCTCCCCCTGAACAGGTGCATTGTCATTTGGAGTAGTTACCACAAGTTCAATGACATCAAAATTTAACCCATCAGAACTTACGGGATCAGGATTTAGGTCATCAGAATTTACAGAATCAGAACTTATATCTTCATTTTCAAATCTCGGCTGATCATGATCATTGAAATCTTCAAGTCCAGTAATCTTTCTATCATCAAAAGATACATTGATAGATTCCATGACAACCCTTGTTCTTAAATTGTAGACTCTAAAGGCTTTTGTGGATAGTGGATATCCAACAAAAATTCCTTCATCAGCTTTTAGATTAAATATTGACAGTTGTTCAGGATGAGTCTTAAGAACAAAACACTTGCATCCAAATACATCAAAGTATTTCAGATTTGGCTTCTTTTTCTTTACCATCTCATATGGTGTTTTTCCATGCTTGTTTATGAGTGTAGCATTCTGTGTAAAACAAGTAGTCTACACAGCTTCAGCCCAAAAATAGGTTGGTAGCTTTGTTTCATCAAGCATAATTCATGCAGCTTCAATAAGAGTCCTGTTCTTTCTTTCTATAATTCCATTCTGCTGTGGAGTTCCAGGTGCAGAAAATTCATGCTTTATTCCTTGCTCTTTGAAGAACTCTTCCATGATTTAATTCTTGAACTCAGTGTCATTGTCACTTCTTATTATTTTAACAGAATCTTTGACCAACTTATCCAGCTGTCTGACATGATCAGTTAGAGTAGATGCAGTTGCGTTCTTCTTGTGCAAGAAATACACCCAAGTGTATCTTGTGAACTCATCCACTATAACCATAGCATATTTCTTCTTTGCAATGGGCATGGCATTGACTGGACCAAATAGATCAACATGCAGTAAGTGATAAGGCTCAAGAATTGAGGATTCAATTTTGCTCTTGAATGAAGATTTTCTTTGTTTTGCCTTTTGACATGAGTCATAAAGCCATCAGGAGCAAATATTGATTTTGGAAGTCCTCTCACAAGATCTTTCTTTACTAGCTCATTTATGTTGTTGAAATTTAAATGAGAGAGTCTCTTGTGCCAGTTCTAGCTTTCTTCAATTGATGCTCTGCTTAACAGACAGATTGCAGAACCATCAGAATTTGTTGAAAGTCTGGCTTCATATATGTTACCATGTCTGTAACCTTTCAGAACCACTTTTCCTGTAGAATTACTTACAACTTCACAGTATTCTTTAAAGAAATCCACATGATAACCTCTGTCACAGATTTGACTCACACTTAGCAGATTTTGTTTAAGTCCTGAGACAAGAGCTACTGATTCAATTATGACATTCCCAAGATTGATATTTCCATATCCCAGAGTCTTTACCATGTTGCCATCTCCATAAGAAACTCCTGGGCCATCTTTCTCCATAAAGTCTGATAGCAGGGCTTTATTTCTAGTCATGTCCTGAACATCCACTGTCCAGAACTAGGATGTTTTTCCTATTGCCCTGCAATCACAAAGACCACTATTGGTTAGTTTTAAGGACCCAAACTTGCTTGGATCCTTTGGCCTTTTTAAGTTTTTTAGCTTCTGCAACGGATTTAGTTTCAGAGTTTATGCTAACATGCTTTTTATCAGACTTTATATCAGACTTTGCATCAGAATTTACACTAGAAGGAATTACAGTAACTTTATTTAAAGAAGGTTTTATTTGATAATAATCATATTACAAACTATGATATTCCTTACAAGTATAAATAGAATGCCATAAACTACCACAATGAAAACAAGGATTTTGTGGTTTAAACCTAACAGACTGACTCTTAACTCTTGATCTAGGAGGTAAAGAGTTTATATCTTTATTTTTCCTGCAAAAAGAAGCAAGATGGTTAGAGTTTCCATAATTATAGAATTTCTTTCTATGAGCATTAGGAACAGGCATGTAATTATTACTTTTATTCACACCTTCCTTTCCATTCCTATTTTTCCTAGCTTCCTTGACCTCGTTCACATCTTTAATCTCTTTCAGCTTATACTTAAGCTGCTTCTTTGTCATTAAGCCAATGTTTACAACAACTGGTTTATCCTGTTTTAATTTATCAGAAGTTGACTTTTCTTTGACTTCTGTTTTAGAGTCTTTCATCTTTTCAGATTTTGACTTGTCTAAATTTGACACAAACTTGACAGGATTAACATTAGGCTTTTCAGCTTTCTTGGTAAAGTTTGGTTTAGATGACAGTTTCTTTTTCTTCTTTATCATCTAGGTAACCTAGTCCTTCTTTCCAATTTCCATTTTCTAAGATTTTCTGAGTTGTTCTTCCAGAGTTAGTCCAAGTTTTGATTATCTCCTTTTTCTTTTCCAGTTCAGATTTAAGAGATTTATTCAATTTTAGCAGTTCATCTTTAACATACAAAGCCTCATCTCTTTCTTTCTGAGTTTGATGAAATATAACTAAATCTTTTTCTAAATAGTCATTTCTATTTCTAAGAGCAAGACTTTCATATTTTATTCTTTCATTTTCTAAAGTCTGATCTCTAAAACTAATGAACATGGTTTTAAGATATAATCTTAGCTCAGAAATATCATCAGTATGAAAAGCAAGAGTTGAATGAGGTACCTTCAATTTAGCAGTTCCAAAACTGCTATCAGCATTTGCCATCAAAACATAGTTCACCTCTTCTTCAGAATCTGAATTGTCTGCCCAGTTTTTCTTCTTTGTGATAAGTGACTAGCCTTTATCACCTTTTCCTTTCTTGCAGTCAGGAGAGATTTGGCCTCTTTCACCATAATTGTAGCATTTGACATTTGAGTTATCTCCTCTGTCAGACTTTCCTCCTTTGCCTTCAGTCTTTCTGAACCCTTTCTTTTCAGAACTTCCTCCTTTCCTGGAAAACTTCTTAACCTTTCTGAATTTCTTATAGGCTATCTTTCTGATACCCTTCACCATAAGAGCACACAGTTACATCATCTCTACATCAACATCCACTTCAGATAAATTTTCAGATTTTGAATCATCATCATCAGAATATGATGACTCTGAATTAGACCGTATGATGAGAGCCTTTCCTTTGCCCTTCTTTGAGACAACCACTTTAGGAGATTCCTTCTCAGCTTTAAATGCAACTGTCTTTGACTTTCTTCCATGCCTCTTGCTCCTTTGATCCATCTCAAGTTCATGGGTCTTGAGCATACCATAAATTTCATCAAGAGTAGTTTCAGCAAGGTCATAGTTGTCTCTTGTGGTAGTAGACTTTAAATCCCAATTTTTAGGAAGAGCTAAAAGGAATTTTAGATTTGAATCTTCAAGATCATATTCTTTGTCCACTAGTGACAGATCATTTAAGAGTTTGGCAAATCTGTCATATAAATCAGTTAGTGACTCATCATATTTTGAGTCAAAGTGCTCATACTCCTGTGTGAGTATTGTCTTCCTGTTCTTTTTGATGGCTTCGGTTCCCTGGTGTTACGGGTAAAAAACTAAGGTTATTATTTGTTGTATTTATTACTAAGGTTCGGGAGCTCAAGGCCTATAATGGCTGCTCTCGTGTTTCGTAGCTTAATTCTACCTTTACGAGATGCCTACGTATCTCTGAGAATTAGAGAATGAAGCCAAAAAACATAGTTCTGATCTGTAGGGTGAGGCCCCTTATATAGATATGGGAGTCCTTGAATTGGACTTGGTATAGGAGACTTGGTGGTCAAGTCTCTGAATCAGGATGGACTTAGGAGTCCTAGGAAGTAGGAAGCTGATTCCTTATCCTACGAGGTTCCTTGGAGGCCAATCTACAACGATTTATATCCCCACTAGGACTTATATTAATAGCTGTTTTTCTCCCTTATTAATTAATTATGAAATTAATTAATAATCAGGGTTTTGGCCCTTCTTTGTTCCATCAGGCCTGATCTGGTCCATCAGGCATGATCAATGTGTTAACCTTTTGGTCTGAATATCATACATCTTCTTATTGGGCCTAGCAGTCTACATCTTGTATAATCAATGTAATATTTAATTACACAATCAGGATTTATCTATCCCTATCATTTGCCCCCCAACTTTTGGGAAACAGAGACTAGGATTTGCAGAAGTTAAGTTCATTTATTCCCTTACAGGGTATCGTTTTTGCGTAAAGTGTGGAGCGACCTACACATTTACTATGATTTACTTTTATCCCTTTTTATTTAGAAATTATCTTGATTTCCTCTGGGATTTTTCCTTAATTTTCTGGAATTTTTCCCTTTATTATGGGATTTTTCCTTAATTTTCTGGAATTTTTCCCTTTATTCTGGGGTTTTTCCTTAATTTTCTGGAATTTTTTCCCTTTATTCTGGGATTTTTCCTCAATTTTCTGGAATTTTTCCCTTTATTCTGGGATTTTTCCTTAATTTTCTGGCTTAAAATTGATCAGGATTTATACCAAATCGATCAGGATTCATGCCGAATCGATCAGGAATCCTGGTCCAAATCGATTAGGATCCTGATCGATATTACTGTGATATTACAATTCTGGTCGATTAGATCTTCGATCAGGATTCCTGATCGATTTCGATCAGGATCCTGATCGAATTAACTCAGAAAGTAACACTCTAGTCGGTAGAATCTTCGACCAGGATTTATGCAGAATCGATCAGAATTCCTGATCGATTTCGATCAGGATTCTGATCGAACCAGCCCTCAAAGTAACACTCTAGTCGATGGTATCTTCGACCGGGATCCATGCAGAATCGATCAGGATTCCTGATCGATTTCGATCAGGATTCTGGTCGAACTAGCCCACAATACGCCACTCTAATCGACGGTACCTTCGATCAGGATTCTTCTTTTTGTCGATCAGGACTCTGATCGAACTAAGTGAATTTCTACCCTCCTGATCGAATAAAGTATCGATCAGGATTCTTTTCTCTATCGATCAGGACTATGATCGAACTAAGTGAATTTTTACCCTTTTGATCGAATGAAGTATCGATCAGGATTCCTTTCTCTATCGATCAGGACTCTGATCGAACTAAGTGAATTTCTACCCTTTTGATCGAATGAAGTATCGATCAGGATTCCTTTCTCTGTCGATCAGGACTCTGTTCGAATCATTTTTTTAAAATTCTGGTCTATTTTTTACCCTTCAGTTTCCATCGGTGCTTCTAGATTATTCCCGACACTTCTTGATAATGGGCTTTTTTAAGTTGGGCTTGGCAATATGGGCCTAAAAACGCCTCGTATTCCGAGCTTTTCCCTTATATAAGAGAAGTGTGAAGTGAGAATCCTCACTTTACTCCTCATTTCTCAAACTTCCTCTCAAAATTCTATTTAGAGTTCTCTCTTAAGAAGGCGATTTCCGACGGCTTCAGCCACCGCAGCTCCACCTTTCTCAAGTTTTTTCTGGGTTTCGAGCATTCATCCGAAGCATATCAATGGCGGATCGTGACTTGGCTCGTTTGGGGAAGATGAATGTCTCTAAGAGAGGTATAAACATTCAAATTCAATCTCCATATACTTCCTTAATTGATATGATAAACTCTAGAGGTGATGAATATCCTTCTCTATCTGAATTAGATTCGTATAACCATGGTAACACCTTTCATGAGTTAGAGGATAGAATTGAGTCCCTGAATACCCTGTATAAAATTCCACCTTATCTTAGGATTAGTCCAGCTGCCCCCGGGGATAGGGCATGTAATTGGGAGGGGGATACCTTGTTTATTTATCGAGGAGCCCTAAACGCGGGTCTTAGGTTTCCGTTTCACGAATTTATTCCTCGTCTGCTTGCAGATATAAAAATTAACCCTTGCCAACTTCCCCCTAATGCATGGAGGAATATTCTCTATTTTATGGTTCTTTGTCTTAGAAATAATTTTCCTCTTTCTGTTGCTGTCTTTAGGAAAGTTTTTCAATTTTATAATAGTTCCATGAGTCAACCGGGATGGGTTTTGATTCGTCAATGGCCCAAAATTCCCCATATTTTCGATAGCAACTCCATAGTAGAAAACAACCCTAAATGGATGGATGAGTTTGTTAGGCTGACCTAGGCCGGGGGTGATTGAGCCACACTCTTCCGCAGGCCCTTTTGCAAAGTATCAGATGGTAGTCCTGGTAGCATCAGGTTAACTGATGAGGAGGAGGTGGCCTATCAAGCCTTAATTTCAGATGATGAGAAAATAGACACCTGGACCCTTTTAGAAGAGTTTTCCTTGAAGAAAGTTGGTCTCTCTCAGGCCAGTGATAAGGGTAAATGTTACGACCGGCATTTTATGTAATATTATTTGTGGATTTGGTATAATATTAAAGTCAAATGAAAATATATTCAATGATTGTACGCTAGTGTGAGTGGAAGTTTCTGCATTATAAATTTGCTTTGTGTAGTATATGATTTTTCAAAGCCAGAGTTTATTTAATTTCTTTATTTTTGATTTATAAGGAATATTCTAAGCTTTGGAAAAAATTTCTTTTAAAAGGTATTTTGTTCACAAATTTTGAAAATGATTTTATAAAGTCTCTAAAAATCCAAGTTATTTTATGGTATAAATTTTATAATTTTTGAACTTGTATTTTATTTTATAAAAATAAATCATTATAAATTTTAGTTGTCATATTTATCAAATTGCATAAGAGATCATGCATGCAAATCACCCTTCTATTCTCTCAAAGGGCAAACAAGACTTTTCCAACCCCACTAACTCATTTGATTATTACCAAATTACTACCTTAGCCTTGCATGCAAAATGGCCTAACTTTAACCAAGGGATATTTTTGTAAGTTCTCACTTCCACTCATCATTTGTAAACCAAATAGCATAAAACAAAGAAATCAAAGTGGGAGAAGTCATTCTCATTCCACACTCCAACACACCATAAATTTCTCTCCTTTTCCCCCCTCCCACCTTGCTCTCGGCCGAAGGCCAAATTCCCCCACCCCCTTCCATTTTTCAATTCATTCTTCATCTTCCCAAGTGTAAATCTTCTACCTATATTCATCTTATATACTTTCCAAGTGTTTTATGACTTGGAAGTTGAAGTTCCATGGATGCATGTGTAGTTCTTATGTGATCTCCAAAGAGAAACTCTTGATTCTTATGAATTCAAGAGCTCTCTATGAGATATATTATGTATATGTGCTAACTAAGTGTTTTATGGAGATATCATGCTTTAAAATCCTTTGCATGCTACTGAAATTTCATTATATATTTATGTTTAGCCATGCATGTTAGTTTTAAGACATTAAAATGATGATCAGCCATGTTTTGCATGCTATTCTTTTTCGAAATCATGTAGTTATGTTTAAAAATCTATAAATTCAAAATATGTGTGCTTAAAATAGATTGTTTCCATGATAAATTTCTTATTAATACTTAAAAGAAGTTATATTTCATGATTATTAAGGATGAGTATTAGGTGCAAGTCGATTTTGCAAGCATTTAAAACTTTATGCCTAGCCGAAATCTTGTTACGTGCTTTCCATGAGTTGCATGTTATATTTTTGATTGCATGTTGTTGTTTTTGGGCATGGATGATCTCACCCAAGTTTATTTTGAGAATAAGGGAGTTATTTCAGTAGATTACCATGTATAAGTCTTGGTTTAAGTATTGAGTTGTTGATTAGTTGAGTTTGTCAAGTCAAAACCTTGGAAAATGAGAGTTATAGCTTCTGCAGAAAAATCAGTATAGCACCCTGAGGTTTAGAGTGAGTTTTGACCATGTCATTGGTGTGCACTTTGAGGCCCAAGCTCCCAGAAGTTAGTATTGTGAGTATATAAAAGGTTTTAGGAGTTGGTTAGAGGTTTGCATGTCATTTGATTAGGTGCACAAGTAGAATCACAAAATCTGTCCAGCAGGGGACAGTTTTGTTGTAACTTAGAAATAGGGAGATTTGACCATGTCATGGGTAGGCCCTCATTAGGACCAATTGGGCCTTAGCTAGAGGGTATGTCAGAGAAGTTTTTCCAATCATAGTTCATAGGATATGAGCTAGAACCATGTGTCACAAGTTAATTCAAGTCAGGACATTTTCTGCCCAGAAAAACAGGGGAACCTTGGACTTTTAGCTTAGGCCCAAGAAGGCCCAAGCCAGGCCCTTGAGCCACATCAAGCTTGTGAGATGCCCTTAGGTCAGGAGAGTCTTGTGTAAAAGTTTTGAAGGAAAAATTGTAGTTTAAGAGTGTCTAATGCACTCAAGAAACCATAGTTGTCATTCTGAAATTTGCAACAGTGAGCACTATCACTTATCACATAGTTTTAGAACACTTAGAAGTGAGTACTAGGTCGACCACCATAGTTGTAAGATAGTATAAGGTCAGTAGAGCAAAAGGCACAAGTGAGGGTCAATAGGTTTTGGATAATTTAGGAAAGGCACATCGAGTTAGGAAGCCAAAATTAGAAGACCTTGTCTAGTTTAGCGACCAGGTGACTTAAAGTGGTGAGTCGAGATCATCCAAGCCTAGTGTTGCATTATGGTATATATGGTGTTATTTGGTGTTAATATATGATATATGATATATGAATATGTGGCTATGTGTGTGCAATTGTAATTAAAAAATGAATATAAATTAAGTGCATATAGACCTAAGTGCCATCCGTGTTTAATTTCGAGTTGTAAATAGGTTAAGATGGTAAGAATATATTATAATGAGGATTATTATTATTTATGTAGGATCTCGAGATGAGGGAAAACTTGCCATAAAAGTCGAGTGAAGCTCCAGTTGCTCCTACCAGTCAGACCAGACCAGCCTATCTCAAGGCAAGTGATTCAACTTGACCTTCGTATTTACTAAAATCAGTTCATATATATATCGATGCAACTATCCTGAGTCATTTTGATATATTTAAATCAAGCGTATCTTATGTTTATCTTTGAATCATATAAAATGCCATGAACCCTCAAGTACTTATTGCAAGTAGATCAAAAGTCATACCATGCTAGTATACCAAAGTAATGGTGATGCCATGATAAAATAGAGAATTTGTTATAATACTTTATTGATCCTTTTGATTATCATGCTATTGATCCCTGAGAAATCTTGACATTGCACCCTGATGCTTTGATTCAACTCTTGAAATAACCTCGATAGAAACTTTATCTTGATACCTAAAAGCCAATCATTTCTTAAATTCATTCATGATTGTTTGATAACCCTATCCTTACCCTAAAGCTTGATACCCTGTTATATCTTGAGCTGATGATCACTTTCTTTATATTTTAACACCTCTATCCTATTTGGAACCAGTGATGCTTATCTTCTTGATGTTCTAATACTTATACCTTGTCTACAACCATTACTTTAAGCCTAGTTTGGCATTACTCTTTCATATTATCCAATAGCCTTGCTCAATTTCCTTGCCAAAGTTCTTGTTTATGGAAACCTCTCAATTACCCTAATATAGTAAAGTCTAGTGGATCATGGCCCTGAGATTTAGTGTCATATTTCCAGTGTTTCAAGTTGATCTATAATCCCTTGATAAAAATGTTTACAGTCAAAAGAGATTTTGTCATAAATCGGCATTAGTTTTTAAAATGAATAAAATGTGGGTTTTTCAGTCCCAAAGGGGGATAAATGTTTTCTTTGAATGGTAGATCTGGACTGAGACGCGAGTCCTTTCCGCACTTATATTAGGCTTAAAAGTTGCCTAAGGGATTCCCGTTAATGTTTTAGAACCCAGCGAGGTTCGGGATTACTTCGCGGCTGATCACCGGCTGTAATCCGTAGCGTCATAAAATGATTTTGATTAAGACATGATTTTAAAATTGTTTTGATGCAAGCAAAATGATGCCATCTCACATAGTTTTTATCTCTCGTTACCTTTGGTTATGTCTTTCCATTGTCATTCTTAAAAGTATATCTCAATTTATGTTTCGTGTCGTACTGTTAGCACTTGTTAAGCATTTGGCTCACTTCTTTCTTACCCTGATATTACAGCTAGCAGCTATGGTTAGATTCAAGCAGACTGCCCGTAAAACCTGTGATGCTGATGCTTATGTTCGAGCTCAGGTAGAATAAGTAATAATAGTTGTGTGAGGACTCGGTATTTGTAATCAGATGTAATAGTTGGTAGTGTTGGGCTGTTCCAAACCCTAAACTGTAAGATCTTGGAGTTGGTTGTGTATTCTTCGTTTAAAATATTGTAATAGCTATATTTATTTTGCTGTTTAAGTTGGGGGTGTGACACCTTTGGCTTAGCCATGAAACCCTCATACTGTGAAATCAGTATCCTTCTTTGATTTGATCTAACTTCCTCACTTCCCTCACAGAGTATCTCAATCTTTTTCCATATTTGCTTGGCAGTGTCACAGTTGACAATGTTGTTGTACATTACATTGTCAAGTTGACTCAATCAAAATTAATTACAAGCTGCTATCTAGGGAAACTTTCTCTTTTTCGGGATCAGTATACTCAGCAGGACCTTTTGGAGCATAAAGAGCTGGGATAATCATGTCTTCATCTGTAGATTCCTCAATTCTAACCGTAGGAATGAAAGGTCCATCCTTGATGATCTGAATGTAGAGTGGATTGACCATCTTGATAAACAGCATCATTTTCTTTTTCCAAAGAGTGTAGTTAGCTTTGTCAAAGGCAGGAATTTTGATGCTACTGATTTTCTGTGTATTTATTCTTCCAAGATCTTGAATCTGTTTACTTTCAGATTTGGCTGTGATGCTACTTGTTAGGAAATGAATAACACACGGGGGTGAATGTGTTTTGCAGTTTTTGAGATTTTCTTGAATGTTTATGGTTGAACAAAGTAAATTAATTCTTGTAGTGAAATGTGTTCATGCAGAATTTAACTTGCTGAAAAATAAAGAACATAGATCTTGAAAACTCACTTAATTTTATATTAAAATTAAGATTGTTTTGCTACAAATTTTCTAGGCTCTTTATTGATAAAGAGCTTAACTTCTATTTGAGAATGTTACAAGAAATTTTATCTAAATTGTTACAACTGACTAAGGACCAGCGTTAACTTTATAACTCACTTAACTGCTGGTTTACATAGTGTATAATAAGATATGCTATTAGCTTTTCTAAGCTGTCACTTGTCATTTCTATTTATAGAAAAGCAGATCTTCCATTTCTGGATTAGCATATCTTTAGCATCCCGTGTTCACTTTAATCTTCCTTTGTCAGTTAATCTTTACCATTGATCTTGCACATTCTTCAAGCTGCTTTTTGTAGACTTGTCAATCCAGCTGTTGGATTGTTTGTTGATTATTTATCTTGGATATTGAACTGATCTGCAACCTTGTACTTTGAGATTGTACATCGAGATCTCCAGTTTAGGTCTATAGAACACTTGACATCTCGATAAATATATTGGCTTATCGAGATCTCTAGTACTCTATATTTAGTTTGGCTTGTAGAGGTTTTCAGTTCTCTATAAGAGAATATTGGCTTGTCGAGATCTCTAGTCTTTACATCTTCACTTTGATTTATCGATAACTATTAGTTCTCTAGTGGCTTCTTAACTTGTCGATTTCTTGGAGTTCTCAAGTCAAATTAACTTGTCGAAATCTCAGAGTCCTCTACTAAATTTTAACTTGTCGATATCTCTGAGTTCTCTAGTGAATTTTGACTTATCGATATCTCTTAGTTCTCTAGTGGAACTTGACTTATCGATAACTCTTAGTCTTTTAATGAATGTAGGCTTGTCGATAACTCTGAGTTCTCTAGTGAAGAAATGACTTGTCGATATGTCCAATCTTAAGTTCTTCAATTTGGCTTGTCGATATCTTTCTGAGTTCTCTAGTGGCTTTTCTGACTTCTTGATAAGCCATTCTGGAGTTCTCGAATGACTTCTCTATAACATTAAATCTGTGACTTGTAGAGATCTTGACTTAGAGTATTTCTCCAAACAGGTTTATTTAACTCCATGCTTCTTCAAAATTCTTGTGAGGCATGATCTTCATGATCTTCTTCCAGATAGAATCCGTAGACTTGATACTATTTCAGGAAAAAGACTACAGCATGCTCTTTTGCATTTTTATAGACTTTAAGTGTTACAAGTACAAAATACAGATTAAGATAACAATACAACTTACCTGAGTTTGGCCCCAAGCTTAGCTGATTACCACAAATAACAGTTCATTAATCTCCTCCTCGGATCAGATGTCTATTTGGCTTGCTTCATACTTTGATCGAGGACACTAATGATATTGTTATTATTGGAAAATGTGGGTATTGAGCCCCACATTGTCAAGTCATTTTGAGCCGTTCTTGAGTGGGTATCGCTTGGAGTATGTTCTCCTCTGTGAGAGCTTTTCGAGGCACTTTGAAATACTCAAAATGGTTAAGGGATGAATGAGATACGATCATTCAAAGTTGGTCCCTTGAAGGTGGAATTGTAGATGTGAAAACTTGTATCCCACATTGAAATGGAAAAGGGGTTTCCATTGCTTTATATAGTACAACACTTTAGTAGTGTTTAAAAGTGTTAGTAAGGTGTTGCTCCATCACCTACGTGCGCGTGGAGGGGGGGGTGCAAATTGTGGGATCTCGAGGGGTAATCCGAGGCTTGCGAAGCCTTCGGGCTTGCCCGTGTGTGCGACGTGCGGACACGAATGTAGCAGAAAATTGGCCCGAATAATCACGGACTAGTTTTGCTAATTTATTTTTCCACTGGGCTTGGGCTCTTAAATAAATATTCATTATTTTATAAATACGAATATGAATTGATTTGACAGTTATAATTTGATTCAATTATGGATAATAATTGACTCTCGAATTAAATTTAATTAACGCATTTAATTAAATAAGAGAAGTAGTGCACACGTTTCTCTAAGCCTATATATTTTCGCTATAGGGTTTAGGGTTAACCAACTCAGAATACACAGCCGTCCTCCTACACACAAACCCTACCCCCTCTCTCTCTCGGTGATAGTTTCTTACTCATTCAAGCTCGCTGAAGGTGCTCGTTATCCGTAACACCGCCGCTGCCTCGTTTTATCATGGGAAGCTATCGACTCACACATACGGTGAGAGGCGAAATAGCTTTAAGGAGAGAGTTTCGACTGGACTCGAGGATCTCCCTTTGTTTATTCCTTTCTTTCTCTGTTTAATTTCGTTTACTCACGCACACACGTATTTGATTTATATGTATTAATCACAGATTGTATTCACAATCTTAAAGCTATTTATTTTATTCATCTGTGACTGATATATCTGTATCTACTTGTTTTGTTGAGTAACAGATCGATGGAGAACCAAACTGTGAACGATCCGATGAACATGATGGTTGATCCCAACACGCAGATCACTGGATCTGATGGGGTTCACCAGCAGGCGATTAACCCTAACGCACAGATCGTACGATCTGATGGGGGTCAAACACCTGTTGGACATGTGCCTTCGGGACATGTGCATGTGGGACACACTGTCATTGGACAGTTTAGTGTTCCTCTTGGATAGATATCGGCAGGATTCAGTCCTCCGGTCATACCTGTGGTGCCTACTGGTGTGCATACACCTGTAGTACAGACGCACGTACAATATGTTCCACCTGTGGTGTCTGCTACACCTGTTATGCCAACTGTGCCTGCTGCACATGCTGAAAAACTTAAGAAGTTCAACGGAACGAACTTCAAATGTTGGCAACAAAAGATGCACTTTTATCTGACCACGTTGTATATGGATCGCTTTCTTAAGGAAGAACCACCGTTGCTCACTGCTGTGTATGCTGCTGATGTTTGGAAGCACTCCGACTACATCTGTCGGAACTATGTGCTAAATTATTTGTCTGACTCATTATATAATGTATACAGCGCGAAGCCAACATCTAAGGTCTTATGGGAGTCACTTGACCATAAGTATAAAATCGAGGACGCTGGGGCAAAGAAGTGGATTGTTGGCCGCTTTCTTGATTATAAGATGGCAGACTCTAAGACTGTGGTCAGTCAGGTGTAGGAACTGCAGGTGATCATTCATGACATTCATGCTGAAGGAATGGTCATAAGTGAGTCTTTCCAAGTTGCTGCTGTTATTGAAAAGCTTCCACCTGGATGGAAAGATTTCAAGGACTACCTTAAGCACAAGCGAAAGGAGATGTCTATGGAGGATCTTATTGTTAGACTTCGTATTGAAGAAGACAATAGAGGGTCCGAGAAGAAAGTTAATGTTGCCACTGAGAAGGCAAACATGGTGGAGCATGCTCAAAGCTCCAAGCCCAAGAAGACTAATTCTGGTAAGGGGCAAAACTAGCACCCAAGGGAGGGATTTCGAAGTTGAAATTTCAAGGGAAGTGCTACAACTGTGATAAAGTTGGTCATAGGTCTTCTGACTGCAAGAAGCCCAAGAAGCCCAACAAGAAGAAAGAAGCAAACATGGTAGAGAATATCTCCAAGGAGATGGGTGATATAGACCTCTGTGCTACGGTCTCTGAAGTGAACCTGGTCGGTTCTAATCCACATGAATGGTGGATTGATACTGGTGCTACTAGGCATGTTTGCTCATACAAGGCCATTTTCTCTATCCTCAAAGCTTCCGATGCTGTTAAGAAGCTCTATATGGGGAATTCAGCAACTTCTACCATTGAGGGTGAAGGCACGGTGATCCTGAAAATGACCTCTGGGAAGAATCTGACTTTGAAGAATGTACTTTATGTGCCTGATATTCACAAGAACCTTGTGTCTGGTTCTCTGTTGAATAAGCATGGTTTTCGCATTGTAATAGAGTCAGATAAAGTTATTTTGTCTAAGAGTGGTATGTTTGTAGGCAAGGGTTATTTAACCGATGGGCTTTTTAAGCTCAATGTAATGTCCGTTAAGGACGATAATGAAATGAAGAATTCTTCTGCTTACTTGCTTGAGTCTCCTAATTTATGGCATGCTAGATTAGGACATGTAAATTATGACACTTTACGACGTTTAAGTGCAAAAGAATACATACCTAAAATTACTATCGATTTAAAACATAAGTGTGAGACTTGTGTTGAGGCAAAATTAACGAGATCATCATTTAAACATGTGGAAAGGAACACCAAAGTGCTAGACCTAATACATAGCGACATATGATTTAAAATTCGCTCCAACAAGAGGAGGAGACAAGTATTTTATTACATTCATTGATGATTGTACAAAATACTGCTATGTATATTTGTTGAAAAGCAAAGACGAAGCTATAGATAAATTTAAAATCTATAAGGAAGAAGTTGAGACACAACAGACTGAGAAAATCAAAATGATATGAAGCGATCGTGGTGGTGAATATGTTGAACCATTTGGGGAATTCTGTTCACAACATGGTATAATCCATGAGGTCACTGCACCATACTCCCCTCAGTCAAATGGTGTGGCTGAAAGGAAGAATCGCACTCTGAAAGAGATGATGAATGCGATGTTGTTAAGCTCTGGGCTTCCACAATCGATGTGGGGAGAAGCCATCTTAAGCGCAAATAATATTTTAAATATTACGATGCGCAAGAATAAGGATGTAAGTCCTTATGAAATGTGGAAGAAAAAGAAACCAAGTTACCAACACCTGAAAGTGTGGGGGTGCCTTGCAAAGGTACTGATCCCTACACCGAAGAAGGTGAAGATAGGTCCTAAGACTGTGGATTATATCTTCATCGGATATCCTCCACACAGTACTGTATATCGGTTTCTTGTTCATGAATCCAAGATTCCTGATATTCAAAAGAATACCATTATAGAATCAAGGAATGCCTCATTCTCTGAGACGATGTTTCCCTGTAATCCAGGAAACCAACAACCTACGACGTCTAAAAGATCTCATGAGTCGGTAGATGATGATAATGAGAGTGACGAAAGTGAAGACGGAAATGTGGGGGTAGTGAGAAGGAGAAAAAGACAACGAACGGAGAAATCCTATGGGTCTGATTTTATGACCTATCTGCTCGAAGAAGGTGACCCAAAAACCTATAAGGAGGCGGTTACCTAACTTGATGGGCCTATGTGGAAAGAGGCCATCAAGAATGAAGTTAATTCAATTATGCAGAATCATACTTGGGAATTAGTGGACTTGCCAACTGGTTACAAACCATTAGGTAGCAAGTGGGTTTTCAAGAAGAAGTTGAAAACTGATGGCACTATTGATAAGTATAAGGCCAGACTTATGATTAAAGGATACAAGCAATAAAAAGGCCTTGATTACTTTGATACATATACTCCTGTAATGAGAATAACATCCATAAGGATGATGTTTGCTATTGCTACAATGCGTAATCTAACTGTGCATCAAATGGATGTGAAAACAGCTTTCCTAAATGGAGACATAGATGAGGAAATCTATATGGAACAACCCGAAGGGTTTGTTGTCCCAGGACAAGAAAGAAAAGTATGTAGATTGGTGAAATCATTGTATGGTTTGAAGCAAGCGCCTATGAAATGGCATGAAAAATTTGATGAGGTCGTGCTGGCCAATGGCTTCAAAATTAATGAATGTGATAGTTGTGCCTATTACAAGGATAACGAGAGTGGCTATGTCATGATGACATTATATGTAGATGATCTACTTATTGCCGGAAGCAATGATAAAGTGATCAAATCTACCAAGGACATGTTGAAATCAAGATTCTACATGAAAGAGATGGGACTAGCAAATGTAATTCTGGGAATTCAAATTTCTAGAACATCAAAGGGTCTCGCATTAAGTCAACAACATTATGTTGACAAGATCCTTGAGAAGTTTCTTAAGGATGACTTTGAGAAAGCTAGGACACCTGTTGTAATAACCCCAATTTTTGGAATTTTTGAAACCCTTATGAATAGTGTTTTGCTGATTATGCTGAATAAGAAAACTTTTCATGCCACACTATGTAGGGGTTCTGTTATGGATATTCTGAGATTTTATTAGTACTCTATATGGTATATAAGTGTATGTAAAGATCGTCAGAATCCAATTCCGAACACTTTGATTTTTCCCGGAAATCCATTAGATACGGAAAGAATTGAGTATAAGGTAACAGGATAAAAAGGATTTAAATAAAAGGATTATAAGAGAGGATCATGAAAGGAATATAATGTATTGAGAAGGTTAAAGAAACCTAAGTAATAAGATCCCGGGTATGGTCCCTCAAACGATAAACGAAAACGAAAGTTAAGCGAACCGTATAACAGATCAGCGGTCATTAGGCAAACAATTAGGAAGTTAATCAAAGAGATTAGAGGGGATGATGTCATCCAACCAATGAGAAGAGGACAAAGAGGGGAGGATGACATCACATGATGACATAAGCATGACATAGGGAGGAAGGAGATGTGGTTGGTTTATAACCACACAAAATCAAGGTTAGAAAGGTAATTACCCAAAAACAAATCAAAAACAACCAACCAAGGAATCAAATCAAAGCAAAAACACAAAAATCTCTCTTTCTTCCAAGCTTGCTCTCGGCTTTTCTTCTTTTTCAAAGAAGAAATTTCCAAAAATCAAGTTCCAAGCATTGTTAAATCACAAGGTAATTATCTAAGGTTCCTTGTACATAGATATGGATATGCTATAAGTTTAAGCTCCTAATTCCTTCACAATCTCTTCCAATAAATCAAGGAAGAAGATGGTGAATAGTAACCTTCAAGAAATAACTTTAGTTTTCTTGAATTTTTATGAAAGATTAAGGTTATACAAGCAAGGATCAAGGTTCTTTAGGCATTCAAAGCTCTTGTGTTGTGTTAAGAAGCTTCAAGGAAGGTATAATCTCTTAACCAAGCTTTGTTATTGAATGTTAAGAGCATAATATTAGTATTATAGTTCATGAGAGGCTTGATGGTTGTGTATGTAGAGATTAGTTGGTTTTGGGATGTTTTTGGAGTTGTAAATCTTGGTTGTTGATTAATGAACTTAAGTGTAGTTTAAATTCATGATAAAGAATAGTATAAATTGTTAATGTTGAGTTGTTGGGGTTGTTATGATAAAGTATGGATGGAGTTTGGATTGGGTTGTGATTGTGGGTTGATTGTGAGATGATTTGGAGTGGTTTAAAATTGGGTAATCGCGTGAACATAGCCGTCGTAATGCCCGATTTACCGTAGACTGTTTTTGTTCTTAAGATCAGAACCCTTGAACTCACTGTTAGGTTTTGACAATTTCAATGTTTAGATAGTTCATGTTACGAGCTTCGTTTTGATATGTGGTTCGTTTGATTCCGATGAACGGTTTAGGAGAAACGACCGTTTTAAGTAACGGCGTTTCGCGACCGAACCATTACCCCTCGCCTTACTTTGAAACCTTGGTTAAGGACCTTAAAGGACTAATTGGGGTATGAAACAATTATGTTAAGTGGATTAGGCAGTTGGTAAGGTACTCGCGAAAGAATCTCCTTAAAACCCTTAATGGTTAATTTATTAAAAATGGTGGAGCCGAGAGTACTCGAGCGACTTAAGTGAATCGTTAAGCGCGAAAGCGAACTTTAGGACTCTAAATGGTTAAAGTCTAGTTTTTTAAGCGACCGGGGTTTAATTCCGACTTATGTTGTTGTTCATAGGTTATCAGACCCACTCTAAGCTTAAGTCTATCCGGGAGCACTCAGCCAAGTTTTCTACCCGTTATACTGTTGTTGTGATGTATATCGGTATATGCATGATCTTGTGATAAATGCATATTTGTTATTAGCAAATTCTTGCGATATATTGTAGCATGTGATATGGTATATATGCATGCATGTTTCATATTCTTGATTTATATATCTGTTGGTTCAAATGCTTATAGTTGCATAATACCTATGCTAGAGATAAGCGGTATTTGAGTTTACCCTTAGTATAGGGGATAAAAAGGTGAACATATTTCTAAACCGGGAGTCGATGTTCCCGAGAATATTATATATATTTTATATATATATGGTTATAGTTTTCAAAACTATTAATCGAATAAGGTTTATTCGATAACTTTAACTTTATTTTATTTATTGAATATTATTTCGAATATTCATCCGAGGACTTATGACTCCTTTGATTGTATTAATTGAATATTATTTCGAATATTCATTCGAGGGCTTAAGACTCAGTTTATATTATTTAATGATTATTATTTGGATATTCATTTGAGGATGTATGACTCATTTATTTATTTAATGAATATTATTTATACTATTCATTCGAGGTATTATGACTCCGCGTATTATTTAATATTCTTTATTTTATTAAAGAATAATGTTCGATAATCAAACTTACTTTTGATTATTCAAATAAAGATATTACTTTCGTATAAGTATATCTTTGATTATTTACTATTCATTTCAAGTATAAGTTTTCCAACTTCTGCCTCAATTATTCTTTATGGGAATATTATTTAAATAATAATATTCAGATATTTTCTAAATACATTGGGACTGATTTATTTTATTAAATCAGCATTGCTCCAACCACTCCTTAAAGTGTTTTCGAGTCTTTAAAATGATTTTTCAAAGTTAGAGCGGATCCCAAAACTCATTTTTTGTTTTTTATGATCTTCCTTTTTAAAGGGGATTTAAATACTCGCTCGAAACCAGAGGGATCCGGCTCTGTGGTGTATTTTATATTCGCAACAAGGTTGCAGTTTTGGTAAATGAATTGATTACTTACCCAACGTTCGGGAAGTAAGTCCATCTATCGAGTCGGCGTAAGCAACATGGGCTCAGTGGGCGTCCATGATAGTGTAAGTGGCTCAGTGGGAGTCCATCAAATGCATAAGTGGCTGAGTGGCAGTCCAGCATAAGGTCCTATTGCGACCAGGGTGATGACCAGTGGGGAATTCGTCCATCTACTAGTAGAAAAGGTTACTTATTGGTATCTTTGCCTGATCAGCAAGATATCAGGTTTATGCCAAAATTCTTTCCTTTCCAAATTTATTGGATATTGTAATTCTGTTCATACTTTACATGACAGAGGTTTTCAAGAAACGTATGTATATATATAGGTGTATATATATATCAGGACTTAATGAAGTATATCATAACTTCATTTCCTTCAAAATATTTCAAAGATTGAATCTATTCAAGTCTTATCTTGTAGTCTCATCAGTGTGATGAACTTTTGAAACTAATTATAACTTGAACGGTGGTAGTTCAAGTAGTATTCGGAAAAGATATAAGTATATTGGAGTATCTTGTAACTTCATCTTTTAAACTTATATCTAGTAAATGATTATCTTATGCATATCAAAGACTTTCAGAAAAATGTTGAGACAAGGTTAGATATATGAGATCACCTTGCAACGATATTTTTATACAGTTATAAACTGGAACTTTGTGTATATTATACATGGAAGAGGACTTCCAAGATTTTGAAAGGTATATATGTATATATACTGAATATTTTGTGACTTCATCGCATTAAGATATCAAACTTGGTTCATTTCTTTTGACCAAGACTTTCATGAGTACTATGAGAAGGCTCGCATATTGTAAATCATTATACATATTATTTTGGTGGGCTTGCTGCTCACCCTTGCTTTCTTCTTTCATCACACAACACCACATAGAAAAGATGAACAGGACCAAGCTTCCAATTCGCAAGCGGTTAGAAAATGTTCTGTAGTTTTCTGGAAGCGTTGATGCCGCCGTAGCTGAGGTAGGAGCTACCAATAGGCTAGGTTTTCAACTATTGATAAACCAGACTTATGTATAATATGAATTGTAATAATGGCAAAGAAATGTAAATTTATTCAGAAACCCTTTTGAGGTGTAATGACTTATAATTGTGGAATAACATGACTTATGTTATTTTTGGTATTCATCTCTGAGACTATAACTTGTGGTGTGTGTGTGTATATTGTGGGGTCACAGTACAGAGTAGTTGATTGTTTATTAAGATTGGGTGTTATTAAGGGAAATGGAACTCGTGACAACCCGGATCCCCGACCCCAGATTTGGGGGTGTTACAGAAGTGGTATCAGAGCTAAGTGTTATAAACCTCAGAGATGATGTGACGTTAAGATAATAAGTTCACTAAGATAATAAGAACTCTTGCCAAGTTCATAGTCGGACTACCTAACGTAGTACTGACAGTTAAAACCCTTATGGGAACCCTTATAAATATCGTGATAGTAGCGTAGTTCGTTATCGTATATGGTAGCGGGACTCCGAACCCTGAGGTTGAGAAGTGACAGCGCGATGATGTTTTATTACTAATTGGAGATCGGATTGTGGATCCGATAGAGCGTCCTAACGTAGGACCGGATGATGTTCATATTGAGGATATAATGGTTGAGGATGTTGTCCTAGATGGGATTGTTGCTGAGGAGGATCTCGTGGAAGATCCTAACAAGAATGAATAAAGGACCATTGAGGAATTGATGACCATGGTTAGGGAAACTACCAGAGGTAGGATTGGCCGGTCACTACCGGAGGTTCGTTCAAGTTTGTAAAGATAGTAGCCCCTTTAACGCGGCTTACTCGTAATACTGAGAAGTTTGAATGGACAGAGAAATACGAGAAAAGCTTTTAACAACTAAAGCAAAGGTTGGTGACGACCCCTATGTTGGCATTGTCGGATGGAAAAAGGAGATTTTGTGATTTGTATTGACGCTTCGCATAAGAAATTAGGGTGCTTCTTATACAGCACAACAAGGTAATCGCGTACGCGTCAAGACAATTAAGGGAATTTAAAATTCGATATCCCCACCCATGAGCTTGGGCTCATGGCAATAGTTTTGCCCTAAAGATTTGAGGCACTACTTGTATAGAGAGAAGTGTGAGATTCACAAACCATAGGAGCTCTAGTACATTTTTACGTAGAAAGAGCTCAACATACGCCAGAGGAGGCGGTTAGAGCTAATCAAGAATATTGATTGGGAGATTCTTTATCATTCGGGGAAAGCCCATGTGGTGGCTGATGCCCTTAGTAAAAAGGAGAGACTCAAGATGATCATGTCTTTGAGAGAGTTTATAAGAGATTTTGAGAAAATGGAAATAGAAGTGAAGGTAACCGGAGCCGGTACCGAAAAGATGTTTGAGATTGCAATACAGTCCGAATTATCGGAAGAGAACATATTGTGCCAGAAAAAGTGATGAATGAAGGCAGAGAGCTAACAATTAGATAAAAGATTAATACCGAGAAAGATGATAAGGGAATAATGAGGTATTCCTACAGAATTTGGGTTCCAAATGTTCAAGAGCTTAAAGATGAGATCTTAGATGAAAGCTAGTTTGAGGAATAAGATTTAGGGCAAACCCTGAATGTGATAGTCAGGGAGGACGCCATCAAGATAGAAGGAACCCATAACATAATGAAGTGGAAAATGAGGATTTTAACCTATAAGATAACCCCAAGTATGGGAGAAGGATGAAACATTTCATACTAAGGAAACAGAAAGACGAGTAAGGAAAGGAGACCCGAGACGGTACTCCTATACGGCAATTCATGGACCTGTCTAAAAAGAACTTAGACTACTATCCCCAACCACCACCTTGAGGAAAAAATGTGGTGAGAAATTCTTTCAGGGCATTTAAGTCGCTAAGTCCTTAGAGTTCCAAGGAACAAGCTGAACCAATCGAGGCAAGAACCTCGCTAAAGGAAATATAGGAATCATTTGAGATTCTAAGTGATGGACGAATCACAAAAGACTATTTTTGTCACTTACCCTCCTAAGAGAAGGGCCACCACTGGTGAAAGACCAAGAAAGGCACGGAGCCAGAGGTTAGAATAAACTGATTAAAGTTCAGTCAATTGTTTTCGGGAAAGTAATTCCCAAGGTTATGGAGATAGTGTAAAAGCTTTAGAGTCAGAACAAAGGCGGACGAGTATGATGAAATATGAAGCTAAGTTGTAAAAGTTGTCAAGATTCGTTCTGATGACAAGAATCCCAGAACGATGTGATGCTTGAAGTCAATGATTAGTGGGTTCATGAAATAATGATAAGAGAAAGGAAAATAAAAAGAAACTGAAGTGGAAAGGAATATAAAGGCAATAGAGTTTGAGGAATGATAAGGGAGTTGGGTATGAGGAAACCCTAAAGACTCGTAGCAATAGAAATAGAAAAGTATGTAATTGTCAGGATGAGGGTGATTCACCATGAGTTAAAGTTGATGATTGAAGGAATAAGAGATACATATATTTTATCCCTTGTAAGTTGGGAGGATTTGAGGAAACCTTGAGATAGTTCGAAGGATAAATATTGAGACGCGGATAGACTGAGGAGACAAGGAAGTAAGAAATTAGGAAAATTGGATGAAGGAAGTGACCTTCAAGAATGTGAAGTATATGTAAGACCGGTGGCATGATACCCAGGAAGGGAGACACCAGGAATGAGAGATATCCCAACATTGAGATGACTGTTGAATTAAACAACAAAAGTAAATAAGGAATTATTAAGAAGAGGTTCACGTTGAACACGACCAATATCTTCCAGAACATCCTTGTTATCGTTACCAAATTAGACAAGAAAAGCAGATAACCGTTGTTATCTTTTGGAGGCCATATTGATTGACCTCATTTTGAATACAGATGTTATTGTGAAAATTAGGCATATACTATCGAGGTGGGAATGATTGAATAAGACACCCCTATCAGGGATGTATGACTTGATTTATCCATGGAAGGATGCATGTACCCTTTTTAAAGGTGGAATTAAGGATAGAACATCGGTAACTTAAAACGAATCCTAGGGGAATGCATAAAGGTTGGCATTTCATCCTTAATAGGGATAGTATGAGTTTTGACAGTATGAATTGGAAAGGATTAAGGTAATAACAACCTTTAAGGATTAGTGGAGAAATTTTTCAGAAGTATATAGACAATGATTCTGGTATTAATAAATGGTATTTTGATATGCCCTGTATCTAGGGAATACAGGAGGAACGATTCAAGGATAACCTTAGAGGTTTTACAAGGAGAAAGGTAATATTCAAAATTCTCAAGAATAGAAATGTTGATAAAGGAAATGTGACGTAATTATAATGATGCCAAGTGGGGCACGTGTTAAACCACGAGAAAGTATGGATCGAACCAGTAAAGGTCGAAATTAGTCAGGGCAATTAGGACCTAAGATAAAAGATGTTCTAAGTACGATCGAGAGTCAGTCGCGACAGTGAGTAACCTCTAAAGACTGAGGCAATAACTTATGGAAAATGGTGATATTTTTTTTACTTATAAGATTTTAAGGAAAACATCTTCACATAAGCTGTGATTGAAATGAGGTAGAAAATTATTTGGAGGTGGTTAAAATGACATTGACTGTAAGGAAATTTTACTATCAGGAAAGGCCAAAGAGGTGGCCGACACTTTAAAGGTAAGAGGATAATTATAGGCGCTTGTGCCAAAGGAATACAGTGATGATGGTTAAAGCTATGAAGGTTGTATTATGGTTTGGAAGATTGACATTCCTTCTGATGACTGTGCAATACCCAACCGTAATAGTAGTTGGTAAAGGTTTAATTCGTGTAATCGCCATGAGCGGGCTATCTATCTCAGGAGATACTATCTTGAGATAAGCCAGGACCATGTTTCAAAAAGGACTAGACGAACCCTTGAGTTAAGTCTTCTATTTAAGGCATACGAGTAAGAATGGTATTAACCTGCTATCGTTGCTTTGATTGAAACTCTTCTGCAATTTTATCTGCTTTATGTCATGAAAGTACGTCAGAGTTTGGAGTGTTCTTCATGAATCATGAAAGGTGATTATGTTAACTCCTTAGAAGAATTTGATACGACAGTTATGGACTCCGTATAGTTAGATACTAAGGGTATACGCAACTACTTGCTTATTTCCAAGGAAAATGAATGACGATAGTAGGTCAGTGGTGGACCATAGTAGTGCAGCAATGATTCTGCGAGTAATGAGCTGATTACAACCGTGAGAGTTGTATTGGAATGGATGTTGAGATTGAGTACCACTAATCGGGTCGTGGTAGTGTATAAGTTATCATTGATAGACTAATTAAGTAGAGTATCTACCTATTGAATATTTATTCCCTCTTATGAAGAGAGAGTCGTATTACTATATGAGGAAGGTTGCGGTGCGAGCATAGAATCCTAGTAACGGTGATATATAGAATGAGATCCCAGATTCGATTTTCGATGTCGAGGGAGTTTCAAAGGTGATTGTGTATAAGCTCGAGGAAGAGTATGGGTCCATAGAATGATGGACGGGATAGCGAAAATATTTAGGCATGTGAAATACGATGCTATAATACTTGATGTTGATATAAATACATATATGTTTTGTTCTCCTATGACAAACCTCTATAGTTCAGAGGTAGATTCCAAGCCAGATATTTTTTGGCAATATTTTTTTTCATATATACAATTCTCTTCAATTCGTTCTTTTCTCTTCTTTTCATTTTGTATAAGCTGAGAAGAACAACCCTTCCAGAAGGGGAGGTATTGCCGAATGACTATCTATCTGTGTGATAGAAGCCGAGTAGGATACTAGCTATTGTTTAATTGCTTGTCAAGTACTAAAGGCTGGCCACCTTCTGTACTAACTATGCAATGTAACAAGTGTTCATGATCATAGTGATCTCACAATGAATTCTTTTACTTCTATATGATTGATCAAACTTTGGGAAATAGAAACAGCTGAAAAAGGAGTAATAAAGTTGTGGTAGTATTCGGAATGGAAACACATTCGTGATACTAAGGTTGGCGTGGTTATTAAAAGGTTATAGAACGCTAACGAGCAAAAGTATAACCAGTATAATATTAGGAACGGAAGGTAGTAGCGATTACGAACTGTAAAAGAATGGGTATTGAAAAGCAAAAGCTCTAATGCTAAAAGCTATAATGAGAGTCTGTGCAATAGACTTGAAAGAATTTGGAATGATCACTTAACACGGATCGAGTTTTCTTACGACAATAGATCATATGTCATTATCGAGATGTCTCCTTATGAGATCCTTGGGGGAAGACAATGTCGATCTCCCTTATGTTAGGATGAAGTTGTAGAGCGCAAGATGCTCGGACCCGCAGTAGTCCAAAGGACCAAGGATTTAATAGATCTAATCAGAGGACGGCTGGTAGTAGCCCAAGATAGACATAAAAAGTATGTTGATTTGACACGAAAGGACAAGGAATGGGAAGTAGGGGATCTAGTGTTGTTATAGGTATTCCCTTAGAAGGGGTTAATGAGATTCGGAAAGAAAGGAAAGCTAAGTCCACCAATTGTTGAACCCTTGGATATATTAAGAAGTATTGGGAGGTTAGCATATGAGCTAGCCTTACCCCCGAACATGTAGCAAGTTCATAACATGTTCCACATATCAATGTTAAGGAAGTGTAATTCAGATGCCAGATAAATAGGGGCATATGAGCGCATAGACATGCAACCCGACGTAACCTATATGGAGCAACCAGGAAGGGTTATAGAGTGAAAAGGAACAAGTGCTTAGGAGAAGGGTTATCAAACTAAGCAGAGTTGGTGGTAGGACCACAATGTGGAAAAATTACGTAAGAGTTAGAAAGTGCAATGCTAAGAAAGTATCCCTACTCATTTTCTATTTGATTCCGGGACGGAATCCTTTTAAGGAGGGGAGACTGTAATAACCCTAATTTTTGGAATTTTTGAAACCCTTATGAATAGTGTTTTGCTGATTATGCTGAATAAGAAAACTTTTCATGCCACACTATGTAGGGGTTCTGTTATGGATATTCTGAGATTTTATTAGTACTCTATATGGTATATAAGTGTATGTAAAGATCGTCAGAATCCAATTCCGAACACTTTGATTTTTCCCGGAAATCCATTAGATACGGAAAGAATTGAGTATAAGGTAACAGGATAAAAAGGATTTAAATAAAAGGATTATAAGAGAGGATCATGAAAGGAATATAATGTATTGAGAAGGTTAAAGAAACCTAAGTAATAAGATCCCGGGTATGGTCCCTCAAACGATAAACGAAAACGAAAGTTAAGTGAACCGTATAACAGATCAGCGGTCATTAGGAAAACAATTAGGAAGTTAATCAAAGAGATTAGAGGGGATGATGTCATCCAAACAATGAGAAGAGGACAAAGAGGGGAGGATGACATCACATGATGACATAAGCATGACATAGGGAGGAAGGAGATGTGGTTGGTTTATAACCACACAAAGTCAAGGTTAGAAAGGTAATTACCCAAAAACAAATCAAAAACAACCAACCAAGGAATCAAATCAAAGCAAAAACACAAAAATCTCTCTTTCTTCCAAGCTTGCTCTCGGCTTTTCTTCTTTTTCAAAGAAGAAATTTCCAAAAATCAAGTTCCGAGCATTGTTAAATCACAAGGTAATTATCTAAGGTTCCTTGTACATAGATATGGATATGCTATAAGTTTAAGCTCCTAATTCCTTCACAATCTCTTCCAATAAATCAAGGAAGAAGATGGTGAATAGTAACCTTCAAGAAATAACTTTAGTTTTCTTGAATTTTTATGAAAGATTAAGGTTATACAAGCAAGGATCAAGGTTCTTTAGGCATTCAAAGCTCTTGTGTTGTGTTAAGAAGCTTCAAGGAAGGTATAATCTCTTAACCAAGCTTTGTTATTGAATGTTAAGAGCATAATATGAGTATTATAGTTCATGAGAGGCTTGATGGTTGTGTATGTAGAGATTAGTTGGTTTTGGGATGTTTTTGGAGTTGTAAATCTTGGTTGTTGATTAATGAACTTAAGTGTAGTTTAAATTCATGATAAAGAATAGTATAAATTGTTAATGTTGAGTTGTTGGGGTTGTTATGATAAAGTATGGATGGAGTTTGGATTGGGTTGTGATTGTGGGTTGATTGTGAGATGATTTGGAGTGGTTTAAAATTGGGTAATCGCGTAAATATAGCCGTCGTAATGCCCGATTTACCGTAGACTGTTTTTGTTCTTAAGATCAGAACCCTTGAACTCACTGTTAGGTTTTGACGATTTCAATGTTTAGATAGTTCATGTTACGAGCTTCGTTTTGATATGTGGTTCGTTTGATTCCGATGAACGGTTTAGGAGAAACGACCGTTTTAAGTAACGGCGTTTCGCGACCGAACCATTACCCCTCGCCTTACTTTGAAACCTTGGTTAAGGACCTTAAAGGACTAATTGGGGTATGAAACAATTATGTTAAGTGGATTAGGCAGTTGGTAAGGTACTCGCGAAAGAATCTCCTTAAAACCCTTAATGGTTAATTTATTAAAAATGGTGGAGCCGAGAGTACTCGAGCGACTTAAGTGAATCGTTAAGCGCGAAAGCGAACGTTAGGACTCTAAATGGTTAAAGTCTAGTTTTTAAGCGACCGGGGTTTAATTCTGATTTATGTTGTTGTTCATAGGTTATCGGACCCACTCTAAGCTTAAGTCTATCCGGGAGCACTCAGGCAAGTTTTCTACCCGTTATACTGTTGTTGTGATGTATATCTGTATATGCATGATCTTGTGATAAATGCATATTTGTTATTAGCAAATTCTTGCGATATATTGTAGCATGTGATATGGTATATATGCATGCCTGTTTCATATTCTTGATTTATATATATGTTGGTTCAAATGCTTATAGTTGCATAATACATATGCTAGAGATAAGCGGTATTTGAGTTTACCCTTAGTATAGGGGATAAAAAGGTGAACATATTTCTAAACCGGGAGTCGATGTTCCCGAGAATATTATATATATTATATATATATGGTTATAGTTTTCAAAACTATTAATCGAATAAGGTTTATTCGATAACTTTAACTTTATTTTATTTATTGAATATTATTTCGAATATTCATCCGAGGACTTATGACTCCTTTGATTGTATTAATTGAATATTATTTCGAATATTCATTCGAGGGCTTAAGACTCAGTTTATATTATTTAATGATTATTATTTGGATATTCATTTGAGGATGTATGACTCCTTTATTTATTTAATGAATATTATTTATACTATTCATTCGAGGTATTATGACTCCGCGTATTATTTAATATTCTTTATTTTATTAAAGAATAATGTTCGATAATCAAACTTACTTTTGATTATTCAAATAAAGATATTACTTTCGTATAAGTATATCTTTGATTATTTACTATTCATTTCAAGTATAAGTTTTCCAACTTCTGCCTCAATTATTCTTTATGGGAATATTATTTAAATAATAATATTCAGATATTTTCTAAATACATTGGGACTGATTTATTTTATTAAATCAGCATTGCTCCAACCACTCCTTAAAGTGTTTTCGAGTCTTCAAAATGATTTTTAAAACTTAAAGCGGATCCCAAAACTCATTTTTATATTTATGATCTTCCTTTTTAAAGGGGATTTAAATACTCGCTCGAAACCAGAGGGATCCGGCTCTGTGGTGTATTTTATATTCGCAACAAGGTTGCAGTTTTGGTAAATAAATTGATTACTTACCCAACGTTCGGGAAGTAAGTCCATCTATCGAGTCGGCATAAGCAACATGGGCTCAGTGGGCGTCTATGATAGTGTAAGTAGCTCAGTGGGAGTCCATCAAATGCATAAGTGGCTGAGTGGCAGTCCAGCATAAGGTCCTATTGCGACCAGGGTGATGACCAGTGGGGAATTCGTCCATCTACTAGTAGAAAAGGTTACTTATTGGTATCTTTGCCTGATCATCAAGATATCAGGTTTATGCCAAAATTCTTTCCTTTCCAAATTTATTGGATATTGTAATTTTGTTCATACTTTACATGACAGAGGTTTTCAGGAAACGTATGTATATATATAGGTGTATATATATATCAGGACTTAATGAAGTATATCATAACTTCATTTCCTTCAAAATATTTCAAAGATTGAATCTATTCAAGTCTTATCTTGTAGTCTCATCAGTGTGATGAACTTTTGAAACTAATTATAACTTGAACGGTGGTAGTTCAAGTAGTATTCGGAAAAGATATAAGTATATTGGAGTATCTTGTAACTTCATCTTTTAAACTTATATCTAGTAAATGATTATCTTATGCATATCAAAGACTTTCAGAAAAACGTTGAGACAAGGTTAGATATATGAGATCACCTTGCAACGATATTTTTATACAGTTATAAACTGGAACTTTGTGTATATTATACATGGAAGAGGACTTCCAAGATTTTGAAAAGTATATATGTATATATACTGAATATTTTGTGACTTCATCGCATTAAGATATCAAACTTGGTTCATTTCTTTTGACCAAGACTTTCATGAGTACTATGAGAACGCTCGCATATTGTAAATCATTATACATATTATTTTGGTGGGCTTGCTGCTCACCCTTGCTTTCTTCTTTCATCACACAACACCAGATAGAAAAGATGAACAGGACCAAGCTTCCAATTCGCAAGCGGTTAGAAAATGTTCTGCAGTTTTCTGGAAGCGTTGATGTCGCCGTAGCTGAGGTAGCAGCTACCAATAGGCTAGGTTTTCAACTATTGATAAACCAGACTTATGTATAATATGAATTATAATAATGGCAAAGAAATGTAAATTTATTCAGAAACCCTTTTGAGGTGTAATGACTTATAATTGTGGAATAACATGACTTATGTTATTTTTGGTATTCATCTCTGAGACTATAACTTGTGGTGTGTGTATGTATATTGTGGGGTCACAGTACAGAGTAGTTGATTGTTTATTAAGATTGGGTGTTATTAAGGGAAATGGAACTCGTGACAACCCGGATCCCCGACCCCAGATTTGGGGGTGTTACACCTGTGGATATGACTTTGCACTTATCCAAGAACAAAGGTGTATATGTTTCCCAATTGGAATACTCGAGGATAATTGGTAGTCTGATGTACCTCATGAGTTGTACAAGACCAGACATTGCATACTCAATTAGCAAGTTGAGTAGGTTTACGAGTAATCCGGGAGCTGATCACTGAAAAGCGATCATAAGGGTACTAAGGTACTTGAGGGGAACTCGAGACTATGGACTGCACTATGGAAGATACCCAGCAGTATTAGAAGGATATACTGAAGCAAACTGGATATCTAGCAAGAAGGCACTTAAGTCTACGAGTGGCTATGTGTTTACATTAGCTGGAGCGGCAATATCATGGAAATCCTCAAAACAAACGGTGATAACTCATTCCATGATGGAAGCTGAGTTTGTGGCACTAGATAAATGCGCCGAAGAGGCTGAATATCTACGTCAGTTTCTGGAGGATATTCCAAGATGGCCAAAGCCTATAACTGCAATAGGGATTCACTATGATAGTCAATCCGCTATTGGTAGAGCACAGAGCATAATGTATAATGGAAAGTCTCATCATATACGATGATGACACAGTTCCATTAGACAATTGATCTCAACCGGAATTATCACTATTGACTATATACCGTCAAAAGATAATATCACGGATCCACTAACCAAAGGGTTATCAAGAGAAGTGTTTGAGAAATCATCGAGAGGGATGGGCCTTAAGCCTATAGCTTAATGGCATCATGGTGGATACCCAACCATTGCTGACTGGAGATCCCAAGAACTTGGTTCAATGGGACAACTAAATCATGATGACCAAATCACTGTGGGGGTAACCCCTGGCCTGTTCCTATGATGAGGAAACAGTGAGACCCGTAAGGTACGAGGTTGAGCTTTGAGCTTTTGATGATCTTTGACGAATACATGGAGTTCAGGAGTGAACGCATGGAATTCAGTTGAGTAAACACGGGTTACTCTATAAGATAAAGATCACCTATGTGGGAGAGAAGTGGGGCCGCTTCAAAGGAGAATTGCGAGGCACAATTCCTTAGAAACTCCTGCAGAACCAGGACGATGTTCCATGGCCAAAATGGACATACTCAAGAGAGCTGAACGAGTCAGAAACGATATAGTGATAAGTATATCATCGTTTACACAAACGGTCAAACAGTTCAAGGACAAGCACGTCTACTGTCTACTTGTAAAGTCGGTATGCTTAGTCGAGCGAAGGTTCAAGGAGCATTCTCTACCTATCGTATGCTATATCTGATCGAAGAAACTATCACCAAGTCAAACTCCGTATCTGTCTGTCTGGTGTGTGCTACTGAAATATCAATCTCATCCATGTGGGGGATTGTTGGAAAATGTGGGTATTCAGCCCCATATTGTCAAGTCATTTTGAGCCGTTCTTGAGTAGGTGTCGCTTGGAGTATGTTCTCTTCCGTGAGAGCTTTCCGAGGCACTTTGAAACACTCAAAATCGTTAAGGGATGAATGAGATACGATCATTCAAAGTTGGTCCCTTGAAGGTGGAATTGTAGATGTGAAAACTTGTATCCAACATTGAAATGGAAAAGGGGTTTCCATTGCTTTATATAGCACAACACTTTAGTAGTGTTTAAAAGTGTTAGTAAGGTGTTGCTCCATCTCCTACGTGCACGCGCAGGGGGGGTGCAAATTGTGAGATCTCGAGGGGTAATCCGAGGCTTGCGAAGCCTTCGGGCTTGCCCGCGTGTGCGACGTACGGACACGAATGTAGCAGAAAATTGGCCCGAATAATCACGGACTAGTTTTGCTAATTTATTTTTCCACTGGGCTTGGGATCTTAAATAAATTTTCATTATTTTATAAATACGAATATGAATTAATTTGACAGTTATAATTTGATTCAATTACAGATAATAATTGACTCTCGAATTAAATTTAATTAACGTGTTTAATTAAATAAGAGAAGTAGTGCAGACATTTTTCTAAGCCTATATATTTTCACTATAGGGTTTAGGGTTAACCAACTCAGAATACACAGCCTTCCTCCTAAACACAAACCCTACCTCTCTCTCTCTCTCTCTCTCTCTCTCTCTCTCTCTCTCTCGGTGATAGTTTCTTACTCGTCCAAACTCGCTGAAGGTGCTCGTTATCCGTAACGCCGTCGCTGCCTCGTTTTATCCTGGGAAGCTATCGACTCGCACATACGGTGAGAGGTGAAATAGCTTTAAGGAGATAGTTTCGACTGGACTCCAGGATCTCCCTTTGTTTATATCTTTTATTTCTCTGTTTGATTTTGTTTACTCACGCACACACTTATTTGATTTATATGTATTAATCGCAGATTGTATTCACAGTTATCTCCAGTGATCTTTGACATCATCACTTATATTTTACAGAAAGATTAGTTCAATTACAGAAAAATAGAATACACTTTTTTTCAACACCATATATCCTTCACATTTTTTATGTACATTTACGATCATGTATTTCGGATACACGTTGTATTGTGCATGCATCCGTATGAAAATTTTCATGTAATTTCCGGTTTATGGTGAAAATGACAAGAATGATTATTCTGCAGTTGAAAGGGGAGCCTTTTCTATGATGAAAAATGATAAAGGTTAAACAACCTTTAAGAACAATATGATATAAAACTGTAATTTGTTAGAGAGATTAATCAAGAGATACCAAATGAGAGAGAGATGAGAGAGATCGGAGAGAAAAGAGATGAGAAGTAAGTGTTTGTTATTTTTTTTAATTTCTTGAATCAATTGTATAGAATGGATTCACAGCTTTATACAATTGGAAATGTTCAACTAACTTTCCCGCCAAATTTATCACAAAGTCTTATTTTGACTTATTTGATTTTCACAACTCAAACCTCCTATAACATATCTCCCCCTTCTAAAAAGGCTTGACCTCAAGACTGAATAAGCTCTCATTGAATATCAAAATCTGGAAATTGTTGAATAAACTTGACAGCGGATTCCCAAGAAGCTTTAGAGAGAGGAATATCCTTCCATTGAACTAAAAATTGAACTTGTGCCACGTTATTGATCTTCTGAACTCTACGAGCTAAAATGGACTGGGGTAGCTTAGCAGTAGTAGCATTCTGCATAAAACTAGGTAGTACTACAGTTAACGGTAAAACACCATGAAAAGCTTTGAGTTGAGAGACATGAAATACATCATGTATAGTAGCAGGACTAGGTAATCTCAACTTATAGGCTACATTAACCACCACACCAACAACCTGAAAAGGACCATAATACTTAGGAGAAAGCTTCTGATTAGACCTTAGTTGCACAGAATTTTGTCTGTAAGGCTACAATTTTAACCAAACCCAGTCATTGAGCTGAAATGTTCTTTCAGACCTTTTTTTATGAGCTTGACATTTTATTCTAGACTGAGCTCTAAGCAACTGGTTCTTAATATCAGCTAGAACTGATTCTCTTCTTTGTAAGCTTCTGTCAACCTCTGCATTAGCAATTTTGGCAATTCAGTTATAAAGTCCATTGAGATGTCAATCCAAACTTCTTCTGGAATAGGTAGTGGTTGTAACAGACCCGGATAAGCAGATAAATCACTTTTACTACTTTGACAAATAATACAATTCCTAACAAACTGTCTAATGTATGTAGTCATGCCCGTCCAGTAAAACAACTGTTTAACCCTTCTGAGAGTCAAATCCCTACCTGAATGACCAGCTTCTGGAGAAGAGTGATGCCACCTGATAATTTTGTTCTTTAAGTCAAGTTGATTTCCCACTACTACTCTATTATGTTTTTTAACAACCCATCATGATAAAAATAAGAGTCTACAACCTGATTCTGCTGAATTGTGGATAATACTTCTTCTATGAAGGCATCTCCCACATAACTTTGTTTGATCAAATCTTGCAAATTGGAAGAAACTACAGAAATAGCCCAGCATAATATTTCAGATCCCTGATCTCTAGACAAAGCATCATGTAACGACCGGGAAATTTACGTTGTATGATATCATATTTATAATAAAATATGTGTATTAATATGTCATTTATATGTGATTAGATATGTTGAGTCATTAAACCATAACTGCTATGTGATACGTGTTATCTGTTTTGATCCAAATGTGTTTTGGACATTTATTGAGTGTTTTATTGTAAGTTAGATATCTTATATCAAAACCCGTACAGCTCAAAACCATGTTTTAAAAGCCCGTATTTCAAACAAAATCATAGGCCCAATTTTGCCAAAAATGCCCTATACCATATCATTATTCTGAACCCCTAGACGTTTTACAAATTGACCTTTTTCGCGAAAAATGACTTTTCCGGGCCCCTTCGGGTACCAAAAACCCCACAAAAATCACATTTTTATTTTTATATGATCATGAAATTATCATATATCATTTTTCTTTGCATTTTTATAATATTCATAATTTTTGGGAATTTTTAGCATTTATTTTGTATTTATTGGATATTTAAAAATTCAATATTAATACCCAAAAATTATAAAAATTGGGGCCAAATATTTTTATTAGGAGTGTAATTAGCCCCTTATTTTTATTTAGGGGTATTATTTTACATAGTATAAATAGCTGATTTTTCAGTAATTAATTATTAATTTTAATTAAAAATCAGCAAAATAAATCAGAAAATTCAGAAAAGGGAATTAGGGTTTGTGTTGGTGAAGAACAGATAGAGAATCAAAGCTGAATTTGAAGGTGATTCCGGAGTCCAAATCAGTCATGTGAGTATTCGTTTTAAAGCCCAAGAATCGTAGTTTCTGATTATGCAATTAATTTTAGTGTTTGATTTCTAGATTTTAATTTCGTTTTTCGGGTCTAATTTCTTGAATTCGGGTTTTGATTATGGCTGCTTGTTTGATGTTATTGTTGCTGGAAACGATTAGATCGTCAAAAACCGAGTCGAACGGCATCGGTTTCGTAGTGTTTGGTTGTAGTTTGCGTGCTCGTCGGAGAACCGCCGCCATGGCGGTGTTCTTCGTCTCCGGTGATGCTCGACGGGGAAGGAGGACGAAGGGAGGCCTGGGAACGAAGGAGGCATCGTTTGTATTGCTGTGCATCAGAAACAGGGAAGAAACGAACTCGAATCACGACGTTTGGCCGTGTTTTCGTCTCGCCGGGAAAGACGCCGCCGACGTCGGGGTTCTGGGCAGCCAGCCTGTTCTTGTTCGACCCGAGTCGACCCGGTTTCGACCCGGGAAACGACCCGGGTTTGATCCTAAAAACCTAAACTCTGAAATTAGTTTCATATTTCTGGATTTTTATTTATTTATTTTATTTTCTGAAAATTAGAAATTAGTTTTAATAATTTTAATAATTAGGTAATTAATTAATAGATAAGGATTAAAAATGATTAAATATTACGATTAATGATTCGATAATTAGTTAATATTGCGAATAGTGATTCGATAATAAGAATTATTATTCGAGCATTAGTTATTCGAATAATATTGCAGTAATTGTTCGTATCGTATAATTAAATAATAATATATTAGTTCGGTAGTATTCGAGAATAGTGCGTAGCTCGTATTTATACGAGTGTTTAATCGTTGAGTTGGTTTATAATTCGAGTAATTCATAGTTATTCGATAAATAGCGTATCAGTTATTTAAATCGATTGATTATTTGTAAATAATTGATCTAATCAAATAAATAACGATGAGTTGTAAATAATTGCAATAAATTGTGATTAATCCTAATAATTAGGGATTAATTATTTTAAATTAGTAAATAATTATCTATTAATTATTTATTAGTTATTTATTTATCAAATATTTAAAAAGTGATTAATTATTTCGATAATTAGTCACATAATTTTCGATAAATCATAACTTCTTCATTTTAACTCCAAAAATTATAGAAAAATTATTTTTGACTTTTTTTTTTCTTAAATAATTATTCAAAAATTATTTTGGGATTTAAAAATTAGCAATAATTATTTATATTGAATAATAAATTGAATTATCAGTGTTTAATTGATAATAATTCAACCGTTAGTCCGAATTGAGCGAAACGAAAGCCTGTTGACTCAGAAAAATGAATTCTTTTCACTAAAAATAATATGAAGACCTAATTTCTTCTCGAATTTAGTTGATTTTATTGATTGCTTGATTATCAGTCGAAATGTGTGCCAAAACGAGTTCGAAAAATTACGGAAAAATGGGAAATGAAGCAGAAGGTGATCAACGGAGCAATCAGCGAATCGATTTTGATTCTAAAAATTATTTTAACTATAAAAACGATTATGCGCTTATGTGCTTATGTGTATTATGTGGTTAATCGAGTCTTACTTGTTTATATGTAATATTCGAGTTGGTTATAAACGTATGGGTAAATAGTAGGAACAAAATGAAGTCGATTTAAGGTACAACCGAAGTACAAAATGACTTAACCAATCTATTTTGCTAACAGAAACTAAGCTAGCAAGGCAGGTCAAGTAGAGAATAGACGGAAGTGATTTAATTGCAGTAAGTCGCACAGAAGGCAAGTTTTTCCTCTATTCAATTTTCCAGAATAGTGATATTCTCTTCAGATTCTTATTACATTTGCATTACTTTAACTCATTTATTCATATCTCAGTTCGATTCTTGAATTATTCTTTTCATTTGAATTTATTATTCATATTCCAATTATTACTCACAATTATTAATATATTCTGGTGATTAGAATATATTAAAGTATACCGATTGTTCCGTTTGCTATTCTAAGGACTGGATAACATTACTTTTGGGGATTAAGGTTACTTAATCCTAAGGACCGGAACATAAGCGGATCCTTGAGATGGGCCGTAGTGCCTGGGTGCCCGACGGGATCTATATAGTGAAATATAGATCTGCACTGTATCCTGGCTGATCAGCAGGGTATAGCTGCGAACTTGAGTCCAGTGTAGTTCGTTTATATTCGCCAGTAATGGCCTTCTTTTGATTCTTATGAGGTTATATTTTTGCAGATATACCTGGGATACGGATTCAGTTATATTGCTTTAACATTGTGTATATTTGGTAGACTTGTTGAGCAATTTTGGCTCACCCCTTTTTGTTGTTATTCACCTTATTGTTACAGTTAAGAAGGAATATGAAACCCGTTAGAACACGAGTGGTAAAGAAGCGGGTCAAGCCTCGGGATCCTCTTATACCCAAGGTGTTGATCCCTATCCAGGAAGAAAGCTTTGAGTTGCCCGAGCAGGTGGAGTGTTAATAGATAGTATGTGTGTTTGAATAAAAGCTGAACTTAGTTTAAAATGAGTTAGACAATGGTTTGTAATAAAGAAAGTTTGTGAGATTTTGAATGTTGGTTTGTAATAAAAGTAGTTAGTGGTTCTTGTTTTCATACTTCAACCTAGAAAGATCCTGGTAGTTGTTAAGGGGTTTAGTTTCATTTCTTTATTATTTATCAATAAGCTTGTACAGGTTTGGTGATTAGCTCGTAACCCCCAGACTTATACCCCGGGTCTGGAGGGCGTTACAGTTTGGCATCAGAGCTGTAGGTTTGGTCCCTGAAAACAAGAACATTAGGATTAAGATAGGATATAGAGAGCACATAAGATAGGGATAGTCAGATTAGGAAAAATAGTGTTAGGATTTAGGTCAGATTAGAATAGGAAAGTATAAATCTTAGAATTATTTAGTGACCTTTTCTTTTCTTTGGTATATTATTAGATGGCTTCTTTGTCAGAGCGGACTGAGTCAGACCCAGTAGCAGCAGCAGTACTAGCCCCAGCATCAGTGTAGATTTTTCCTCCATTGCCACCACCTCCACCATTACCATTTGGACCAGCACCAGAGATACCACCTCCACTAGAGGTACCAGACTTTGTTGATTATTTCCCTTATGTTGAGCCAGAGATGCCTGACTTTCCACCTTTGGAGTTTCCGATGTTTGATATTCCTGATATGATTGATCTTCCACAGTGGGATGATTTAGAGCCGCAGATTCCAGTACCGTAGCCTGAGATTCCAGATATTCCACAGATAGAGCCAGAGGCAGAGCCACCAGTGTATGCACCTATGGAGCAGCCAGTCTTATTTCCTGCCCCTTTAGCTATTTATGCCCCTATTCCTGGAGTATATCAGTTTCCACAGCAGGAGTTTATGGATGAGATAGTAGTCGGTGGGCCGTTACCTTCTCGAGGTTCTAGCACGGATCTTAGTGAGCATCATACAGTTACTTATCAGCGTTTTCAGGAGGAGAGAGAGGAGAGGGTTCGATGGCAGACCCAGTGCGGAGAGATCCTTGGATTGTTTGAGACGCAGGCAGATGGTCCCGTCCGAGCATTACGATCAGATTACATACTGAGGGAGAGGTTACGTCAGATTCACCGAGTTAGTTCTCAGCAGCTTATGGATCTGAGACAGCAGGATATTAGTGCAGAGACAGCATATCATATAGCATTGGGACTTACCGAGGCAGTGCTAGAAGCATTGCAGGAGGAGTTGAGTCATGTGCCACCAGGGTTCTGAGTCAGGGACAGATGAGACAGTGACTTCAGAGTATAGATGTACATAGAGGTAGCGTAGTATGACCTAGTGAGTAGTGTATATGTGTGTACTAGTAGTTTAACCTGTAGTAGGTTTTGACCTGTAGTAGTAGTATGACTTGTAGCCCCAATGACTTCCAGCGGAGCGAGACTTTTTGTATCAAGCATTTACACCTAAGGCTGGTGTCATATATATATATATATATATATATATATATATAAACTGAACTTTTCAAATTTCTTTTATTTAAATTTCAGTCTTTCCAGTTTTACAGCATTTACTTTCATTTTACTGCTTTACAGTCTTTTATACTATAATTCCTGTTGAAAAAAAAAACATAATAGGATAACCATTTTATTTAACTGCTTACATTTCTAATTTTTATATTCAACAACTATTTTCTTTATATAAATCATGTTAAGTAATACCGGATAAATTGTTTTTCTTACATACTGTCAATTATTTATTAAACTGTTAAATAAATATCACCTGTTTTATTATCAGAAGAAGATGGCACCAAAAAGAAAGACTAGGGCTGAGACCTCTAACAACAATTCTGAAGGCCAGACTAATGAAACCATGAACCAAATGTTCCATCTGATGCAACAACAGATGGTAATGATGCAGCAGCAGATGCAGCATCAGCAACAGCAGATACAACAACAAATGTTACCACAACCACCTCGTCCTGAGCCTCAACCTGTTGTTACTTTTAAGCAGTTTCAGTCAGTTAAACCTCCAAAATTTGATGGGTCTACTGATCCTATTAGAGCTACCACCTGGTTAAAGGAAATAGAGAAAGCTTTTGTACTAGTGAAGGTAGGTGAGGACCAGAAGACTGATTTTGCTAGTTACTTGTTGAAAGGAGAGGCAAATTATTGGTGGGAATCTAAAAAGGCTTTAGAGGGTGAGGATGTTATTGCTTGGGATAAGTTTAAAGAGTTATTTTTAGAAAAGCATTTTCCTCGCTATGTAAGGAATCAGATGCAAATAAAGTTTTTAGAGCTGAAGCAGGGAAGTATGTCTGTAACAGAATATGAAGCCAAATTCAATGAATTGGCTAGGTTTGTTCCGGAACAGGTGGACACTGAAGGGAAAAGAGTGCAGAGATTTCAAGAGGGATTACGACCATGGATACACGGACAAGTTGCAGTTTTTGAATTAGCAACATATACTGCTGTAGTCCAGAAAGCTTTGATCATCGAAGGGGAAAGTGAAAGATCTCAACGAGACAGAGGACAGGGAAGTTTCCAAGACCGTTTCAACAGAAAGCCGGGATTTCAAGCCTGGGCAAATCTGAATTTCAAAAGGATAGGACAGGGTACACAAAAAGCAGGTAATCGTTTCCAAGTCTCCAACCAGCAGGGAATTGTTAAGGTTCCAGGGCCTTATTGCAAAACTTGTGGACGGAAGCATACCGACGTATGTATTAAAGCAGAGGTGACATGTTTCAAATGCAAGCAGAAAGGGCACTACTCTAACGAATGTCCGACAGGAAAAACAGCAGAAATCACTTGCTATCAATGTGGAAGGAGAGGGCATATCGCTAGGAATTGTAAAGGACCAGCAATGGCAGCCAGTATTCCGAAAGTATTGGCATTACCTCCGCCACCGCCGCCAAATCAACCCAGAGCAAGGACTTTTAACATGACCATGAAAGAAGCAGTACAGAATCCAAGTGTGATTGCAGGTACGCTTTTGGTGAACTTCGTAGATTCAAAAGTATTAATTGATTCTGGAGCTACCCGTTCATTTATTTCTGAAGAATTTCTTGATAAGTTACACTGTGAAATTGAATGGTTGGGTGAGACGTTAATTATAAAATTAGCGAATGACGACCAAGTTCCGGTAGATCGAGTATGTCCTGCGTGTGTTATAGAAGTAGTCGGACATCATTTTTCTGTAGATTTAATTCCTTTTAAGCTAGGAGAATTCGATATCATTTTGGGAATGGATTGGTTAGCATGTCATAAGGCTCAGATAGATTGCACGAATAAGAAAGTTGAATTGCGAACTGCGGAAAATGCTACGATAATATTCAAGGGCGAAAAGCAGCAGAATAAATTTCTCACTGTAGTGCAGACCAAACGATTGCTTCGGCAAGGATGTGAGGCGTACATAGCTTACGTGTTAGATACTGAAAAAGGAAGTCCTAAAATAGAAGACATTCCAGTTGTATGTGAATTTTCGGACGTCTTTCCAGACGAGCTTCCAGGGTTACGGCCAGATCGAGAAATCGAGTTCACGATTGATCTAGCACCAGGTACAGAACCAGTTTCGAAAGCTCCGTATCGAATGGCTCCAGTTGAAATGAAAGAATTGTCAACGCAACTGCAAGATCTTGTAGACCGGGGCATTATACGACCTAGTATATCCCCATGGGGTGCACCAGTGTTATTTGTGAAGAAAAAGGATGGCAGCATGCGTTTGTGCATCGACTATAGGGAATTGAATAAGCTCACTATCAAGAACAAGTATCCTTTACCGAGAATCGACGATTTGTTCGACCAGCTAAAAGGAGCTGCATGGTTTTCGAAGATAGATTTACGCTAAGGTTATCATCAATTGAAGATTAAAGCTGAAGATATTCCAAAGACTGCGTTTCGTACGAGATATGGGCATTACGAGTTTCTTGTAATAGCATTCGGTTTAACAAACGCGCCAGCTGCATTCATGGATTTGATGAACAGGATATTCAAGAAATATTTGGACAAGTTCGTGATTGTATTCATTGATGACATCTTGATTTACTCCGAGACAGAAGAAGAGCATGCAGAACACTTGAGGATAGTTTTGGAAATTCTGAGGAAAGAGCAATTATACGCAAAATTCTCAAAATGTGAATTCTGGTTAAGGGAAGTACAATTTCTAGGGCATATCATCAGTAGAGAAGGCATCTAGGTTGATCCAGCAAAGATTGAAGCTGTGTTGAATTGGGAAAGACCAAAGACGCCGACAAAAGTTCGAAGTTTCTTGGGATTGGTAGGATATTATCGAAGATTTGTCAAAGATTTTACAAAGATAGCAACGCCGCTGACTAAGTTAACTCGAAAAAGTGAAAAGTTTGAATGGAATGATAAATGTGAAGAAAGTTTTCAAGAGTTAAAGAATCGGTTGGTGACCGCACCAGTATTGGTATTGCCAGACGAGCAAGGAAATTTCGTCATTTACAGTGATGCTTCGTATCGCGGGCTAGGATGTGTATTGATGCAACACGGTAACGTCATCGCATATGCTTCGAGACAACTTAAACCCCATGAGCAGAAATATCCTACGCATGATCTGGAATTGGCAGCGATCGTATTTGCATTGAAGCTTTGGATACATTATCTCTACGGTGAAAAATACGAAATCTACACGGATCATAAAAGTCTGAAGTATATCTTTACGCAAAGAGAACTGAACATGCGACAACGTCGATGGCTGGAATTGATTAAAGATTATGATGTTACAATCAGTTATCATCCAGGAAAAGCAAATGTTGTAGCGGATGCGCTAAGCAGAAAAGAAAGATTGAATCGGTTAACTTCTTGCGAAGAATTGGCCAAGGAATTCGACAAATTGGAAATCGAGATTCGTATTCCCAATGAATTTGCAGGAACTATCTACGCTATGACTTTCCAACCGGAGTTGTTAGAAAAGATTCGCCGTTGTCAAGATGAAGTGATGAGTCAAGATGACGACTTAACGGGAGAAGAGATCACAACTCAGAAAGATAATGAAGGAATTTTACGCTTTACATCGAGAATCTGGATCCCTAACATGGAAGAATTAAAAAAAGAAATAATGCGAGATACGCACAATTCGAAGTATTCCATTCATCCAGGAAGCACAAAAATGTATCGCGATTTGAAGGAAAACTTTTGGTGGCCGAATATGAAGAAGGAAATAGCAGAATGGGTGAGTAAATGCTACACATGCCAGCGAGTTAAAGCGGAACATCAACGTCCGAGCGGGTTATTGCAACCGTTAGACATTCCTGAATGGAAATGGGAACATCTAGCGATGGATTTTGTGGTAGGACTACCGAGGACTAGGGCAAATTATGATGCGATATGGATAATCATTGACAGACTTACGAAGTTGGCACATTTTCTACCAATTAATGAAAGATTTTCGCTCGACAAACTAGTGCACATGTATCTCAAGGAAATTATGATGCGACATGGAGTTCCAATATCTATCGTATCTGATCGAGATCCTCGTTTCAATTCAAGATTTTGGAGAGAATTTCAAGAATGCCTTGGAACAAAATTAAACATGAGTACCGCTTATCATCCGCAAACCGACGGGCAAAGTGAAAGAACTATTCAAACGATTGAAGACATGCTACGAGTTTGTGCGATCGATTTTGAAGGCAGTTGGGATGAGCATCTACCCCTAGTGGAATTTTCCTATAATAACAGCTATCACGCCAGCATTGGAATGCCACCGTATGAAGCACTATATGGGAGAAAATACAGATCACCAGTGCATTGGGATGAAGTTGGAGAACGTAAAATTTTGGGTCCAGAATTAATTCAGCAAACGAAAGAAAAGATTGAACTTATTCGAAAATGACTCGATGCAGCGCAAAACAGGCAACGCAAATATGCAGACCAGACAAGGAAGGATATGGATATCAGGAAGGGGAACACGTATTACTTAAAATATCGCCATAGAAAGGATTGACCAGATTTGGCAATAAGGGTAAATTGAAGCCACGATACGTCGGGCCATTTGAGATTTTGAAGAAAGTAGGATAGCTTGCATACGAATTAGCGTTACCGCCTCATATGCAACATATTCACAATGTGTTTCACGTGTCAATGCTTAAGCGATATAATCCTGATTCTAGGCATGTAATAGAGTATGAACCGATAGATATCCAACCAGATTTGTCTCTTGTAGAACAGCCGGTAAGAATTTTAGATCGGCGAGAGAAAGTGTTGAGAAACAAGTCTGTGTATTTAGTGCGAGTGTTGTGGAGAAACCCAGTGGTTGAAGAATCAACCTGGGAGCTTGAAAGTGAAATGTTAGAGAAATACCCTCATTTGTTTTCGTAAAAGATTCTGAGGACAGAATCCTATTAAGGGGGGGAGAATGTAACGACCGGGAAATTTACGTTGTATGATATCATATTTATAATAAAATATGTGTATTAATATGTCATTTATATGTGATTAGATGTGTTGAGTCATTAAACCATAACTGCTATGTGATACGTGTTATCTGTTTTGATCCAAATGTGTTTTGGACATTTATTGAGTGTTTTATTGTAAGTTAGATATCTTATATCAAAACCCGTACAGCTCAAAACCATGTTTTAAAAGCCCGTATTTCAAACAAAATCATAGGCCCAATTTTGCCAAAAATGCCCTGTACCATATCGTTATTCTGAACCCCTAGACGTTTTACAAATTGACCTTTTTCGCGAAAAATGACTTTTCCGGGCCCCTTCGGGTACCAAAAACCCCACAAAAATCACATTTTTATTTTTATATGATCATGAAATTATCATATATCATTTTTCTTTGCATTTTTGTAATATTCATAATTTTTGGGAATTTTTAGCATTTATTTTGTATTTATTGGATATTTAAAAATTCAATATTAATACCCAAAAATTATAAAAATTGGGGCCAAATATTTTTATTAGGAGTGTAATTAGCCCCTTAATTTTATTTAGGGGTATTATTTTACATAGTATAAATAGCTGATTTTTTAGTAATTAATTATTAATTTTAATTAAAAATCAGCAAAATAAATCAGAAAATTCAGAAAAGGGAATTAGGGTTTGTGTTGGTGAAGAACAGATAGAGAATCAAAGCTGAATTTGAAGATGATTCCGGAGTCCAAATCAGTCATGTGAGTATTCGTTTTAAAGCCCAAGAATCGTAGTTTCTGATTATGCAATTAATTTTAGTGTTTGATTTCTAGATTTTAATTTCATTTTTCGGGTCTAATTTCTTGAATTCGGGTTTTGATTATGGCTGCTTGTTTGATGTTATTGTTGCTGGAAACGATTAGATCGTCAAAAACCGAGTCGAACGGCATCGGTTTCGTAGTGTTTGGTTGTAGTTTGCGTGCTCGTCGGAGAACCGCCGCCATGGCGGTGTTCTTCGTCTCCGGTGATGCTCGACGGGGAAGGAGGACGAAGGGAGGCCTGGGAACGAAGGAGGCATCATTTGTATTGCTCTGCATCAGAAACAGGGAAGAAACGAACTCGAATCACGACGTTTGGCCGTGTTTTCGTCTCGCCGGGAAAGACGCCGCCGACGTCGGGGTTCTGGGCAGCCGGCGTGTTCTTGTTCGACCCGAGTCGACCCGGTTTCGACTCGGGAAACGACCCGGGTTTGATCCTAAAAACCTAAACTCTGAAATCAGTTTCATGTTTCTGGATTTTTATTTATTTATTTTATTTTCTGAAAATTAGAAATTAGTTTTAATAATTTTAATAATTAGGTAATTAATTAATAATTAGGTAATTAATTAATAATTAGGTAATTAATTAATAGATAAGGATTAAAAATGATTAAATATTACGATTAATGATTCGATAATTAGTTAATATTGCGAATAGTGATTCGATAATAAGAATTATTATTCGAGCGTTAGTTATTCGAATAATATTGCAGTAATTGTTCGTATCGTATAATTAAATACCGATAATTAATTGATTAACGAATCGTTTAAATTCCAATAATAATATATTAGTTCGGTAGTATTCGAGAATAGTGCGTAGCTCGTATTTATACGAGTGTTTAATCGTTGAGTTGGTTTATAATTCGAGTAATTCGTAGTTATTCGATAAATAGCGTATCAGTTATTTAAATCGATTGATTATTTGTAAATAATCGATCTAATCAAATAAATAACGATGAGTTGTAAATAATTGCAATAAATTGTGATTAATCCTAATAATTAGGGATTAATTATTTTAAATTAGTAAATAATTATCTATTAATTATTTATTAGTTATTTATTTATCAAATATTTAAAAAGTGATTAATTATTTCGATAATTAGTCACATAATTTTCGATAAATCATAACTTCTTCATTTTAACTTCAAAAATTATAGAAAAATTATTTTTGACTTTGATTTTTCTTAAATAATTATTCAAAAATTATTTTGGGATTTAAAAATTAGTAATAATTATTTATATTGAATAATAAATTGAATTATCAGTGTTTAATTGATAATAATTCAACCGTTAGTCCGAATTGAGCGAAACGAAAGCCTGTTGACTCAGAAAAATGAATTCTTTTCACTAAAAATAATATGAAGACCTAATTTCTTCTCGAAATTAGTTGATTTTATTGATTGCTTGATTATCAGTCGAAATGTGTGCCGAAACGAGTTCGAAAAATTACGGAAAAATGGGAAATGAAGCAGAAGGTGATCAACGGAGCAATCAGCGAATCGATTTCGATTCTAAAAATTATTTTAACTATAAAAACGATTATGCCCTTATGTGCTTATGTGTATTATGTGGTTAATCGAGTTTTACTTGTTTGTATGTAATATTCAAGTTGGTTATAAACGTATGGGTAAATAGTAGGAACAAAATGAAGTCGATTTAAGGTACAACCGAAGTACAAAATGACTTAACCAATCTATTTTGCTAACAGAAACTAAGCCAGCAAGGCAGGTCAAGTAGAGAATAGACGGAAGTGATTTAATTGCAGTAAGTCGTACAGAAGGCAAGTTTCTCCTCTATTCAATTTTCCAGAATAGTGATATTCTCTTCAGATTCTTATTACATTTGCATTACTTTAACTCCTTTATTCATATCTCAGTTCGATTCTTGAATTATTCTTTTCATTTGAATTTATTATTCATATTCCAATTATTACTCACAATTATTAATATATTCTGGTGATTAGAATATATTAAAGTATACCGATGGTTCCGGTTGCTATTCTTAGGACTGGATAACATTACTTTTGGGGATTAAGGTTACTTAATCCTAAGGACCGGAACATAAGCGGATCCTTGAGATGGGCCGTAGTGCCTGGGTGCCCGACGGGATCTATATAGTGAGATATAGATCTGCACTGTATCCTGGCTGATCAGCAGGGTATAGCTGCGAACTTGAGTCCAGTGTAGTTCGTTTATATTCGCCAGCAATGGCCTTCTTTTGATTCTTATGAGGTTATATCTTTGCAGATATACTTGGGATACGGATTCAGTTATATTGCTTTAACATTGTGTATATTTGTTAGACTTGTTGAGCAATTTTGGCTCACCCCTTTTTGTTGTTATTCACCTTATTGTTTCAGTTAAGAAGGAATATGAAACCCGTCAGAACACGAGTGGTAAAGAAGCGGGTCAAGCCTCGGGATCCTCTTATACCCAAGGTGTTGATCCCTATCCAGGAAGAAAGCTTTGAGTTGCCCGAGCAGGTGGAGTGTTAATAGATAGTATGTGTGTTTGAATAAAAGCTGAACTTAGTTTAAAATGAGTTAGACAATGGTTTGTAATAAAGAAAGTTTGTGAGATTTTGAATGTTGGTTTGTAATAAAAGTAGTTAGTGGTTCTTGTTTTCATACTTCAACCTAGAAAGATCCTTGTAGTTGTTAAGGGGTTTAGTTTCATTTCTTTATTATTTATCAATAAGCTTGTACAGGTTTGGTGATTAGCTCGTAACCCCCAGACTTATACCCCGGGTCTGGAGGGCGTTACACATCAGCAGCTATATTTTCCTTCCCACTCTTATATTGGATCTCGTAATCAAACCCAAGTAACTTTGACAACCAAAACTATTGAAAAGGAGTTGAAACTTTTTGCTGTAAAAGCCACCTTAAACTCTTTTGATCAGTTCTGATTATAAAATGTCCACTTGACAAATATTGTTCCCATTTCTGAACTGAAAAAACAATTGCTAGAAGCTCTTTTTCATAAACAGGAAGTTTCTGCCATTTAGGACCCAGAGCTCTGCTGATAAATGCTAACGGATGCCCTTTCTGCATTAAAACAGCCCCAATCCCAAATTGTGAAGCATCAGTTTCAATTTCAAAAGGTATATCGAAATTAGGAACAGCCAACACCGGTGCAATAGAAAGAGCATTTTTTAACTGCTCAAAAGAATGTTGAGCTTCTTTAGTCCATTGAAATGCACCAGTCTTTAAAAAATTTATCAATGGTTTGCTGAGTAATGCATACCCCTTTATAAACTTCCTGTAATAACCAACCAAACCTAAAAAACCTCTGAACTCCTTGATTGTTTTAGGTACTTGCCAACAAGTGATAGCAGAAATCTTCTGTGGATCTGTTTCAACACCTTTTGATGATATAAACTGTCCTAAATATTCAATCTGTTGGACAACAAAAGAGCACTTGCTAAGCTTGATATGCATATCATTTTCCTATATCAACTGAAAAACCTTCTCCAAATGACACTAGTGATCTGTAACATTCTTACTATAAACCAAGACATCATCAAAAAACACCAAGACACACTTCCTGAGTAAAGGTTTAAACGCAGCATTCATCCAACCCTGGAAAGAAGCTGGTGCATTAGTTAAGCCAAGTGGCATAACTAAAAACTCACAATGTCCAGTATGAGTTTTAAATGCAGTTTTAAAAATGTCATCGGGATGTAATCTTAATTGGTGATATCCTGACCTCAAATCAAGTTTACTAAAAACTTCTGCTCCAGCCAACTCATCTATCAATTCATCAATAACAGGAATTGGAAATTTATCTTTTATTGTCTTCCTGTTAAACTCTTTGTAATCAACACATAATCTCCATGTACCATCCTTCTTTCCCACTAAGACAACAGGATAGGCAAAGGGAGAAGAACTGTCCTGAATAATTCCTCTTTCCAACATCTCTTGAATTAACTGTTCAATTATATCCCTTTTTTTTAATGGATAACTATAAGGTCTTATATTCACAGGACCTTCTCCGGGTGTTAAAGGTATTTTATGGTCAAACCTTCCCCTCTGTGGTGGTAAATCTCTTGGTTCTTCAAACACTGAAGCAAATTTATCTTTCAGTTTATTCAGCTCTTTAGAATCTACCTTTGAAACTGGTAAACATTCATTATTATCAGCTGATACTAGTGTAGATTCCAAGTAAACAGTAGGTAATTGCTTAACCTGTATTAAACAACAATGAGAAGCACTCTTCAACAATTTTTCAGAAGGCCCTCCTTCAAGCACCTTGAGCTTCTTGTGTGGTATACCCCTTAATGAGATGTGTTCATCATTTACAATAAAGCTCATTTTCAACTTACTAAAATCCCAATACACTGGTCCCAATGTTGACAACCATTGTATACCTAGAACCATGTCACAGCTGCCTAATGGAATCAACATTACATCTGTCTGAAATTTCTTTCCATTAATCATCCATTCAAAATTTCGACAAATGCATTTACATACAATGCTATTACCATCTGCAACAGTCACTGCTTGTGCTGTTACTTCTTCCAATTTACACCCCAATTTCTTAGCAAAAGCAAAATCCAAAAAATTGTGAGTGTTGCCAGAATCTACCAAAATATGCACTGAATTTCTGGTTGATATTCCTTTTAATCTCATAGTTTGAAAATTTTGGTTCCCTGCTAAAGCATTCACAGAAATATAGGGTTCCAATTGTTCAGTATTAACAAAAACCTCCCCACTCAAGTCTTCATTTCCAACAAATTCTTCCACCTCCTCATTGATTAATTCACTTGGAACTTCAACTGTGAAAGATGAGGTTCTTTAAATTTACATTTATGCCCCTTCTCATAAGCCTGATCACAATAATAGCAAAGGCCTTTTGCTATTTTTTCAGCTCTCACATCTGCTGGAATGAATTTAAAATTCCTAGAGTTTCTTACAACAGGTGGATTTGGTTTAATTTGAGGGGTCGGTAGTAAAGGTGGAGTAGTATTGGCCAACAAAGGTATTGTTTGAGTGGTTTTTGGTAGAATGTGGGAAGAATATACAGTATTTGGTTTTGCAGTTTTGTAAGAAACAGCAAGAGACTCCTCTTTCAATCTTGCATAATCAATTGCTTCAGAGATATTACTAGGTTTAAAACTTTCACAAATGGTTTCACAGTTGACTTTAATCCCCCAATAAAGCAATCCAAAATATAAGATTCTGGTAACTCATGGTTATATTGCAACATTAAAGATCTAACATTCTCAAATTCGTCGGCTTTTCATCAGCCGTTGCGCGCTTCTGTTTCTAATTGCCCTACCTGCTGCATCTTATTAAACTGTTCCACAATATTACCAGCACCGTCATCTCTAAATCTTGCTATCAAGTCTATGATAAAATCGTCCCATTCTACATACGTTCTCACCGCAAGATAACTACTAACCCAAGTTTCAGCCTTATCTATCATGTACAGTGATGCTAAATTCACCTTCTGATTATTAGCAATCTTACACAATTCAAAGTATCTATTACATTTCGTGATCCAGTTTCTAGGATTTATACCATCAAATTTGGGGAAATCAAGTTTTGGAGTGAACTTAAAAGGTTGATTTGTACCTGTTTCAGTAACAATCCCTTCTCCATCGCCATTGCGTTCCCTACGATGGTTTTGAGAAGTGCTCGCCCCATTCAATTGTGGCCTAATTTCATCAATCGATTGCATTAATCGAACCAAAGTATCTTCTACTTTCTTGTACTGCATCTCTTGTTTCTGATTGTAAGTGTCCAGTTTCTTCTCCATCGTCTTGACTTGATCATCCATGGATGAAGTTTTTCGTGTTCTAGCCAGTTTACAATGAAGTGTGTGTATTGTGTATGTAAAAAATCGATTGCTCTGATACCAATGATAAAGGTTAAACAACCTTTAAGAACAATATGATATAAAACTGTAATTTGTTAGAGAGATTAATCAAGAGATATCAAATGAGAGAGATCAGAGAGATCAGAGAGAAAAGAGATGAGAAGTAAGAGTTTGTTATTTTTTTAATTTCTTGAATCAATTGTACAAAATGGATTCACAGCTTTATACAATTGAAAATGTTCAACTAATTTTCCCGCCAAATCTATCACAAAGTCTTATTTTGACTTATTTGATTTTCACAACTCAAACCTCCTATAACAAAAAACTGAAGTAGAGGGCGACAACCAAAGCTTATCATCTACACATCTTAACAGGATTGATTTCAATAACCATGACACAAAACGGTTTTATAATTCTAGAAGCTAAAAATGACCTAATTTTGAGTATATTGATGGATGAGTAATTTGGTCCAACAAAGCATTTAATTGGCCTTATAATTACTGCAGATATGCACTTGTTCTGTCATCATAGATTACCACTACATTTATGCACTTCGAATTCATTTTAATTTATTGAACCGCATGATTTTTTTGTTGTAACTATTGAAATTTCAAGTAGTCAATATGTCCCGGTTGTATTATTTACTGTTTTTTTTCTAATTACGAAAAAATGCCTAAAACATCAAATCTGGTCGGTATAATTAAAAACCAATGTAATGTAATTTATGATAAAATAATTTAAGAAAAATTAATGAATGCAGTTTTTAGATAATATATTAAATTTCTGAGCTGTTTGTAACAGTGATCTATATGAAACTTATCTATCAGAATTAAAAAAATTCAGAAACTCCATTAAAGCTTTAAAGGCTAGCAGTACATGATTGTGCTATATTTTCCACAAATGGCGGCTAAGGTTCAGAGCTACTATTCTCTTTAACTTTGAATCCCAGACCCAGACACATAACAGTAGAGCAGTAAATCACATCTAAGCAAAAACAGACATTTATATGGTCCAGAAGTCTTTATTATATTTTGTATTTTAGTGTTGTGGATGCATTATACATAGTTCATTCCCTTCTTTACCCGACCCGATAATATTTGGAGAGAGACTTGTCAGGAATCATTCTGAGTTCTGACACATGACTCCCATTCATTAAACTTAAAGTTTTAGTCACTAACATTATGTTTTTCACTGTTTAGTTTTGGAGTTTATTGTAATAATGGTGCTGTTTATCAGCATACATTTTTGTATATTGAGCCATGGATTTTTATGGCTCGGCTACTAATTTGTACTTGCATCTTGATGCATGATAATAAGCTTACCAATAACTGCTGCTAGATTTTAAGTCGAGATATATTTCTATTTTATTTTTGGCAAGTTCGTCTTACAAGTAGGGCCGTCTTAAATTATTGGACTTTTTATAAAAATACCCAACTCTAAAAAATTGTTGCAAAAATACTCTCATTTTTAAACATAGAATTATTGTGTATATATTGTGTGCAAGTGTAGGATCAATTTGGTGTTTTAAAAATCGAATGAAAAAAGAATAATAATATTAAAGTGGAAAATATACGAATGATGAAGAGACATAGTTTATGGTTTTATGGATAAAAGTATCTACAACAGTAATTTAAAAATCCAAATTTAAAACATCGGTTGAATAAATCCAAATTTGGGATCACCAATCCAAATTTACTTTAATATAAAATTATGATTTTATTACTTTTATAATTTTAGTTTATTAGATTTAATTAATGAATGTTAATGATATTTTAGATGTTAAATATTAAAATTAATATATTTTTAGCTAATTTAGTATATAATTTTAATATTTTTTTAATGTAGTAAAAAAATTTATTTTTATGTAATTAATTTATTATATATAATATAAATAATTATTCATGTTTAAATATAAAATTTAAGAATAAAGAGTTTAATATTATAATATGTAAAAGATAATTTGGATAAAAATTTGGATTACCCTCTTGGAGTTCATCAGAAAACTGGATGGAGCGGTTGGTAATCCAAATTTGGATATTTGGATCAAAACTGTTGAAGATGGCTTTAGATTCACTAAATTTTTATTTGGTGGACTAACTAATTTAAAATTAGTTAAGTGTTTTAAATGGAAAAAAGAAATAAAAATATATAATGTTTTAAATTTTTAAGTGTTTTAAATTTGGAGTTATTGAATGGGGTTTTGTTGACGAAGGTATACAGTGAAAACTAGAGACACTCTGGGACTCATTATATTCTTTATAAGTAATAATTTATGTATATATATATATGTGTAACATATTTTTTATCCAAAATTTTGGTACTCTACTGGTAAAATAATTTCACGTTAATCTAATATAATTAAAAATAATTTTTTAAGATTATATCTTATTAGAATAAGTATATTCTTAATACAACCATAAATAAAAAATGATTAAGTTATTACAATATCCCAATATAATATTCAATAAATATATGATTAGAGATTTAACCAATCATAAAAATAAAAGAATTACATTGTAGTTATACTATTCAAACACCAAAATATAATAATATGATACAACAACAAACATGATATGATTAAATATTATACTATATATAATTGTAATTAAATTTATCATCCATATATTTTTTAATATATACATTTTTGTAGCTACAATCTTATAATAAGCTATCGAAAATAAAAACATGTTGCAATCAGAAATAACAATAAATATGTGTATTACAAAATTTTAAAAAATAAATTTCAAAAAACAGTGTATGGCACGCGCTATAACTAATATATATTATAAGCGTAACACTACTTTTTATCTAAAAATTTGGTCACGTACCGGCCAAAACAATCTAAACCGTTGAACTTATATAATAAAAAAATAGATGATTAAGATTATATTTTATTATATAACTATATTCTTAATAGAATCATAAATAAAAAATGATTACATTATTTTAATATTATCAAGCACCAACCAATTGCGAAACAGCATCATAATACAATCCTAAATATAATATGTTTAGAGATTTAAACAATAATAAATAAAAAAGAATTACATTGTTCTATTAATTTTAAAAATTAAAATATGATATAATAAGAGAACAGTGGATAAAATATGATTAGTTATTGTATTACATATAACCGTAATATTAGTCCTCTTTCGTATATCCACATATAAAAACCATAATTTAACGGTATATTATAATAACATCGAAAATAACGATATATATTAATATTCGTATATCAGAGTATTTGATTTACGCACTAGGCATGTATTATTTTAATCACTCATAGTGCCCATTTGGGGTTTTTTAAAAAATGTAACTTATGACTTAAAATTGAAAAGTGTCATATAAGTGGTATGAATATGGTAACTTATAAGTTATTTAGGTGTTTGGATATTTTTCCGTATAAATTACGTATAAGTTGATAATGTGTTTGGTAAATCATAACTTATAAGTTATAATTTTTTTTGAAAGAAAATAAAGTGTAAATTACATAAATTAATAATTTTGAAACATGAGTATGAAAATAAAATGAAAATTTAAAAACAAGGATTTTATTATCGGAATAAAACTATATAATATATAATATTCATCCTGACAAAAATAAAATTATACTATTGATCCGGGTTAAAAAAAAAACAAAACATAATTAGATTTATTTAACTAAGTTAGTAAAATATTGATATCGGGTTAAAATAAAATAATATATAGTGTAACACCCCGGTTTCATATTGATAAAATTCGGGATTAGTGTGCACTTTACAAGTCAAAATGCCACTATTATGGCCCCACCAAATCATGATATTTTGGGTGAATATATGATGGCTTATTTTTTACCCAAGTTGGCGGCGAAATTTGACTCAATTTTCGTAAAATACTCGAGATTTAACCCAAGTTAAAAGGATTATATTATGAAATGAGCAGAATAAAACAAAAATCAAAAGATAATTACCCATCATTTAAAATTTTAATCAAATTAAATTTAGAAAAATATATAATATAAAAGTATTTCTTATATATCACACATATATTACACAAGGTGTGTAAGATTGTACAAATTAAAAAATAAGAAATATAGGAAAAAAAATGAACTACAGTCGAGAATGAAAAATGAAAATTGAAAGTTAGGTTTTCTAACTTTCCATTTTGGACTAAAAAATGATCATATATGGATGATTGCTTAATTTGCCAAACAGTGAGGTGAACAGATGAAGGACCTTTAAGCCCAAATGAGGCTTTAAAATGGTTGTACAAACATACACATAGTTAGCTAAAATATGTTGAAAGGTAAGTTTACTCATTAAAATTTATTTCTGATTATTATTATTTTTTTACACATTTTCTTTAATTATTTATTATAATTTTACACAAGATTTTTTAGAATTTTTGTTGTTCTATAATATGTTGGAAATTTGTGATAATTTAAATTATTTTAAGAGACTCCATTATTAGTGTTTATAGTTAAATTTTGATGTCCAATTCTATTCATCGTTCAAGATGACTTTGTAAATATTGTTTTCATCTAAGGGTGAACCTATTGATCCACATTCATTTCTTCTCTGTTAATTTCATTGTAAAAATTTAGCAATCTTTATTGATTTTTATAAAGTTGTTGCATTGTTTAAATTAGTTATAAATAGAGTTATTTAGAGTTGTTATTTTCGGTTATTTGGTCCTTATTCTTAAATCTTGAGTATTGGTAAATTCAAATTGTGGATTTACTATTATAAAATTTATGAATTTCTCGAGATGACAAAACTCGGTATATCAAAATAACAATTTAAAACTTACTCGGGGCATCTCCAACGCTAGTCACATTTAGGTATAATATCTGGCTGTCACTCTATTCATATGTCATCATTTATATTAATCCACGCCGGCTTAAATTCTTATGTGTAACCCTAATTATATTTCATTATAAATTTTTTATTTATAATATATAACATGCTACTTAAAGTCATTTTTTCAATATTTAAGGTACTTTTCAAATACTTAATTATGATTATGAAAATTATGTATATATGTCATTATTATTATATGTATTGATGTTGTTATGGATAAAAAACATGTATTATTTATTGTGTGTTTTCAATGTTAGGGTTTGATTTTCGAGTTTTAATGGATGCGCTTGCGTTTTGTGGCTTGAATCTGCCCTCACAAGATGCCTACGTACCTTGGTGTATGCCAAGGATCAAGCCAAAACGTAGTTCTTGGTGATGCTTGCCCTCGGGGCTATGGCAGCGAGAGCTCACCAAGGACGTAGTGACTTTCACGTCCTTCGAGGACTAAGTCTAAAACGTCGTTACAGGTAATGGCCTCGTGGCTTGTAGGATGCCTTCGCGGTTTTACGATGCTTAAAGCTGTCTTTCAAAACGTGGTTTCATGGTGGTGACGTCTGGAGCTCTTGTCCCCAAAACGTTCTTCTGAAGTTGAAGGGGTAAGACCCTTTATATAGACATCGAGAGTCTAGGAATTAGGGTAGAATTGGGTGACTTGGTGGACAAGCCTCCTTCTTTGATTAGACTTTGAAGTCCTAGAAAGTAGAAATTAGTTTCCTTTTGAATTTAGGTTGCTTGGAGGTTACTTCTTGTAGAAGTAGTTACTTATTTGAACACATTTATTGGGCCTGTTTAATTAACCCTCTTATTAATTACGAAATTAATAAATAATTAGGACTTTGGGCCTCATTAACTGGGATTTTCCCTTTGACCAAATCAGGTCTAATTAATGCGACATTAACTCCGCAATTAGGGTTATTTTTATTCCCTATCATTTGCCCCCAACTTCTGGGAAACACACTCGGTGTTTCGTAGAAGTTAAGTTACCTCTTACCTTATCAGGGGTATCCTTTTTAACGTAAAGTGTGGAGAGACCTACACATTTACAACGAAATTTTATGAAATTTTCATAATTTTTCATACTCATTTTCTTACCTTGTTCCTATATTTAGGAATTTTCTGCTATATTTTCCTTAATTTTCGGGGATTATCTCGTACTCACAAGTATTTTTTCTTAATTTCTAAGAATGTTTTCGTACCTCCGGGTATTTTTCCTAATTTTTCTAATATTTTAGGAATTATTTCGTACCTCCGGGTATTTTTCATAATTTTTCCTAATATTTTAGGAATTTTTCTATACCTCTAGGTATTTTTCTAATTTTTTAGGAATTTTTTCTATACCTCCAGGTATTTTCTTTGATTTTTTCTAATATTTTAAGAATTTTTCTACAACTCCAGGTATTTTCCTTAATTTCCTAAAAATTTTCTTATTTTCTGAGAATTTTTCCAAATTTTCCGGGAACTTTCCTTATTTTTCTGCAATTTTCCTTAATTTTATGGAACTTTCCTTAATTTTCCTTAATTTTTCGAGAATTTTCCTTAATTTTTCGGGAATTTTCCTTAATTTTCCGGGAATTTTCCTTAATTTTCCGGGAATTTTTCCATAATTTTCAGGAATTTTCCTTAATTTTTCGGGAATTTTCCCTAATTTTACGAGAATTTTCCTTAATTTTTCGTGAATTTTAGTTAATTTTCCGAAAATTTTCCTTAATTTTTCGGGAATTTTTCTATACCTCCGGGTATTTTTCGTGATTTTTCCTAATATTTTAGGAATTTTAATAATTTCTCGTGACTTATTTGTAAACTCTCAAACTTCAGGGTCAAATTTGTAAATTTAGAAACTTCGGGGATCGTTCGTAAAAATAGTGGTACCTCGAAGTTGCACTTTGGCAACTTTCTCCCTCCTAATCGAATTAAGGTTCATTTCTTCCTGGTCGTGGTGTTTTCGACCAGGACACCCACGATCAGGATTCTGATCGACATATTTTTTCTTCTTTTTTTTAAAATATTATTATTTAAAAATAATAATATTTATTTTATTCAATATTTTTGAATAAATATGAGCCCCATGTTAGGAGTGTCCAACCCGGATAAAATTTTTTACGGTCCTTTTGAATAAATTATTTTCCGAAATAATAGCCCACACCGGGTTAGAAAATCTAGAATAAAATTTAACTCAGATTAAATTTTCCGAATAATAGCCCAAATCGGGTTAAAAAATCTCGAATAAAATTTAACTCGGATTAAATTTGCCGAATAATAGGCCAAACCGGGTTAAAAAATCTCGAATAAAATTTAACTCGGATTAAATTTCCCGAATAATATCCCAAACCAGGTTAAAAAATCTCGAATAAAATTTACCTCGGATTAAATTTTCCGAATAATAGCACAAACCGGGTTAAAAAATCTCAACTAAAATTTAACTCGGATTAAATTTTCAGAATAATAGCCCAAACCAAGTTAAAAAATCTCAAATAAAATTTAACTCAGATTAAATTTCCCGAATAATAGCCCAAACCAGGTTAAAAAATCTCGAATAAAATTTAAATCGGATTAAATTTTCCGAATAATATCCCAAATCGGGTTAAAAAATCTCTTCTTTTTTTAAAATAAATAAATAAATAAATAAATCGAACAGGAATCCATTCGGTCAGTATTTTGATCGATTATGGTCCCATAGTGTCTGGTCGAAGCTACTTTCGGTCAGGATGATTCAGTCAGGATCCTGACCGAATTCGGTCGGTCAGGACCTCGAGTTGACCCCGTGCTTCTGACCGAATTAAGGCCCATATTATCTGGTCGATGCTCCTTTCGGTCAGGATGATTCGATCAGGATCCTGACCCCTTGGATCATGATTCTGACCCCTGGCCGAACGATTCACAAATTAGATCAGGAATCCTGACCTTTTGGGTCGGGATTCTGACCCCTTGTACTAGGATTCTGACCCCTTGGACCAGGATTCACAATTTAGATCAGGAATCCTGACCTCTTAGATCAGGATTCTGACCCCTTGGAACATGATTTATAATTTAGATCCGGAATCCCCAATTACGAGCTGCAAGCCTTTCAACAACCATAACTTTGTGCTCGTTTTCCTGATTTGAGCTTATAATATATCAAATCGAAGCTTATTCTGGGCTCTAACTTATAATAGCATTCTCCTCTTACCACTTATAATTCTTGATACTTTAATAGGATAAAATCATGGTTGTACGAACATTTGCTTGGACGAAACATGCCTTCTCTTTGCCTTCAATTGGATGGAACGTGGCCTCTACGAGCCATCCCTTTATTTTTTCTTAGTTCGTCTGACTAAGTGCGTTGTCCTATTTAGATGCTCAATTTAATTAAACCCCTAGGTTTAAAGTGTGTCAAGTATAAATACCTCATTTCCTTTAAATATTTTCAAGCTTGTAGGAGCCTCATCTTAATTTTATTCTTGACTAGACGCGGCCCTTCGAAACATGGGATTCAGCTCTCATTTCTTCCCAACCTCTGGTGCATTAACCTCTCTAAGGAGTAATCTTGAACCGTAAACATGATTCTTGTTTATACTGAATTCGCCAGGTGTAGTTATCCACTTAAACAACCTTCCACTAGTCTTAGGGTTGTGCATTCTGCCCCCCGGGGGCTAGTTTTTTAATATTACACAGTAGGAAATACAATTTAATTTCCTCGCGTCGTGAACATGGCTAATGCGAACTTCTCAATAGTGGAGTTATTCACACAAAACTTCACTTTCCTAGTAGGTGGGTTGCTGGATCTCCATGTCTTTTCTCACAGGGATAAATCTCAATTACGCAACCGAGTTCTTCCATGTATAGATTCAATACTTCTTCGGGTGTTCTAGTCATCTTCTTCTTTAATTCCTCAAAGATTACCTTGCTTATATCAGTTCATGAAGAATTATTTACTTTCTTCCATGCTGTGAAGAGGGGCAAACACTTGTCATTGGATTCAGAGATGAACCTCTCCTAAATTGCACTTTTTAGTTTCTCCATGTTCTTAATGAAAGATGAAGGTTCCATAACCAGGATTCTTATCAACATTGGCCTTGATTTCCCACTCGGAGATGTGGCCCAAAAATTTCTAGATCCTACCTCGAAGGCACACCTTGTAGGATTTAACATCATCTTGTGGTGCATCAGCACTTCAAATACCTCTCAGAGCTGTTTTATATATTTTGCCTTGTCTAGGCTCTTAATTTTATTATACCATAGAATCTCATGGTCTTTCAATAGAGATACTCAAATTTTTTTACTTTCTAACCTTTGGTAGGTGGCATCTGATTTCTCAAAATAAAAGCAGCAAAAAGATACATAATATTAGGGCTGTCAAAAAAATTCGAAAAGTTCGATATTCGTCCGAAAAATCCGCATTCATATCCGAAATAAAGCGGATATTATCTGTATCCGAAATAAAACGGATATTATCTGTATTCGAATCCGACGATTGCGGATACGGATACAGATATAGGCATATTCGTATCCGATAATATCTGTATCCGAATAAATATATTTTATATTTAAATATATATTATATTAAATTTATAGTATATTTATGTTTATATATATACATATATATATATATATACGGATATATTATGTTTATAAAATTTTATAGACATGGAGAAAAAAAATCAGTTGAGTTCAACAATTTAAAGATAACGATTATATTGAAAAGATAAATAAAAAATTAATTTTTTGAAAAATTAAAATATGATTAAATCAATTTATCTCTTATTTTAATTTTTAAAAATGAACTTTTAATTTTTACTATATTTTTTCTATTTTTTTCATTTTTGTAAATTTTAATAAAAAATAAAAGATCTGATTAAAAATCGGATTCGGATCCGGATATTATCCGTATCCGGATAGTATCCGTCGGATCCGGATTCAGATATAATTCATTAAATATTTTCGGATTCGGATACGGATACGGATATGGATTTTCAGATTCGGATCCGGATACATATATAGGCAGTTTCGTATCCGAATTATCCGTTTGACAGCCCTACATAATATTAAAAAGTTGGTGTGGAGTGGTACCTTAGTAATTTCGACCTTATAATCAGCTTATTATTTTATGGTTTCTCGCCTACCAAGGGTAAAAAAATCCTCTTCGTTCTCCAGATCCGCTGTTGGATTTCCTCCTTGCTCGTCGGCCTTTAAGAATTCCATGTCTTCTATTGAGAGGACCGGCCCCCGATTCCATCAAGACTTTAATCGTGGCAACATATCATAAAATGCAAGTTGGAAATCAACGAATCTCATTTTCCAAGAATCTTTCATAGTTTTGTATCATAGTGTGACGATCATCGGGTCTTCATAGAGGAATTTCATCCCTTCTAAATCAGAATCATCAAAGTTAATGAAAATTTCCATTGTCGCTTCTTATGGTGTACTACCTTTCGGGCACAAGCTTTCATTGAGCTTCTTCAAGTCCCATCGGTCGTTAGTCTTCTAAAGATCATTTTGATTACCAGCACTCGGGGATGCGTATTTCTCGGGAATATCTTGTTCTCCCCTCTTATTATTTATATTCTTTCACTTTATTGTTTCCTTCACTATCTTGGTGAGCCTGTTTGGTATTCCTCTTTGGACTAGAAACTCAGTTTTATCCCTCAGCTGATGGCAATCGTCGATGTCCTCTTCATAAAATCATGAATACATATTCTTGTTCCATTTTTTAGGGTTGACACGCAGTGGCTTTAGCCATCGACCATGTTGTTGTTTCATGTTTATCAAGATTCGGCTTCTTGGAGCAGTAAAACGTACATACTTGAAGAACTTCGATTCTCTGTTGTTCTTTCTCGGGGAAGAGTCTCCATTAGGGATACCTACCCTTAGCATCACACTTTTGATCCTTCTTTTGCTTTAGTCACACTACGCCATTGATGGGAAAATAAGACACTTTTCTAATGTAATGCCTGTTTTGCATTACATTAGACAGACTTTTTTGACCCATCGTAACACTAACGAAATAGCGTTACTTTACATGTGAAGTTACTGTTACGTTAGAGGGCTTGTGTTGCAGTAGAAAGCTAGTGTTACAATAGTGCTGACATGACGTAACGCTTTGCTTTATCATTATAATAATATTTAATTTATTTATTATTTTTTTGGGCCCCACCAGTGTACACGTCAGCAAAAGTGGGTCCCACATGTGGGCCCCACTAAAACTTGTTCCAGAAAGTGGGTCCCACACAGACAGGTGGACCCCACATGGGGGCCCACACTGCCACGTGGCACTGCCACGTCAGCAAAGCGTTACGTTAGCTTTTCTGTTACAACGCTACTGTTACATTTCCTCAACCCTCCCACGTGTGCACCGCCACGTCATTAAATAACTAATTATTTAATAAATAATTATTAAAAAAATTAAATAAATAATAATTAAATAAATAAATAATGGAGAAGTGGGCCCCACATGTGGGCTCCACTTGTGGGCCCCATATTATCCAATTATTTAATTATTTAATAAATAATTATTTAAATAATTAAATAAATAATAATTAAATAAATAAATAATAAAGAAGTGGGCTCCACTTGTGGGCCCCACATGTGGGCCCCATATTATCCAATTATTTAATTATTTATTTAATAAATAATTAAATAAATAAATAATGGAGAAGTGGGCCCTACTTGTGGGCCCCACATGTAGGGCCCACATTATGCAATTATTTAATTATTTAATAAATAATTAGGTAAATAAATGAATAAATAATTAAATAAATAAATAATGGAGAAGTGGGCGCCACTTGTGGGCCCCACATGTGGGCTCCACTTGTGGGCCCCACATTATCCAGTTATTTAATTACTTAATAAATAATTATTTAAATGATTAAATAAATAAATAATGGAGAAGTGGGCCCTACATGTGGGCCCCACATGTGGGCTCCACTTGTGGGCCCGGCATTTGGGCCCCACATTATCCAATTATTTAATTATTTAATAAATAATTATTTAAATAATTAAATAAATAAATAATGGAGAAGTGAGCCCCACATGTGAGCCCCACATGTGGGCTCCACTTGTGGGCCCCCCATGTGGGCCCCACATTATCCAATTATTTAATTATTTAATAAATAATTATTTAAATAATTAAATAAATAAATAATGGAGAAGCGGGCCCCACATGTGGGTCCCACATGTGGGCTCCACTTGTGGACCCTACATGTGGGCCCCACATTATCCAATTATATAATTATTTATTAAATAATTATTTAAATAATTAAATAAATAAATAATGGAGAAGTGAGCCCTACATGAGGGCCCCACATGTGGGCTCCACTTGTGGGCCCGTTATGTGGGCCTCACATTATCCAATTATTTAATTAATAATTATTTGAATAATTAAATAAATAAATAATGGAGAAGTGGACCCTACATGTTAGCCCCACATGGGGGCTTCACTTGTGGGCCCGCCGTGTGGGCCCCAATTATCCAATTATTTAATTATTTAATAAATAATTATTTAAATAATTAAATAAATAATAATTAAATAAATAAATAATGGAGAAGTGGTCCCCACATGTGGGCCCCACATTTGGGCTCCACTAGTGGGCCCCACATGTGGGCCCCACATTATCCAATTATTTAATTATTTAATAAATAATTATTTAAATGATTAAATAAATAAATAATGGAGAAGTGGGCCCCACATGTGGGCTCCCCTTGTGGGCCCCCATGTGGGCACCACATTATCCAATTATTTAATTATTTAATAAATAATTATTTAAATAATTAAATAAATAAATAATGGAGAAGCAGGCCCCACATGTGGGTCCCACATATGGGCTCCACTTGAGGACCCTACACGTGGGCCCCACATTATCCAATTATTTAATTATTTATTAAATAATTATTTAAATATTTAAATAAATAAATAATGGAGAAGTGGGCCCTACATGTGGGCCCCACATGTGGGCTCCACTTGTGGGCCCCACATGTGGGCCCCACATTATCCAATTATTTAATTACTTAATAAATAATTATTTAAATGATTAAATAAATAAATAATGGAGAAGTGGGCCCTACATGTGGGCCCCACATGTGGGCTCCACTTATGGACCCGCCATGTGGGCCCCACATTATCCAATTATTTAATTATTTAATAAATAATTATTTAAATAATTAAATAAATAAATAATGGAGAAGTGGGCCCCACATATGGGATCCACTTGTGGGCCCCCCATGTGGGCCTCACATTATCCAATTATTTAATTATTTAATAAAATATTTATTTAAATAATTAAATAAATAAATAATGGAGAAGCGGGCCCCACATGTGGGCTCCACTTGTGGACCCTACATGTGGGCCCCACATTATCCAATTATTTAATTATTAATTAAATAATTATTTAAATAATTAAATAAATAAATAAAGGAGAAGTGGGCCCTACATGTGGGCCTTACATGTGGGCTCCACTTGTGGGCCCGCCATGTGGGCCTCACATTATCCAATTATTGAATAAATAATTATTTGAATAATTAAATAAATAAATAATGGAGAAGTGGGCCCTAATGTTGGCCCCACATGGGGGCTTCACTTGTGGGCCCGCCATGTGGGCCCCACATTATCCAATTATTTAATTATTCAATAACTAATTATTTAAATAATTAAATAAATAATAATTAAGTAAATAAATAATGGAGAAGTGGTCCCCACATGTGGGCCCCACATTTGGGCTCCACTTGTGAGCCCCACATGTGGGGCCCACATTATCCAATTATTTCATTATTTAAATAATTAAATACATAAATAATGGAGAAGTGGGCCCCACATATGGGCTCCACTTGTGGGCCCCACATGTGGGCCCCATATTATCCAATTATTTAATTATTTAATAAATAATTATTTAAATAATTAAATAAATAATAAATAAATAAATAAATAATAAAGAAGTGGGCTCCACTTGTGGGCCCCATATTATCTAATTATTTAATTATTTAATAAATAATTAAATAAATAATAATTAAATAAATAAATAATGGAGAAGTGGGCCCTACTTGTGGGCTCCACTTGTGGGCCCCACATGTAGGGCCCATATTATCCAATTATTTAATAAATAATAAGGTAAATAAATAAATAAACAATTAAATAAATAAATAATGGAGAAGTGGGCCCCACATGTGGGCGCCACTTGTGGGCCCTACATTTGGGCTCCCCTTGTGGGCCCCACATCCGTCGTTCGATTTTTTTAATCGGTTTTCTCGACGATCCAACCGTACGGATGTTATTAAACTGCCTTCTTAACATCGGGAAAAAATAATCAAAAAATATAATGTCCGGATCATGGTCGGATCGTAATAGGGTTCATATGTCAGGATAGGATTCATTTAACGGTTCGACCCACATATCCGTCGTTCGATTTTTTAATCGGTTTTCTCGACGATCCAACCGTACGGATGTTATTAAACTGCCTTCCTAACATTGGGAAAAAATAATCAAAAAATATAATGCCCGGATCATGGTCAGATCGTAATAGGTTTCATATGTCAGGATATGATTCATTTAACGGTTCGACCCACATATCTGTCGTTCGATTTTTTTAATCGGTTTTCTTGACGATCCAACCGTACAGATGTTATTAAACTGCCTTCTTAACATCGGGAAAAAATAATCAAAAAATATAATGTCCGGATCATGGTCGGATCGTAATAGGGTTCATATGTCAGGATAGGATTCATTTAACGGTTCGACCCACATATCCGTCGTTCGATTTTTTTAATCGGTTTTCTTGACGATCCAACCGTACGAATGTTATTAAACTGCCTTCCTAACATTGGGAAAAAATAATCAAAAAATATAATGCCCGGATCATGGTCGGACCGTAATAGGGTTCATATGTCAGGATATGATTCATTTAACGGTTCAACCCACATATCCGTCTTCGATTTTTTTAATCGGTTTTCTCGACGAACCAACCGTACGGATGTTATTAAACTGCCTTCCTAACATTGGGAAAAAATAATCAAAAAATATAATGTCCGGATCATGGTCGGATCGTAATAGGGTTCATATGTCAGGATAGGATTCATTTAACGGTTCGACCCACATATCCGTCGTTCGATTTTTTTAATCGGTTTTCTTGACGATCCAACCGTATGGATGTTATTAAACTGTCTTCCTAACATTGGGAAAAAATAATCAAAAAATATAATGCCCGGATCATGGTCGGATCGTAATAAGGTTCATATGTCAGGATATGATTAATTTAACTATTCGACCCACATATCCGTTGTTCGATTTTTTTAATCGGTTTTCTCGACGATCCAACCGTACGGATGTTATTAAAGTGCCTTCCTAACATTAGGAAAAAATAATCAAAAAATATAATGCCCGGATCATGGTCGGATCGTAATAGGGTTCATAAGTCAGGATAGGATTCATTTAACGGTTCGACCCACATATCCGTCGTTCGATTTTTTTAATCGGTTTTCTCGATGATCCAACCGTACGGATGTTATTAAACTGCCTTCCTAACATTGGGAAAAAATAATCAAAAAATATAATGCCCGGATCATGGTCGGATCGTAATAGGGTTCATATGTCAGGATATGATTCATTTAACGGTTCGACCCACATATCCGTCGTTCGATTTTTTTAATCGGTTTTCTCGACGATCCAACCGTACGGATGTTATTAAACTGCCTTCCTAACATTGGGAAAAAATAATCAAAAATATAATGCCCGGATCATGGTCGGATCGGGACATTAAAATATCGTTTTTTCTAAAATTTACGAAAAAATGAAAAAATGAAAAAATGAAATAAAATGAAAATCGTACAAAAGGTGCAGTGAAAATATGGGCGGCTAAATTTCCCCCCCAAAACATCACTCTCTCTCAGAAACATCACTCTCTCTCAGAAACATCACTCTCTCTCGACCTCGCTCACTCACCTCAGCCTCCCACCTCGCTCACTCACTCACCTCTCACCAACACTCCCTAACTCTCACCCATCTCACTCTCCCTAACTCTCACCCATCTCAGTCTCCCTAACTCTCACCTCAGCCGCACCTCACCTCAGCCGCACTCTCACCTCAGCCTCACCTCAGCCGCTCTCATTTCGATGGATTCAGCAGCAATTAGGTGGTTCTCAGCAACATTTCGGTGGTTCGGGTTCTCTGCAACGGAGTTAGGGCGTGCAATTAGGGTTTCGGAATTTTAGGGTTTCGGTTGGAGCTAGCAATTAGGGTTCAGAGCTGCTTTGTGGTTTCGATTTTGGACCAAGGTAACCTCTAATTGAACTTTATGTTAGGAATATATGTGCATTAGTTTGATGATATGTTTAACAAAACACTTAAGTAGAAATTTAGTGTCTGTAGCCTCAACGGATAAGACCACTTTGGCTATCCGTTGATGGTGTAGCTTTACTTAGAAATAAGTCTAGTATTGTAGCATATTTCAGTCTCTGTATTTAAAATTGTAATTCTTAGAAGTTGAGAGAAACTATGAGTCATGTTGACTACTAGATGATATGCAGATAGGAAGGCCAATTGTAAATATTTCATGCCTTGTAATTTTGTATAAATGAAGTGGTATCAACGGATGACTTAAAAGACCTTCAACGGATGAGAAGCTAAGCTTCAACGGATGTCTCTAAAGCTTCAACGGATAACATCCTTCAACGGATGAGAGCATCAACGGATGAAAGCTTCAACGGATAACATCCTTCAACGGATGAGAGCATCAACGGATGAAAGCTTCAACGGATAACATCCTTCAACGGATGAAGTCATCAACGGATGAAAGCTTCAACGGATGTTCTGCTAATCAGCCGTTGATAAGTGGTAGTTGTACCTACAAGCAGAGGCACGTGGGTTGACAGAGAAAACTGAGATGTGGTAGCCGAATTTCAGGATCAACAGAAAAAGCAGCCGTTCTTCTTTTGTACAAAGTTGCAATAGTCAACAAAGTACTTGAGTGAACAGGAAAAGAAGCAAGTGAAGAACTTATTTTACTATTGTAATTTTATATTGTTTTTCACTTGTACACTTGGTAATATATATGAACCAAGAAGAAGCTAGTAATTAGAGAGATTTTTCCAGAGCTGTTAAGAAATATCTTGAGAGAAAATTCATCTAGTTTGTACTAGGATGCAGCTGTGATCAACATTGTTGAACACAGATTTTCTAATATACCATCTCTGGTGGAACAACAAATCCACCAGAAAAGTTTTTAAGGTCTGTTGTGTTCTTTACATTTGTGCTTGAATATATATCTGTCTGTATTAGCTTAAAGCAATTCACACACTTGTTCTTCTTGAACACACAACTTTATAAACTGCTCAAAACTTGAAAAAGTTTTGAGATTTACATTCAACCCCCCTTCTGTAAATCTCATTGTTAGTCTTCTAGGAATAACAATTGGTATCAGAGCAGGCTCTTGACACACAAAGAGTTTAAAGATCTTGGAATCTAACAAAGATGAGTAAGAAGGATATTGGAGTAAAGATCCCAGTTCTTGACAAAGACAGTTATCACCACTGGAAGGTGAAAATGCACCTTCATCTACTCTCCCAAGATGAAGGTTATGTAAACTGCATTGAGAATGGTCCTCACATTCCCCACAAAGTAGCCACAGTTGCTACGGCCACAATTGCTGTTGGTCAATCCATTCCAAAACCCAGAGCAGAATGGACAATGGAAGACACAGAAGAAGTCCACAAGGATAAGAAGGCTATGAACATTTTGTTTAATGGTCTTGACAAGGATATGTTTGATAATGTGATAAATTGTTCAACTGCCAAAGAGGTTTGGGACACAGTTCAGCTGCTGTGTGAAGGTACAGAACAAGTAAGAGAGAACAAAATGCAGCTTCTCATTCAACAGTATGAGCACTTTCATTTTGAAGAAAATGAATCTTTAAATGACACATTCAATAGATTCCAAAAACTGTTGAATGGACTGAAGCTGTATGGTAGAGTGTACCAGGTGAAGGATTCAAATCTTAAATTTTTGAGATCCTTACCAAAGGAATGGAAACCCATGACTGTTTCCTTA